>NC_062572.1:75103008-75410943 GCF_022837055.1 Prionailurus viverrinus
AACACCTTGGAGCTTTATCATTTCATCAGTGCACAGCCATAAAATATATACTTGCACTCAAACAGCCACATGTATTCCAAATGTGTGTGTGTGTGTGTGTGTGTGTGTGTGTGTGTGTGTGTATGTGTGTATTTATTCCTACACATACATACTGGAACATATATATTTAGTGGAAAATTGTGGTGATTTTTCAGTATTTCCCCTCCATAGATATTGACAATACAACTAGGGATAGTAGCAAAATTGGTCAACAATATGTTCACCTAGTCCTTTCAAAGGAAAACCTTAATCCTGAGTGTTATCAGCTGGATGTAGCTGAAGCAACTTTATCATCAGACAGAATCCAAAATAGAAAACTAAACTAAACTAAATGCATATGCAAGAGGAGGCTCGCATTGAAAAGAAGGGGAAGAAAGTCCCTGACATGTCAAGATTTGGTTTGGTTACATTCCTGATCTCATAGAAGGAGATGGAATCCTCTGGATTGGCCACCACAGACAAATTTGCAAACTCAAGACTAAAATCTCTCCTTGTGCAGGACCAGTAAAAAAAGCAAACGCCGTTTGCTGAGGGTGAAGAAACAAGTTGAGAGGGTCAGGACAGGAGGTAGAATTCAAGTTCATGAGATCTTGCACTGCTAATATTTAAATTTATCTGTAGCTCTGTCATGCTCCAATTGTGTGTCCTTGAAAATACAACTTTAACTGTTTAGGTCTTAGTTTCTTTATTGCAAATCTATTGAATTTTAGTAATAAATCAATACCACTAAATGAGGGAAGAAGGTAATACATAAATATCTAAAACGCAGATACTACATAAATATCTAACAGGCAGATAATTACTAAATTACATTTTAGAGCAGAAAGCATAATTAAAATTTAAAATGGGGTGCCTGGGTGACTCAGTCGGTTAAACATCTGACTC
Source organism: Prionailurus viverrinus (assembly GCF_022837055.1). Lineage (NCBI taxonomy): Eukaryota > Metazoa > Chordata > Mammalia > Carnivora > Felidae > Prionailurus > Prionailurus viverrinus. The sequence goes on from NC_062572.1 coordinate 75,103,933, forward strand.
TTGGTTTTGGCTCAGGTCATGATCTCATGGTTCATGGGTTCAAGCCCCACATTGGGTTCTGCGCTGACAGTATGAGCCTGCTTGGGATTTTCAATCTCTCTCTGCCCATCCCCTGCTCTCTTTCTCAAAATAAATAAATAAATTAAAAAAAACAAAAAATAAAAGGGTTGGTAACTAATGATTAAATGTACAATTCACCAGTAAGGTATATCTATCCTGAACCTATAAGCACCTAATGACAGAACCTAGAATAATATAGACAAAATACATAAAGCTAGGAGGAATTGATGGATCCACAATCATAGTAAGATTGTGACAAAATTCTCTCACATGCTGGGCAAAAGTTAATATGAATAGAAAATATCAGCAATACAATGTATAATTTCAATCTAAGAGACATAGATGAAAACTGCAACCAATAAAGTTATTCTTTTCAACATGCATAAACATTCTTTTTATGCATAAAAATTTAGTATCACAAAATACAAAGCAAGTCTCAACAAATGACAAAGATCAATGTCATGCAGTTAATGTCATTTCATCACAATTTAAAAAATGTTTTTGTTTTTGCAGCAGAAACTTATACAGTTTAATTTAGCCATATATAATACAACAGATAATATAATTCAGACTTGAAAATGCAGAAAATAATGTCCAGATTTAAAAATAGCTATTAGGGGCGCCTGGGTGGCTCAGTCGGTTAAGCGTCCGACTTCGGCTCAGGTCGATCTCACAGTCCGTGAGTTCGAGCCCCATGTCGGGCTCTGTGCTGACAGCTCGGAGCCTGGAGCCTGCTTTGGATTCTGTGTCTCCCTCTCTCTCTGACCCTCCCCCGTTCATGCTCTATCTCTGTCTCAAAAATAAATAAACACTAAAAAAAAATAAAAATAAAAATAGCTATTAAATCTCATTTGACCTCATTAAAAAATTTCACTTTTATTCACGCATCTCATTGAGATTATTTCTAATTAGGCACATTTAAAAATTTTTACCTTAGGGTACTGTGTAAGGGTTTAGATAAAATAACCAGATTTCTCTGGGCATCTGGGTGGTTTAAGCAGGTTAAGCATCTGACTCTTGATTTCAGCTCAGGTCCTGATCTCATGGTTTGTGAGATCGAGCCCTGCATTGGGCTCTGTGCTTTAGTACAGAGCTTGCATGGGGTTCTTTCTCTGCCAATCTCTCTCTCTCTCTCTCTCTCTCTCTCTCTCTCTCTCTCTCTCTCCCTCACACACACACACACACACACAAAAAAAACCAAATAAATATTAAAAAAAAAACATATTTCTGAACACTCTTAAGATTTTCCTGTTCAACCACATCTGCATGATGACCAAATAAATGATTGGTTTAAAATAAATCCATGATGCTGATTCTAAGGCCAAATTTCTCCTGGGCCTACTCTGATAACTATCATGTCCTATAGGTAAATCCTCATTTTCAAGGTTAGAATTAGCTCATAATTGGACTTTAGATGGTCTATATTGCAATAGCCTGTATTTTCTTAGTAGAGAAAATATTCCAAGCAAGACCATTAGTGATGAAATCCTAAAATGATTCAGCTGTCCCATGAATATTGCAGGTGTTATATTTTTACCTATGTTGTTTTAATTATTATTATGCCTTTCCCTTATTTTACAAACTATTTTTTAAAAGCCTGAAAATATAGCACTTTGTATGACCCTTAGACGACCATTCCGATGCCCTTTTGGAAAAGTTTCAGTTATTCACAATTTTCTACTTGTCTAAATTCAAATTAAATCAAAATTTCACTTGAGATTTATAGCAACTTCACATTCAGTATGAAAAGGGTGTGGAGACTTACTATCTGAACATTGCATATGCTCTCTGAAAAAGAATGACCCTATTTTATGCCTTGACAAGAAAAAACTCTAGGAAAGATATAAATCTTGTATCATTCTATGTGTATGTCAAAAGTTATCTATCTTAAGAACAAATAGCTCAATTAAAGAGCAATTGCTCCTGGCAAAGGGATCACTTGAATGGTGCTTTTTCATTTTGAATGGATCCCTTTCGTTGTTACTGGAATAAAAAGCCTTAGTGTATTCCAGGTCTCTTTGAGTTCTTTTCAGAATGTTAAAATTTCTTTCTCTCAATAATATTGTCTCTATTGATGTATGAAAACTGTCAGTTTTAGAATATTTACAATGAAGTTTGGAAGGGACTTTCGAATTCCTTGTTCAGCCACCTCCCTTGTAGAGATGATGATCCTGAAGTTCCCAGTGTTCAGGTCATGTTGTGCCAGAGGTGGAAGGAAATCTTGTCTTATGATTTTCACCCTGGCTTTTTATATCAGCATATAGTTGTTAAAGTGTAATTTCAGAATGCAAAATCATTAGCTCCCAGGCAAATATGAAATGAACGTGTGTAAAAAATTTTCTTTAATTCATTAATTAGTGAAAGATATCAGTAAGCAGGAATGAACAGTTTGAAAAGCACTTTAAGAAACTATATATGCATATGTAGGAAATTTTCAAAAGAAGGGTTAGGATATGATTGTGGAATTAATTTTAAAAAGGGTTTATCTTTGGGGTTATCTGTTCTATTAGGCAAAAATTGTTTGCATTTCTGCAGGATGAAAGCCTGCAAATTAACAAGTAACTTCACTAAATCTGGGACTTTTAATCAATAGTAGGCAATGAGATGAACTAAATATCTTCTCTTAGACATCCTTGGATGGTCTTTGTCCCCATGTGTTACTGAAAGTACTTTCTGCCCTGTTTTTGCCTTATTTTTGCAGTCTAGATCAGGGCTTGACCAACTAAGCCTGTGTCTCAAATCCAGCCCATCACCTGTTCTGTAAGTGAAGTCTTATGGGAGCACAGGTTTGACCTGATTGTTTCCACAGGTGCATAAATTAATCAGGTAAACTCTCTGGAGTTTGCAAATCTAGGATCTTACAGTATTGATTAACTGCTACAACCACAAAATTTATGTCTGTCTGAAATTTTCATAGTCTCGAGTTGGACGTTTAAATTCTTTTAGTACCTCTCCTATCCTAAGTCTGGGAAACGAAGTCCCAAACACCTTCTCCACTAGATTTCACCTGCTTTACCTATGAATTTAGGTGAAATTTTTCCTTCCCTTCTAGAGATTCCTATCGTCCTTTTGGAAATAACCTTTGTACTACCTGAACGGCAGGGACTTAGGTACTAGACCAATTTCCTAAAAGGGTTTCATGGGCATCCACTCCATATATGTTCCTTACTGATGAAATGCCGTACTTTATGAAACCAGAATTTTCCCCGGAAATGATGCTCCAAGCATAGACTTGGTTGCAACACAGATTTGTGCTGTTACATCCTGGTAAAAAATGTGGACACACTGGTATTGATCCTATGCAAATAACCTATTGCCATGGAAAGTAAAGAGATGCAGTGAAATATTTGCTTTTGAATTCCTAGTGGGTCAGTGAGACTCAGATATCATGACATTAATTTAATAATCTAAGGTTAGGACTAGAGATAGTTTAAGAAGAAAGAGAAAGGGGTTCCTTACACATTTATTAAAAAATAGTTAAAATAATGCCAGCCATATTCCAGACAAATAACAATTAAATATTCCTCATGAACTCATTCCATCCTGATGATAAATACTTGTTGCCCTGGACATAGGGGCCAGCATTCTGCTTTCATGTAATGTGTCTACCCCTGGACTACGGAGAGGTCAGCAAATCCCTGTCTCATTCCGCTGGTCCAGACTGAAAGTTGTCCAAGCCTTGTTAGTTTTAGAAGCTATCCCCAGGAGTCCACTCTTTGGAGAGAACTTGGTGTGTCTGTTTGATAAGGCTCTGGGGCTGTACTTTGTTAAAAACACCAATTCTGGCCTACAGTTTACAGCAGAGCTCCCAGGCAGCATCAACAGAGAGCTGTTTGATGATAAAACTGGCTGTGGTTAATTTAGAACAATACCCAACGATGTCACAATTGAGGGGAGTGAAGTTTTCTAATAGGTTCTCATAATGGTTTAACCAATGTTTTCCCTAAGGGTAAGAACATATTATGGAAGGCATTGAAGAATCTCCAGGGCCTTCCCCAAAAGCCTCTAATTTCTGAAATATTTATATTAATTATGTTTTACTATGTAAATTAGCCTAAGGAAGTCTGAGCCTCTCTCCTGATTTTATAATTCTTCCCATGTAGCTCCTACAATAGTATTGAACTAATGAGTAACTATGGAGCCACCAAACCTAATTGTTTCTTGCATCTTTTCTCTCTCTGTCTCTCTTTTTTTTTAATAAAGTAAAATAGCAAATCTTTGTGATTTCTCAGGCACTGTCTGAGAAATCTCAAAAATAATTTTATGGGGAGCCTGGGTGGCTCATTCAGTTAAGGGTCCAGCTTCAGCTTAGGTCATGATCTTAAGGCTCATGAGTTCAAGCTCCGTATCAGGCTCTGTGCTGACAGTTCAGAGCCTGGAGCCTTTGGATTCTGTGTCTCCCTCTCTCTCTGCCCCTCCCCTGCTTGTGCTCTGTCTCTTTGTCTCTCTCTCAAAATTAAACATTAAAATTTTTTTTGAAAAATAATTTTATGAGTTAATTTTGAGGGCTATTGGGGGTCACCTCCAAAAATGCCAAAGTCTGATTTTCAAATCATGACTCTCTGGTGAATATACAGTGCACATATGTAAACAATTTTCCATAACTTATTAATGAAGAAGGGAACTAGATGTTATGACTGCTACAGAGAAAATATGAGAAATATGTATATACAGGCAATTTAACAAAGATGTGCTTGGATAAGATCACAGATTTTAAAACTTCCTAATATCCAGCAGACCATAAATATTTAGAGATATTTGTCCCACTGGGCGAAATTTATTTTGCATATTTAATGGAAAAATTCTACAAATTAACAAGTAATTTTACTCAAGCTGGGATTTTTAATTAATAACAAAAAAGGAGGCAAACTAAGTAGTATATTTATCTGGACCTGTGCTGTCTGGTAAGGTAGCCACTAGTTATTTAAATGTGGTTATTTAAACTTAAATTAATTAAAATTAAATACAACAAAAACTTTAGTCTCTCAGTCACGCTGCCCACTTTATACATGCTCAGTGGCTACACTTGCCCAGTGGCTACCATATTGGGCAACGCTTCCATCTTCGCAGAAAATTCTTCTGAACAGCGTTGTACCTACCTACACAATCCTCAGGTGGCCATTGACCCCCTACGATATTAAAGGTGTATTGCCCACATTTTTGCCTCACTTCCAAGTGGCAGAGAATTATTCTGATAGTTTTGTGATAGAATTTATAACCATCTAATAGTTAAAATTAGTAAATGCCTACTATTTGAGTAGGCTTTACATGTATCATGATCATGCCCAAATGGAAAACTATATGAGTAAAGCAAATGATGCATGGTATATTTTGGTATTATTATTTTTAAAAAGGCTTTAGAGCAAGTGCAGTTTTTTAAAAGTATAACTACCAAAATATATTATGTATCATTTAGTTTACTCAAGTTGATTCAATCAACTCCCTTAAAAAACCATAGACGTTGGGATATAGTGAATGGTTTTGGTCAAACAGTAGGCTCAAAACAGAAAAGATGTGAGTCAGGGCAACCAGGGTATCTAAGGAAATTTCTATAGCTTTTTGCTTCACATAGAATTTCATTGTTCTGAGCTCAATTATGATAAATTGGAATTGAACATATTAATGTAAAAGTAACTTCCATGTTAAACAGAACCTATGTTTTATAATAACACCCAATAGTGCAGTGAGGAAATAGGACATGTATCAAATAGGATGCTATTTAAAAATTACGAGAATTAATTTTATAGTAGAGAACTACTTTATCTGGGATTTCTCATTAACAAAATGAAAGGATTATTTCCCTGGATTTACTTATTGCTTGTAAATTTCACCATTTATTAGACAAATAGCTCTGAGGTGCCTAGAATACAAACAAGTTAGAAGCAGTGTCTGTCCATATGGAGGGTGCAGACTGGAATGGAAGGCAGAAAATAAACATATAACTAATTCATTACAAGTTTTATGAAAAAGTGCTTATGACAGGAATCCTTTCCTAGTCTGTTGGGATCTAAGTTGGTGTGTTTAGGGCAGGATAGAGTCAAGAATGGCATCTCCAAGAAACTGGCATTTAAATAAGGATCTAGAAGGTATGTAGAGATTTCCTAGGTAAGGGAGGGTCATGGAGGGAGTGGGGTGGGAAACTTCGGAAAGGAAACATTATCCATCATCCAGGAAGGAGGTCTTGACAAAGGAAGCAGCACGAACGTTTGAGGTTTTGACTACATAATGCTTATACTTGAAAGAATTGTGTTTTAATGTTATCATTTCCTTTCTTTTGGCAAAAAGAAAGGGAACATATTGGCACAGGGTACTTTCTTTTATCAAACAAATTATATAAGTGAACATAATCCTAGTGCCCAAGTTCTCATTCAGAATTGCCAAACATGTTTCTGTGGAAGAAAGTTGCCCATATAATTACCCTGACTTTCCACCAAGGTCTGAAATGGAAGAGGTCAGTTTCTAATATAATTTCCTAGTTCACCTTTTAATTTTCTGGTTCACCGTTACCTCTCTGGGCTGTTAATGCAAACAAAGTTTCTTTCTTGTAAACAAGAGAAAAGACTTGGATGGGTTGACTGACTTCAGGCATAGCTGCAGGTACCTAAGTAATCAGAAAGAGAGGGTTACTTTCCTTGGCTGGGAAAATCACCACAGTTTTAATGCCCAAATGACCCAACCTTTATCTATAGTATCAACTGCAGATCATCTACATTCTGACGTTAATGACATTAAATCTGACTGTAAAAATTTAGGTTAGCTAATGAATAGAAGGATCAAAATTTTATTTTTGAATGTTATCTGGTACTTTATCTTGGCATCATCTTTCACCCTTTCCACACCTCTCATGATGTATTTATCCTACCATTATAAATTTGTTTTGCTATATTTGATTTTCTTTCTAGAATCTGAACCTATAATAACGTCTTGTCTGCAACACTTAACATAAACTTGGCAAAGGGAAATGTTCCTTATGTGTTCTTTGAGAGACTAAGCAAGTGAATACATGAATGATCCTAGATTTATGAATGTATCAAGAGAAAGAAAAGGACCTTAAATTACCTGGCTGAATCTCTTAAATAATTCTTTTTTCATTTTATATGGAAGTAACTTGATAATATCTAAGTTATTTGACCAAATAATATTGATGAGGCAAGAAATTTTCAAAGATGAGGACATCAATATTATCAACAATATGTTGAACTTTTATTGAATGTTTCCTCTAAACAAATCAACCATTAAAAAAAGAACAGATATAATTGTTGCCTTCTAGGAATTTGAGATAAATTTAAAAAACAAGAATGTATGCTTAAAAATGCAATGTGTAATACAGGAAATGTGTGCTAGGTACCAAATGGGTACAATAAAAAATAACAAATACCAGAATTGGGAAAGTAAACCACAAGGGTATTCTAAAACCCTGGTCATATAATAAACCACAAATGAAGGAAGATTTCCATGTAATACCAGATCCCTTTCATCGTTCTTAGATGACTAAACATTGACTTCTAATTTTGTCCTTCTGTGTATATTTCTCAGATTTTTTTTTTTTTTAGCTGACTGCCTTTGAGGACATTACTTATACTTTTCACATAAGAACAACTGGAAAGACAAGAGTGAAATTAATATTGTTTTCTTTTTCTTTTATTTTGTTTTTTAAATTTTTTAATTTTTTTTAATTTTATTTTTTATTTTTTAAAATTTGCATCCAAATTAGTTAGCATACAGTGCAATACTGATTTTAGGAGTAGATTCCTTAGTGCCCCTTACTCAGTTAGCCCATCCCCCCACCCACAACCCCTCCAGTAACCCTCAGTTTGTTCTCCATATTTATGAGTCTCTTCCGTTTTGTCTCCCTTCCTGTTTTTATATTATTTTTGTTTCCCTTCCCTTATGTTCACCTGTTTTGTCTCTTAAAGTCCTCATATGAGTAAAGTCATATGATTTTTGTCTTTCTCTGACTAATTTCACTTAGCATAATACCCTCCAGTTCCATCCACATAGTGGCAAATGGCAAGATTTCATTCTTTTTGATTGCCGAGGAATACTCCATTGTATATATATATATATATATATATATATATATATATATATACACGTATATATATACATGTATATATATATGTGTATATATATATATATATACACGTATATATATACATGTATATATATACGTGTATATATATATATATACACACACACACACACACCACATCTTCTTTATTCACTCATCCATTGATGGACATTTGGGCTCTTTCCATACTTTGGCTATTGTTGATAGTGCTGCTGTAAACATTGGGGTGCATGTGCCCCTTCGAAACAGCACACCTGTATCCCCTGGATAATGCCTAGTAGTGCAATTGCTGGGTCATAGGGTAGTTCTATTTTTAGTTTTTTGAGGAACCTCCATACTGTTTTCCAGAGTGGCTGCACCAGCTTCCATTCCCACCAACAATGCAAGAGATCCTCTTTCTCCGCATCCTCGCCAACATCTGTTGTTGCCTGAGTTGTTAATGTTAGCCATTCTGACAGGGGTAAGGTGGTATCTCATTGTGGTTTTGATTTGTATTTCCCTGATGATGAGTGATGTTGAGCATTTTTTTTCATGTGTCAGTTGGCCATCTGGTTGTCTTCTTTGGAGAAGTGTCTATTCATGTCTTTTGCCTGTTTCTTCACCGGATTATTTGTTTTTTGGGTGTTGAGTTTGGTAAGTTCTTTATAGATTTTTGGATACTAACCCTTTATCTGATATGTCATTTACAAATATCTTCTCCCATTCTGTTGGTTGCCTTTTAGTTTTGCTGATTGTTTCCTTCGCTGTGCAGAAGCTTTTTATTTTGATGAGGTCCCAGTAGTTCATTTTTGCTTTTGTTTCCCTTGCCTCTGGAGACATGTTGAGTAAGAAGTTGCTGTGGCCAAGATCAAAGAGGTTTTTGCCAGCTTTCTCCTTGAGGATTTTGATGGCTTCCTGTCTTACATTGAGGTCTTTCATCCATTTTGAGTTTATTTTTGTGTCTGGTGTAAGAAAGTGGTCCAGGTTCATTCTTCTGCATGTCGCTGTCCAGTTTTCCCAGCACCATTTGCTGAAGAGATGGTCTTTATTCCATTGGATATTCTTTCCTGCTTTGTCAAAGATTAGTTGGCCATACGCTTGTGGGTCCATTTTTGGGTTTGTATTCCATTCCATTGATCTAAGTGTCTGTTCTTGTGCCAGTACCATACTGTCTTGATGATTACAGCTTTGTAGTATAGCTTGAAGTCTGGGATTGTGATGCTTCCTGATTTGGTTTTCTTTTTCAAGATTGCTTTGGTTGTTCAGGGTCTTTTCTGGTTCCATACAAATTTTAGGATTGAAATTAATATTGTTGATCACCTACCATATCCCAGACATTAAAAGCAGATTTTACATAATGTATATATACCTTTTTTTTTTTTTTTTATTTTTTATTGTTTTATTTTAGAGAGAGAGAAAACTGGGGAAAGAGGCAGAGAGAGACAGAGAATCTTAAGGAAGCTCCATGCTCAGTGCAGAGCCTGAAGCAGGACTCGATCCCACAACCCTGGGATTATGACCTGAGCTGAAATCAAGAGTCAGACGCTCAACCAACTGAGCCACCCAGGCACCACATAATGTATATATACCTTAAATACTTTTTTAGAACATGAACACATTCACGAGATTTTTAAAAATTTATATCTGCATCTTCTGCTGTTAGAGGGACAAATCTTGATCTGAATCAGAATATTTTTTCATTAAACAACCTTGTTGGGGCGCCTGGGTGGCGCAGTCAGTTAAGCGTCCGACTTCAGCCAGGTCACGATCTCGCGGTCCGTGAGTTCGAGCCCCGCGTCGGGCTCTGGGCTGATGGCTCAGAGCCTGGAGCCTGTTTCCGATTCTGTGTCTCCCTCTCTCTCTGCCCCTCCCCCATTCATGCTCTGTCTCTCTCTGTCCCAAAAATAAATAAAAAACGTTGAAAAAAAAAAAAACTAACCTTGTTGTGCCATACTCTGCACACAACAAACTGTGTACTCCTATATAATCATGGGTACAATCAAGATAGAGAATATTATCACCCCCAAAAAGTCTCTTGATGTCCCTTTGCAATAAACCCTAGCTTTAGGCTGCCTCCAATATGCTGTCACTGTAAATTTATTTGCCTTCTGTGGCATCACATGTAAATGGAATCATACAGTACGTACTATTTTGTGTATGGCTTCTTTCATTCAGTGTAATGTTTCTGATATTCACCCATGACCTTGCATGTATCAGTAGTTCAAGATTTTATTTTAAAAATTTGAATAGTATTCTATTTTATGGATATACTACAACTTGTTTATCCATTCTCCTACTGATAGGTAGTTTTCCATTTCTTTGGTTACTAAGAATAAAGTTGCTTTGAACCTTGATTTTTCAAGTCTTTGTGTAGAGGTATGTTTTTATTTCTCTTGGTGAATACCTAAGAGTGGAATCGTTGAGCTATGCAAGCGTACATTTAGCTTTGTAAGAAGGTGCCAAATAGTTTTCCAAAGTATTTTCTGCTTAATACTTTCCCCAGAAGAAATACAGGAGAGTTCTAATTTCTCCAGATTCTCACCTGCACCCGATATTGTTAGTGTTTTTAAGTTTGTTTCTTCCAGTGGGTGTGTAGTGGGATCTCATTATGATTTTAATTTTCATTTCTCCCAATAGATTAACAGTTTGAGCATCTTTATGTGGGCTTATTACATATGCGTGTATCTTTTGAGAGGTTCAAATCTTTTGCCCACTTTTGTATTGAGTTACTTCTCATAGAATTGTGAGAGTTCTCTATATATTCTGGATACAAATCCTTGGTAAGATACTTGTATTACAAATATGTTCTCTCATTTGACAACTTGTCTTTTTTCTTAAAGCCTTAATTTTTTTAGAACAGTTTAAAATTGAGAAGAAGGTACAGAGATTTCCCATATAGCCCATGCCCTGACACATGCACAGCCTCCCCCAGGAGTGTCATCTGCCTCCAAATTAGTACGTTTGTTACAATTGATGCACCTACACTGACACATCATAATCACCCAAAGTCCCTAATTTACCTTAGGGTTTGCTCTCAGCGTGTACATTCTGTGGGCTTGGACAAATGTATAATGACATGTACCCACCACTATGGTTTCATACACAGTATTTGCCCTAAAATTCTCTGTGCTTTATCTATTCATCCCTCCCTCCTCACTCCAACCCCTGATATTTTTACTTTCTGCATAGTATCGTCTTTTCCAGAATGTCATACAGTTGGAATAAAATAGTCTGTAGACTTTTCAGATTGGCTTCTTTCACTTAGTAAAATGCATTTAAGTTTCCTCCATGTCTTTCCATCGCTTGATAGCTCTTTTTTAAAAAAAATATTTTATTTATTTTTGGGAGAGCACAAGTGGGGGGAGGGGCAGAGAGAGGGAGACAGAGGATCTGAAACAGGCTCTGCACTGACAGGTTGATGGCAGTGAGCCTGATATGGGGCTTGAACTCATGAACTGTGAGATCATGACTTGAGCTGAAGTAGGACGCTCAACCGAATGAGCCACCCAGGTGCCCCTATAGCTCTTTTTTTTTTAAGTGAATAGTATTGCATTTTCTGGATGTGGCTACAGTTTATTTATCTATTCATCTACTTGAAGGACATCTTGATTGCTTCCAGGTTTTAGCCATTATGAAGAAAGCTCCTATAGACATCCTTGTGCAGTTTTTGTGTGAACATAAAGTTTCAGTTCACAGGCATAAATACCAAGGACTACGATTGCTCAATTGTATAGAGAGAATGTGTTTAGTTTCTTTTTCATTTTTATAAGTTACTGAGAGCAATAGGCTTTGCTTTTGATATAGTCCCATTTACCTTTTGTTAGTTTGTAACCTTGAGAGTTCCCAGGTGAGATCTGAAGCCGGCTCCTGCACACAGAGGGCAAGGTGAGACCGCAGGCGGGCCACTCCAGGTTTCTACAAGCGAGGGAACTTATACATGAGGCTTGTCTTAAAACAAGTAGATGTCCGCACCCACCTGCCAGAATACTAGAAGTTTCCATCGAGGTCTTAACTGTGTTCAGTCATGTCTAGAGAGTCTCAACAACATGTTGCTCTCACAAGGTGGCCTCCTTGAAACTGGCTTCTAGTGTGAGAATGGCAGATAGAACATACGTTCCCAAGACAGGGGAGGCGGTGAGGAGCCTCCAATTGCCTGGGTTCAGCTCTTGGGTCAACCAGTAGTCACATCCTCTTGATGACCGTCTCCAACTTCTCTAACACTTTTTTTTGTCTTTTATGGTTTCTGCATGGCCTGGTGACAAGTTCATGTGACTGAAGGAAGCATTCATCCCATGGCTCATATTATTAAAGTTCCATTACTTGATTGATTCACAGAAGGCACTAATACTGAGGATCTTTATAAGAGTGATTTTATCTTATGCTTTTTATTAACTAGTCCCCTGAATAATGAAATGATTCATAGACATTGATGTCTAAATAGAAAGAATTATAGAGCCTCAGGGTTGGGAAGGAAATGATAAGACATTCTTTCCATCCATTGGATAAACATTCTAACAGATCATTTTTCTAACGCACATTTCCGGAACCTATTCTCATTATAGGCAGGAATGTAGCATAACTCATCTGGATGTTAAACAGGAAAGGAAAAAGAAACTTGTTTAATTTTTTATCTATAAGATGCCTGCCTGAATTTTCTCAGCTTAGCAGTCAAACATCTCCGGTCAATGTATTGCTTACTTTTTTTTGTTTGTTTGTTTTTAAAAAATGTTTATTTTGAGAGAGAGAGAGAGAGAGAGAGAGAGAGAGAGAGAGAGACACAGAGTGAGTGGGTGGTGGCAGAGAGAGAGGGAGACACAGAATCTGAATCAGGGTCCAGGCTCTGATCTGTCAGCACTGAGCCCGACGTGGGGCTCGAACTCATGAACTGTGAGATCGTGGCCTGAGCCGAAGTCGGAACCTTAACTGACTGAGCCACCCAGGTGCCCTGAATCACTTACTTTCCGTGCCTTGGGAGTGGCTAAAAAGATCCTGTGGACAGAGTGAGAGCTTTCTAATCAGGCAGAACTAGGCACATACGCTGATTTAGCAATGTGGGCAAGTCACTTAAATGTCCCTGGCCACATCTTACCTCATCTGTAAAGTGTAAAGGTTAGGACATATACACCAGAACATGTGCCTTTCACTAAATGGTAATTTAAAAAAAATGATTAGTGATAGAGATGATGAAATGCAGAGAGAGAAATATTATTTCTGGTGCATTTTTATTAATAGAAGAAAGAAAACTGAGAAATTCAGCAAGAAAAAAAAAGTGGTAAGATTAAAACTTGGACTTTATTTTCCATAAATCCTACCTAGGGTTTTGGTCACGATAATTATCTAATTGTGGTCTACTTTCTTAAGAAGCATGTCCTTGGAAGTAATGGATATTGAATAATATCCTTGGCATACAACACCAAAGAACCAAGTGCTATTATAATTATTTTCAAAGATAAATATTAAGGGAGGCTCTATCTCCCTATGGCACCTTGTTTTGAATAAGTAATAAATTTTCATGGTTCAAAACTCAAACAATAAACTACACCAAGAAGACTCACCTACCTTACCCTCCTCACCTGTCAAGTTCCCCATACTTCTGCTCCCTAAAGCTAATTGATTCTATTACCCTCTCAGTATTTCTCTGTGCCAATTCAGACAAATATAAATGTAAAGTCTTTTTTCCCTTTTTGTTACACAAAAGTTTATATACTACATGCACTGCTGTCCATCTGGAGCATATATATATATATACATACACACACACACACACACACACACACACACACACACACACACACATATATATGGCTGGCATTCTGCATAGCAGCTTAGCATGGAGCCTTATGAATTAGCATATCACCTCTACAGAGTGGCCATGCTAACCTTCTATGCAGAATGCCAGCCTTAGTGAATACGCTGAAGCAAGCCCTTTTGCTAAATTAAAAAGTGACCCACCTCTCAGCCTTGATGGCTTGGTTCTCCTCTTGCCTACAGGCAGAAGGTGGCAGTTGGTAAGGACTCAAGGCCTCTATAAATTTTGAAGACATATTCTAGCATTTTTAACCACTCATGAAAATAAGCTCCGGGTATTCTGACATTATTCCTTCTGGCAAAATCAGTCTTGAGGGACTGATTTAAGCCTGAAGGTTTGTGATACAAATAAAGGTATGTTGCAACATCAAAGTTCATGCAGCTTTTCATTGAAGAGTGAATGTTTTCACATGTAAAGCTTAAAAGGACAAAGGGATCTAAAGCAGTCTTATTTTCTGAGTAGGGCAAATGACCCAGGAAGAAACCTTTGTAAGGCAATTGCTTATAAAGGTGACTTAATTGTCACCCTGGAGGAAACTATAAACTTGGAACACTACCTCCCAAGAAAGAACAGGAGAGGCCCTTCTCTGAGTCATAATGGTGGGTGGAGCACAGTGTTGGAGTCACTGTCATGAAAGCAGTTTATCTTGTAGCGAAAATTTCTGGATGTAGTTTCATCTTTCTGAGTTTATAAGCATCCCAGCTTGTTTTTTTTAAAACTAAAAGAACATGTATAGAGTTATCTGAATTTATAAGAATGGAAGGCAGGAAGACATTAGGGTCAATCAAATATACAAATATTAAAAAGTATAAAGTCACTTAACTTGTTCATAATTTATTTGCTAAGAATTCACTTGCTATTTCTGCAAAAGAGGCACCTTCATTTCTGTGTTTTGCTACTGCTAATAATCAAGTGTATTTGCATTTTCTGAGTACAAAGCAAGTAATTAGGAGAACAGGTGTCCTGAAGACAGCTGAGTGGTAGGTGGAAGCCAATCTGGCTTGCCCATTTTCTGTGTTTCTAGACTGTGAGAGAGAACACAGCTAGTCCTGGAGTCAAGCCAAAGGAGGAGACTGACGACTTGAATATCAAGGCCAAAGGCTCCAGTTGTATAACATTCTGGTTTCCTCTGCAGATGGTGGCCATATCCCAGGACATCAATGGTAGGTCTCATCTCAAAAATGTGCAAGACCACCCTATAAATTTTGCATCCATGCCAAATCAAATTGTGGGAACAAGATTTCACAGGATGTTCAAACCCTGGACTACTTTTGGAAGCCTGTGAGAACGGGCTATCCTCGAAAGAGCATCTCCCAATATGGGAAGGGATTCTCAGCAATCTAGACAGAAGCAGAGAAACAGAATAATTTTCCTCCCAGGCCCTATATAACATAATTTTAAGTATGCAAAGACATCAAACTTATTTTCGATGCCAGTTATGGCACATCTGAACCTTAGTTCTACATTATTACCACATGGCATATCACTCAAGCATTGTGCTATTTAGCTTTCATATGCTATAGTTTTCAACATTTTATATCCTCAACATAACTGAATTATAAGCTTTTTGGTTTTTTAGAAGAGGTATCCCATTATTTATTCAGTAGATATTTATTGAGTGCCTACTATGGACCAGATGCTCTATTAGGGACTGGTGATAGAATCCCTGTTATCCTGGAGTTCTGGATAGAACACCAAAAATATACAAATGCATCTATGGTATGTTGAATGGGGATAATTAAGGAAGACCAAGGGCTGAGACAGCCTGGGCTGATTTAGATTGAGTGGTGAGGGAAGGAAACTGTGACCACATGGACCTGAGGCAGAGACTTGAGTTCAATGGTTCAATGAGCCACACAGCTAACAAATGCAGAAAAGAGCATATAAAGCAGAAGAATTGTAACTGTAGATGGTAGGTGCCCTGGCCCTTGCATGGGACTGTGTTTGCCATGTTCAAGAAGAGCAAGGAGGTAACTATAGAAAAAAGAGCAAGGGGGATAATAGGAGGTGAGATCAGATACACAAGAGAGCCATAGTGGACAGCATGAATAATCTTATGGAACTCTGGTCTTTATGCCCAGGAAGATGGGAAGTCATTAGGGGAGGTGGTGAGGACAAGGGAGTAAGAGGAGAAGCAGGGACACCAATTCCAAGGCTGTCAAAATAGTCCAGATGAGAGATTCCAGACAAGAGATTATAGTGGTTAAAATCAGTAGCTGGAGGAGTAACTTCAACCTAATTGATATGGTAAACATCTCTTGAGAGAATTTGTGCCAAGAAGTGTGCCTGAGTCTATGCTTTTAACCATTGTACTGCCTCTCTTAAAACAGTGAATGTGTGTTATTTTAATGAAATAGGTTGATTTCATTCAGTTGAAGGGTTTTGAGCCATGGATACATGTACATCTTTTTGCAGCTCATATTGGACCCAGACAGGAAGATCAGTAGATATGGATCTTTAATATTCCTTTTCCTACCTCATTTCAGGGAAAAGTTTTTAGTTATTTTTATTTCAAAACGTGGTAAAGAAATCATCTAAGAGAAGATTTAAAAAACCCACTTTTTCCTTTACGATTTGAGCTCTACTGATAATATTAGAGTCATGAGGTGCAGATCCTAGGTGACCCTGTATCTCATCACCCGCAATCTAGGCTTATTACTTATCTCCTTTTACTGGAAGATGTATAGAATGTCAGGGCCCATGTCCTCTGATGAAACATAATACTTTAAAAGGAGTCATTAGAGCCATTCATTCAGTTGGTTTGCAAATATTTATTGAGACACAGCAGTGAGTTGACCACCATGCTGGTGAAGACAGCTACAAAGATAGATACTGCCGTCGGCTTGGTGCAATGGCACATACTCTACCATTGTATAGAAGGACGGTGGTGCACGGTCCACAGGATGCATATGTGCAGAACGCTACGGGAGCATAGCGAGGGGAGGTATCTCACTGTATGTGGGAAACGCGTGTCAGGAGATGTTGATGTATGAAATGAAGCTATAAGGAGATTGTTAGGTGGATGAGGAAGTCTGTTGACTAATTTTTGTCTTGGAGAAGAGTGAAATTAGTAGGGCCCATTCTAAAAAAAAAATATAGTCCCCAACTAGGAGAAAACTTAAAGAAATATTACACCCTGGTTATTAGGTGGCAAGAATAACTTTTATTTAGGTCCCAAGTATTAAAAATTTTTAAATTTTTTTAAATATTTATTTGTTAGAAAGAGAGAGAGCACAAGTGGGGGAGACGGACAGAGGGAGAGAGAGAGAGAGAGAGAGAGAGAGAAAAACAGGGAGAGAGAATCCTAAGCAGGCTCCACGCTCAACACAGAGCCTGACCAGGGCTCAATTTCAGGACCGTGGGATCTTTACCTGAGCTGAAATCAAGAGTCGACACATAACCAACTGAGCCACCCAGGCGCCCCGTATGTAGTTAACACCCTAACATTCTTAGTTTAGGGAGGCATTCTAACGTGCAATGAAGACAGAGGGGACTGGAGAAATCAGACTTGAGTGTAAACTTTTGTTCTCTCACCGACCTGCTAGCCTTGCTTATATGAATTAGCCTTTCTTTTGAGATCTGAACAACTGAGAATAACAATACCATCATCACAGGGTTATAGTGAAAGAGAAGTTAGTATATGTAAAACACTTAGCAAAATGGGTAACATGTTGTTTACTGCATAACAGTTACTATTATACTCAATCCCCAATTTGTTTTTTGTACGTCTCTATTTCCATGATGGTTTTGTTCCAGGTAACTTATTCTCAATGTTATAAAATAAACCAACCCTTATCTAAGAATCCTGGCTTGGAGGACAGGAGGCAAATGGCTTCCTAATAGCAAAGGGAAATAGTACAGAGATTCAGTGTTTACCTAGGAGTAAAATAAAATCAGTGTCTCCTTGAGCTGCCCACTTCTCAGGTCCCCATGGAGATGAGAAATGTGTGTCTGCTTCATATTCCCATGTTACATTCTATCAGACCAGTCGAGACAGAATTTTCATGTTTGGCTAAGGTGTTCCCAACCTACTTCCTATTTCATAGCACCCACCTCTCCACAATCACAAATCCTTTAAGCCTCAAGCTACGCCTGAGTTGACTCTATTTTTACTTGTAAGAGGGAGACTGCACCCTGTAGATTTGTTTTTCTAATACCAATGACCAAGGTTTGCTAGCCCAATGTCTCTCGGTCTTCTTATTACCTTATAAACAAATACAAATTAATATAATACAGGTAGTTAATATTCATGAATTCCTCCTTCCAGGTAATATAGTTAAAAGCAGCAAAAAGCCTTTCTAAAAATGTTTGTTTATTTATTTGGAGAGAGAGAGAGAGGGGAAGAGGCAGAGAGAGGGAGTGGAGAGAGAATCCTAAGTGCTGAAGGCACAGAGCCCAATGTGGGGCTCGATCCCACAAACTCTAAGATCATGGCCTTAGCCAAAATCAAGAGTTAGATGCTTAACTGACTGAGCCACCCAGGTGCTCCCAGCAAAAGCCTTTTCATACATAGATTTCAGTTTTAGTCTTAAATATAGAGTAAAAATAAAATAAAATAAAATCGTTATCAAAATGGATAAGACCAATGCCATGTTGCCATGAATGTGAACTATGTATTGAGAATGATAGCTTGTGGTGCTTTATAGATGACCACAATGGATGACACAGTCTAAAGAATGTAGGAGGATATTTAAAGAAAACTGAATGACAGTTCTTGGTGTTTCAGTGTATGTGTGTAGTGTGTAGTGTGTATGCATACACCCATGTATGAGTTCATTTAAGTTCTTTTTGCTTCCCACACCCTGCCTACCAAATAATTGTGACATTCCAAAACAATGCATGGATTTCATAGCCAATGCTAGTTATTAGTTGTGAAATTAGAATTTCCAGCTTGACTATTTTATATTCTCTTTATTAAGACTTTGTCAGTGGTTGACCTTATCCTCTTTAAAGTTATAATGTATTACATCCACAAAATCGTCTCCGTTCTCATAAGGATTCACATATTTTCTGTGAGGCTGGCTCTGAGGGTAAGTCTTTTGCGTGCTCTCTGGAAAGGTCAGAGGAACCGTGTGGGAATCCAATGGATTCTGGGGAATCTGGATTCTCCCAGAACTTCCTGGCAGTTCTCACGTCTGTGTCTCAACACACGTTGAGATTCACTATGTGGAATGTCACAAGTAGTTTCACGTTAGTAAAATGCAAAAGTTCCCAAACGCATTACCTAATGTAAGCAGATTGAAGGCTCTTGCTAAAATAATGTGGTTCTTTTCAGTGGGAGGGAAAGGGGCTGTAGGTACAGACATTTGGTAAATGATTTGGAACAGATATTTCTAGACTCCAGCATGCCTCTGAATCTTCTGGGAAGATGAGTCAAATTCAGACTCCTGGGCCCTCCTTCCGAATAATCTAATGTCACAGGTCTGGGTTGAGGCACAAATTAGCATCTTTAACAAGCAGTCCAGGTGAATCTGACACTGGTGGGTAGAGATGACATTTTCACAAACAGCAGCTGGACTTCACCAAAGGCAGTCAGTCTCAAACAGATCTCATGACTTTCTTCCAGCCTGAGTGCCTTGTCCTAGCTCACAGTCTAGGGCTTGCTGGTATGTTCTCAGTCACCAGGGTTTCCCGCTCACAGACCCTAACTTCCTATGACAGGTGCTGACAGCTGCCAATTCCTAATATGAGTCACCCTCCTCCTCCAATCCACTAACAGAGATTGTAAAGGGCTTCTGTAAAGATAGTTCGCTTCCACCTACAAATAATAGCACAAAAAACTGGAAAACATTTTTTTTCATTTTTTAAAAAAAATTGTTAATAGGTAAAAAGTCACTAAATGGGTGAGATTAGAGAGTCCAAAAAAGCTAAAATTATGAGTGACTTATCTGGATGTGGAGAGAGATGACAGGGAAGGAAGAAACGAACAAGAGTTTCTAAGTATTTATAGCATTCAACAGCAATGCTACAAACAATAATAGAAGTTTTTTCCTGCTAGCTATAACAATGTTAGCTAGTATTTTCTTACCAACTAATACTTATTATTAATTATTCTCTTTGCTTTGAGCTTTAAAAAAAGTCGTTTGGGGCACTTGTATGGCTTAGTCGGTTAAGTGTCCAACTTCAGCTCAGGTCATAATCTCATGGTTCGTGCGTTTGCGCCCCACATCTAGCTCTCCACTGTCAGCACAGAGCCTGCTTTGGATTCTCTGTCTCTCTCTTTCTCTGCCTCTCCCATACTCTCTCTTTCTCTTAATAAATAAACATTTAAAAGTATAAAAAAAATCTATTCTAAAATACCTCTGACAAGCCTTTTAAAAATACCTATTCTTCAATCCCTAATCAGTGAAGATAAATGACTGATGCTGCATTTATATACAATGGAAGTTCCATTTTTTTCCTTAGCCATTCTTTCAAGTATGTCTCTGTCCATTCACACATGTCCAGGGAACTATTTCCTTCAATTTTCTATCAATGAAATTGATGATCCCTTTCAGAATCTTGTGATGATTTAACTCTGGAATACTATAAGACAAATATTCTATTTATAATCAGATAGGTGAAGATACTATTACTCAAAGCTTCAGGAAGATTTGTTTCATTTGTTTTAGTAGAGAAGTGAAGGATATTATCACACATTTTGCTTAGATTTTTAATGTTAAAAGTTTTCAAATTGTTTTGAATCATTACATGATTCCAAAAGAAGGATTGGACCTTCTTTTCCTTCCTCCTTTCTTTCAGTCATCACTGATTAAGCACCTATTCACATTCAGGCCATACGGTTAACGCCAAAGAAATAAAGATGAATACAGAACTGTCCTTGACAACTCTCCTGGAGGTAACAGTCTGGTTGAAAAGGGAGAGGAAGAACAGAATAAATACTATACAAGATAATACAGACTGTGGAAGAGGTATATACTGAGTAACATGGAGGTATTCATAATTCACAATGTTTCTTTGAGTGCTAGACTCTGTCTAGCTGCTGATGATAGAGTACAGTCACTGAATTCAAGGAACTTACATCGTACAGAAGGAGCAGGAGGAGGATTAATTTCAGTGACAGAAAATTGCACAGAATATTATGAAAGCAAAGAAGAACCTGGGAGGCAATGCGGACAAGTGCACTTTCCTGGAAGAGCATGTAACATATGTGAGTCTTAGGTGATAGGCAGGAGTTAGCTAAACAAAAGGTAGAGGGCTAAAGGCACAGGTTACAAAGCAAGTTGGAGGGATTTATCATCTCTGGAGAGTTGAGTCCTAGACAGAGGCCAACAGAAGCCGAGTGGAGGGAGACACAGGTGCCAGTCCACAGAAGGATCCAAGGCCAGTTGAAGACACAGGACTTTATCCTGTCCTGGGGATACACTGTAAGTTAAGAGGTCAATGGAATGGCCAGGTTTCCATGTTTATACTCTGGCTGTTTCATGGTGATGCATCTGAGAAAGACAATACTAGAAGCTTCAGCCATTGTAGTAGTACTTTTCACAAGAGATAAGAACCCTTACCTGGGGCTGAGGTGGGAGCCTTGAAGAGAATGGCAGGAGAAATACAGAGGAGATGAGATCAGTAAGACTTAGTGACCAATTGATGTAGGAAGTAGTGATACAAGGAAAATCAAGAATGACGCCCAGAGTTCTAGCTTAGTTAACTGGATCGATGGTTATGACGCTAAATGAGAATTTAGGGGGGCAGAAATAAGCATGAAGAGGAAGATGATCAACTTGGTTTTGGACACCTTGAGGTGCCTGTATTACTCTTGGAGGAGCCACCACAGGTAATTAGATATTTGAGAGGGATCTAGGCAGGGAATATAGATTTGGGGCTCACCAGACTCTAAGGGCAGTTGAAAAATGCTGAGTTCAGTTTTGGGCACAATGAATTTAAGGACCCACTGGATTGTGGCAATGTAAGTTTAAAACTTCAGAAGTGAGATTGAGTGAGACACATGTTTTGAAACCAGCAACTTATGTGTGGATTGTATTTCTCTCTGATTACACAAAATATGATTAATGATGTGGTTAAATCTACCCAAGTGCTAAAGGGAAGATGTAAAAGATGAAAGCAAATTAACAAAGCACAGAATAAAGAAGATCGATAAAAACTGAGCATCACATCCTCAGGTTTGTGAGAAGGCAATTGGGGAAATGGCACAGTAATTAGAGAAAATGCTGAGCTGGGAAAAGCATTCCTAAAGTGGACATTTCTCTGGTTGTCACTTTCCTGGGGCTTCCAAGTAAGAGCTCAGACTAGTTGGGGGTTTTTAGTCTTCAGTGGTCCCATATGGCTCACATTCTAAAGCTTAAATTGTGAGGTTAGGATGAGAACATGGTTCTAGTCAAAGAAGTTATTATTGCTTACAACCATTCATTCAACACCTCATAACTTGCCATTGTATATTTTTCTGTGCTCAATTCATGTGTAAATGGCAGGGGAACCTAGTGAGTGATGGGCCCGCTTCTGACAATAATTCTTCAAACTTAAACCATGAACCTCTCTTCATCCAGGCTTCATAGCACCTCTGGGCCGTGGCTACCCACTGGAATCATCTGGGCAACTTTAATGACGCCAGATGCATTGACCCACTCCCTCAGACATGACGATTTAATTGTGGTGGGTGGGACCCAAGGATTCGTGTATTTTCAAAGTCCCCCAGGTGATTCTAATGTGCAGACAACATCGAGAATCACTGCCCTCAAGTAGGGAAACACCTGCTTTGCCAAATCAGAGTAGTGGGGAAGGAACCAAATAAGAGACATCATGGATCTGCATGTATAATCACATCGTAAGAGGGTGTTGAGGAACGAACTAGCAGAGTCCTAAGAAAGCAGATTTAAATGGTTGTTTGTTTTGTCTGTTTGTTGTTTTTAACCTTAAAAGATCCCTGCGCTAGGGTAGGAAATGGCTCAGGCATAGAGATCTAGACATTTCTATGCTCCTTCTAGCAGCCAGATGTCTGTGAAAGCCCTCTTGCAGACTGGAACAGAGATGCCTACTGTACTAGACATTTTACTCAGCTCCACCCACATGGATGGAAAAGCTATGCTAGATGTGTACTTATAATCACTTATCTTGTGATTTTTGTACTCTTTCCTGGTTTTTCCAAGCTATCCACTTGCCTTCCTACTTTCTGTATGTATCTCCAGGCAGCACATTCCAAGACTCATTGTAACCTTGGCTACTTAATAACTACTTGGCTTTGGGTATTTTAATTCCTCTGGCAACTGTTTCTTCGTCTGTGCCCAAGTTGGTTGTGAAAGTTGAGTGAGGTAATACATCTGAAGTGCTTAGCATGGTGCTAGACAGATTGTAAGCTCCTGAAAAACTGGGTAAAGCCACACTGCAGTTATTTGTAATACATTTTATTGTTTATTTATTTATCATAGCCTCCCCTAGGTTTTCCCCTAAAACAAAAAGCATTTCTATAGGCTTTCACAGGTGTCTCCATCCGGCTAAGCACTTTGGCATTTACGTTCTTCAGAGCTAAGGAGAGCCCAGATAAAACAGGCCAAGGGTATGGACTGCAATCCCTCACTGAGCCATAGTTTTATTGTGCAAATGCCTGGTCTGACCCCACCTCCCCAACTTTATTAACATTTCGTTTGAGTCCTGGTAGGGAAAGCCAATAATAGCAAATGTCCCTAGTCCAACATAGCCATCAGAGTTCCATACACCAAATGAGTCTGTAAAAAATAATCTAGATGTCCATGGGTAATGGTTGAAGAGGACACTAAATATTACATGGAAAGCAAATAACAGTGTCACTATAATCTGTTCTTTGTCCAGAGCACTGCCTGAAATCAAAAACAATGAACTCATGGAGACCTCAGTCCATGAATACAGACTTTGCTTTGGTTGGCCATTTCAAGGCGCATTTGGTAGTATTATCTATCTGCGGTTTGTCTCTATAGGAAAGTGAAAACATCTGTCATTGAGTAGTAAGAATGACAACTGAGTAGTGTTAACAATCCACTGAAAAAAGTGTGAGATGATAATTGATCTCTCGGCTAAATAATTCTATTTAACATGACATCTAGTGTACAGGATTCAACAAGAAAGATCAAGAAGTTACCAACCTCTAGTAATATATATATATATATATATATATATATATATATATATATATATATATATATTTAAATAGCAGAAGTATAACATGAAAGCACCATTTTGTATTTCCTTGCAGTCACTGATACTATTTCTGCTTTTTCTTTATGTCTAGTGTCTGTTTTTCTGTCAGCTGAAAGTGTTTCCTTTCTATTCCACATTGCACTTGATTAGGTCTCTTACATTATTTTAAGTGACTCTACATCATATGTTCTTTCAGAACACTGAATGCTGGTTCAGTTTTTCCGGACCCTAAAATGTTGCTTTTTTTTTTTTTTTAAAGCATGGAAATCAGCCACTCTGTTATTCAGATTTACTTGTTCAGTGTGGCAAGTAAGGAGATGTGGTGGGTCTTCACTCCAGAACTGGTGCTCTGCTCCATTGTGGGCTGAATGTATTTACAAGTCTGGACAAAGGCTAGCTTCAGGCCAAACTGTGATGTAAATTTGTCCAGTTGATCTCAGCACTTTGCTAGATGCTCGCGTTAGCTTGAATGAATGAGTAATGAAGGTGAAAGAAATAAATTACTAAGGTCAGTTTGAGAAACTTCATTTTGCTTAAGAGAGGATCAATTTCTTGTCCTCATCACCTTAATTTTCATAAATTTCTTTATTTTTAACTAATGATTCATACTTTGTATAAGTAAAAAATTACTAGGGTAATCCTCATTGAGACAGTTCAGCCTGGTCTACCTACAAGATATGGCCAGCTCATGGTAAGGGCTTCCAATATGGTGGTTTCTGCAGTAGTCGCTAGGGGTCAGGATAGAGCCAAGAATCAGATGGGCAGAGGGCCATTAGTCTCCATGTGGCCAGCTTTGGGGGGAGCCAATACCCAGCAGTCCCAGTTTCAAAGCAGGGACAGGCAAAATCTCAGGACACATCTACAAATATCAACACATGAAGCAAGAACAGAATAGGAAAGCAGGCCAGTCACAAGTATTAAAAAGGACATCAGAGTTGGAATAAAACAGAGATCCTGGAAACCCATGGATACCCAAACTAGCATCAGGGAAGTTCGGAACCAAAATTTGGAGACAAAATTAGAACTTTGTGGGGATAGGAAAGGGGCTATTGTTCTAGCAACATCTGAGTGAGTTCTAACCACTACAACTTGTCTGTTGGTTATTAATTAAAGGATTATTTCCTTATAACATTTGTGGTTAGTCATACCTTTTGACCATAAGATTTTTCATCTTAATTTGAAAGACAGTGATGGATAGTATAATAATAAAAAAGGTAATATGAAATTCAATCCACTTTTTCCTGAGAAAGTTGTGAATTATATAATTTTATCAATTCCAGTATCTTTTGTTGTGCATACAAAAAATCCTGATGGGACACCTGGGTGGCACAGTCAGTTAGGCGTCTGACTCTTGGTCTTGGCTCAGGTCATGATCTCCAGGTTGGGGAGGTCAAGCTCCACATGGGGCTCTTCACTGATGGTGTGGAGCCTTCTTGGGATTCTGTCTCTCCTCTCTGCCCCTCCCCAAATTATGCTCTCTCTCTCAAAAATAAACATAAAAAATAATTTTAAAAATCCTTATATATGTCCACCAAAAGCTGAATATGAACAAACTGTGTAAATTGTAGCAGGGACAATGTAACTATTAGGAAGAGTGTTTTGATGGCATAGAGACTGAAAAGGGTTATGTATTTATTTTTCTTTGCAAATATATAAGAACAATTTAGTTCTAGTTGAAATAATCCTTGTAATAAAAGAAAGTAATAGGTTTTGTGGGTCCTGAAGCTTGTAATTCTGAGGGAGAGCCTCTTTGATTTGATTATAAATTAATTAATGATGAGTACAAAATTCAATATGGAAGCAAATAATTATCTGAAAAAAAAATCACAAGAAATTACATATTCTTCTAAAATCTGAAAAATACAAGAAACAGAAAACCTGGAAATATTTTTATTAATAAATTGTTTCACATACTTCTAAAATACCTTGTTTTTCTATGAGTTTTTTTGGGCTTCATGTTCTTTACATGATAAAGATTTGTAAGATCTTTTTTTTTTAATTTTTTTTTTCAACGTTTATTTTATTTTTGGGACAGAGAGAGACAGAGCATGAATGGGGGAGGGGCAGAGAGAGAGGGAGACACAGAATCGGAAACAGGCTCCAGGCTCTGAGCCATCAGCCCAGAGCCCGACGCGGGGCTCGAACTCACGCACTGCGAGATCGTGACCTGGCTGAAGTCGGACGCTTAACCGACTGCGCCACCCAGGCGCCCCTGTAAGATCTTTTTTTATGAAAATAATAGAAATATAATTCATCTGTTTTAGCACAATTGGTCAGAATCTATATGTGTGCACACACTGGCATGTATATACACATGCATTTAACTTACTGATTATTCAGAAAAGGTTTTTTTTCAGCTTCATACCTTTTTGGTAGCATGATAGAAATTTACAGAATTGTAGACAAATTTGCAAACCTCTATCAGATTTCTCTTATTTATGAACTAGAGTTTTTAAGATATTTTAGGTTTTCTTGTGCAGTATCTAATCTTAAGTGCTGCTTAAAATGATGATACTCACGGGGCACCTGGGTGGCTCAGTCGGTTAAGTGTCTGACTTCAGCTCAGGTCATGATCTTACGGTCTGTGAGTTCAAGCCTTGCATCAAGCTCTGTGCTGACAGCTCAGAGCCTGGAGTCTGCTTCAGATTCTGTGTTTCCATCTCTCTGCTTCTCCCCTGTGTGCGCTCTGTCTCTCTCTCTCTCTCAAAAATAAATAAAATTAAAAAAAAAAATAGGTTGATGATACTCATTTAGCAGTTGTAATGATAGACACTGCATTTTATGTTATACTTATTGTAATCCATATTTTGTATGAAATCTAAAAATGAAATTTAAATCTTTTTCCAATATTCATGGATTTATACTTCTTCATTAATTAAACTATCAAACTATGAAGAGGGTTGATTCATTATTTTTCTCTAAAAGGTATTTCCTCCTAATAAATTATTGCTTTTGGCAGATAAGTTTTTTCATTTGACATTTTGTTACAATCCTCTTCTTGATTGATTTAATCATGATCATTATCACTTTTGTTTAATTTTCAGTTAACCTTTTATCTGAATATTATCTCAGATCTTTAACAAATGTTGTGAAGGAGATAAAAGAAGCCGCTTTTCATGCATATGAAAGCAGGACTATGCAAATACTCAGACCATGTAAATTGTGGTTAAAATGGCCAATTTTCAACTCAACATTCCCTTATCATGGGCCCAAAATACTCATGGCCACCTATGTATGTCTTATATAAGAGGTAATGTGACAGAGGAAAAGTCATCATGGAAATTGACAGTGTTTTTAACCAATGGCAGCTAAAATATCATATTTTTATATATTTAGCAAAAAAATGATGTTTTGATTACCCCAGGCAAGTAAGGGGGCCTGAAATTTATGCTCCATTGGCTTTGTGGCAAGTCTTCTTTTAGATGACACTTAATATACACGTATACAGTTTGTCTGTGTATGAAATTATGAAGTATGACCCAATTATTTAATAATCTGGATGACACTAGGTAATACACACAAAAAATCCTAATTTCCAGTTGAGAAAGACATGGTCTTCTAAAATTTTTTTTGCAAGCAATTATACTTGCATTGGTGCTTATAAATATATTGATATAAGAACTAGGGAAGAAACAGTAAGATACTTGAAGAACAATGAAATAAAAGCTATTTATACCTCACATGCATATACACAGAGTGACACAGAACGGGTTTAAAATACCAATAATGTGACCTGCTTTGGAATATTATGAAGAAATACTAGCCAACCATAATTTGATGTCTCTTAACCCCAGATCTGGCGTTTTTCTAAAACTTGCCATGCATGCTTACCATATTATACTTAGGAAGGTCCACTCTAATTTGGAATATGAAGCAAAAAGAGTGAATGATTATCCCTTGGGCTCTATCCCTGGCAAATAGCTATACAGATTATACCTTAAACAGAGCAGAATCTCAATAAACATTTGCTGATTTTTATTGAATTAATACTTATTTTAGGGACTACTATCTATTTTTAAGTGCAGCCAGTGTGTCATTGTTTAGCAATCTGACTCTTAGACACTCAATTTGCCCAAATCTTGTGTCCATAAACTTGACCCCTATCACTAAACTCTCAAGTTCTGGTCTTACTCTTTTTCCACACTTCTTTTTTTTTTTTCATTTTGTTTTTTAATGTTTATTTTTGACAGAGAGAGAGACAGAGCATGAGTGGGGGAGGGGCAGAGAGAGAGAGGGAAACACAGAATCTGAAGCAGGCTCCAGGCTCTGAGCTGTCAGCACAGAGCCTGACGTGGGGCTCGAACTCGCAGACCGTGAGATCATGACCTGAGCCGAAGTCGGACGCTCAACCGACAGAGCCACTCAGGCGCCCCTCTTTTCCCACACTTCTAATTGAATTGCTTCCAAGTTATGTGAAATCAGTAAAGGTTATTGATATCATCTAAAGGGAAGAATAAAGCATAAAGCACATCTGAACTGAGGAATGATTCTTTTTTATAATGTTCAGTACGTTAAACGCTGTTGGACATTTAAATCAAATTATTGTACCTGCCAGAAAGAAATTTAAATTTTGTGTTAACTCAAATTGTTCCCCAAGTAAATGCAAAAGCTCACTAGTTTGAATGATTTGATCCAAAACAAAATTTAGTGCACTAAAAGCTCTGGTTATTTTAGTTAATCAAACATGTATGATCCTTTAAAAATATTTTTATACTTTTGATTCATTTCTTTCCCTAACACATCAAGTTGGTCTTTTTGAATGTTCTCACTGGAGTGTCAGTTTGATTATATACCAAATTCTCTTACTCCCTTCCCTACCCCTCCAAAGAAATAACAATGCCAATTCCTTCAGAAAAGACAGCATGCTTTAGGAAAACCAATACAAATCGAGAATTGCACTTTTCTGTAACTAATCTTGTCATTCCTTTGGAACAGAGAGAAATCCTTCTGTGAAACAAGTTGTGACTCAGTGAGTGTGGAATCTTTCCTTTCTCTGGGGAATGAGAAGGATTTGGGTTGGAACAAAAGAACCATTTTGCAAGAATAGTTGTTAGGTATAAGATTAATGGATATCTTATAACCTAAGTTCTTTTCTTGTGTTTTGTAGACAATTCTTTGGCCTCTATTAGGCCACATATTCTTAAGTCCAATTTCTAGTTGGAAGCATGACAATTAAGATTGTTATCAATTCCCTGGCCTTTGATTCAGAAACTTCCTTCATTGTAATTTATAATTTATGTGGATAATTTCTCACGAGTTCCATTCAATTTACCAAATACTTAAGATCATTATGTGTATGGTATTGTGTTAATAACTGTGGATGATATGAAAATAGAACAGATAAATGTTTTACTTTCAAGGAACTGACAACTCAATGAAGGAAATGAAATAAACACCCTAATAAATACAATACAAAATTCAACAAGAGAAATAACTAAAATGTGTTATAAACAAATATTAAGAGTCAAGAGGGAAAATATATGTCAAGTTTGGGAAGAATCAGGAAAGACTTCATGAATGAAGGATCATCTGAGCTGGGTCTCAAAGGTTGGGGGTTCGGTAGACCAAAGAACCTCTTTTGAGCTTGCAAATGACCAAAAACAAATTAAAAAAAAACAAAACAGAGGAAGACAGTATAGCCAAGGGACCCTGTTGGATTCTAATACTAATTTTTGCCATAAGTTCACTCTATGTCACTCAGGACAAACAAATTATTCTCATTTACCTTGTCCCTAAAACAAAGATATTGGACTGATGATTCTAATGTGCTCTGTAGTGTGCTGAAGTATGGACAAATATCAAAGCAGCAAACAGGAGTTAGTGAGCGGTCACTAATTAGCTTTGTGACACTTCAACTGCTCAGGCCTTGATGCCTCATTTTGAAGTGAGTCTGAGGGGGTCAGAAGACTTCAAAATTCTCTGTATAGCCCTGGAAGTGTATAATTTAATACAAACTCAGCACCAGTTTCTATTATCATATTTTGACCAGAGGAAAGTAAACATTCCATCAATGAGTAATACGGATATTGGCACACTGTAGTTGGTCAATAAGTTCTTTATCAGACAAATTACTTATCATTAAGATTCTTCCCTAAGGTTTTATCTTTGGCTTTCCTTTGAAACATATTCCTCTGTTTCCTCCTTTTGCTTAACTCTCTGGGTTTATTTGCCTATGTTATTCAAAATCACTACCTCTCTCAGTCTTGGAGAAGTGGCCTTGTGTAGGAGATGAAGCTTACAGTTCAACCTTGCCCTAGTTCCTGGTTTTCTCTCAAACATTTGTGATTATTGAATCAGCCTGATTTATTCTTGATAGATCACAGCCGTTGAAGGGTATGCCAAGACCTGCCAATATTCCAAAAGGAGGCATCTCAGTCAGCACCTAGTTTTAGGCTGATTGGAAGCCTGATCCTCCAACAGCAGCTTTTAAAGTCTGCAAATATGTACAGTCCTGTGGGACTATAATGGTAAATTCTGCTGACCCTGCTGAACTGTAAACCACCTGCTTTGGAGATGCCCTCTAGGGACAGATATGTGGAGATTTAACAACATGCCAGTGGGTCAACAAAAAAATCAAAGGAGAAATAAAAACACCTTGAGATAAATGAAAATGGAAATAAAACATATAAAAATGTATAGGATACAGGAGAAGCAGTTCTAATAGGGAAGATACAGTCCTACACCAAGAAATAAGAAAAATCTCACATAAACGGTTTCACTTTAACCTAAAGGAACTAGAAAAAGAATAACAAATTAAGTTCATATTTAGTAGAAGAAAGGAAAAAAAAGATCAGAATAGAAATAAATAGAGACTAAATAGACAATAAAAAAGACCAATGAGGGCTGCCCGGGTAGCTCAGTCGTTTAAGTGCCCGACTTCAGCTCAGGTCATGATCTTGTGGTCTGTGAGTTTGAGCCCCACATCAGGCTCTGTGCTGACAGCTCAGAGCCTGAGCATGCTTCAGTTCCCTCTCTCTGCCCCTCCCCTGCTCACACTCTGTCTCTCTCACTCTCAAAAATGAATAAATGTTTAAAAAAAAAAAAGACCAACGAAAGTAAGTATTGGTTCTTTGTGTGTTTTTGTTTTTGTTTTCCTTTTCAAATTTTTATTTAAATTCTAGTTAGCATGCAGTGCAATATTGGTTTTAGGAGTAGAATTCAGTGATTCCTCATTTATATTCAACACCCAGTAAGAGCTTTTTCTTTGAAAAGATGGACAAAATTGACAAATCTTCAGCTAGACTTACCAAGAAATAAAAAGAGGGCTCAAGTAAGTAAAACTGTAGTTAAAAGAGAAGTTACAACTAATATCACAGAAATAGAAAGGATCATAAGAGACTACTATGAACAATTATACACCAATAAATGGGACAACCTAGAAGAAATGGATAAATTCCTAGAAATATACAATCTTCCGGGACTGAATATAAACAAATAGAAAATCTGATTAGACTGATTGCTAATAAGGATATGAAAACACTAATCAAAAACTTCCCAACAAACAAAAGTCCTGGACTAGATGCTTTCACTGATCAATTCTGCCAATCATTCAAAAGTTACACTTTTTTTTTTTTTAGAAAGACAGTGCAAGTGGTGGAGGGGCAGAGAGAGAGGGAGACACAGAATCTGAAGCAGGCTCCAGGCTCTGAGCTATCAGCATACAGCCTGATGCATGGCTCGAACTCACAAACTGTGAGGTTGTGACCTGAGCTGAAGTCGGATGCTTAACCAACTGAGTCACCCAGGTGCCCCAAGAAAGATTACACTTCTAAAGTCATTTCACAAAGCCAGTATTACCCTGATACCAAGCCAGACAAGAACACCACAAAAGAAAATTATAGGCCAATATCCCTGATCAAGATAAATGTAAAAATCCTCATCGATATTTTAGCTAGCTGAATTCGGTGATACAGTACAGGGATCATACAATATGATCAAGTGGGATTTATTCCAGAGATAAAAGGATGGTTCAACATTTGCAAATTCATCAACATGATGCAGTATATTAACAAAACAAAGGATGAATTTCATATAATCATCTTTATAGATGTGGGAACAGGATTTGACAAAATTTAACATCCATTCATGATAAAAACTCTCAACAGAGGGGTATAGAGGGAATGTAACTCAACATAATAAAGGCCAGATATGACAAGCCCACAGCTAACATCACACTCAACATCATACTCATCAAAGCTGAAAGCTCTTCCTTTAAGATCAGGAACACAACCAGAATGACCACTCTTGCCACTTTTATTCAGCAAAGTATTGTAAGTCCTAGTCAGAGGAGTTAGGCAAGAAAAAGAAATAAAAATCATCCAAGTTGGAAAAGAAGAAGTAAAACTGTCACTATTTGCAGACATGATTTTATATGGAGAGAAAGCCCTGAAGACGCTGTGCAAAAATTGTTAGAACTAATAAACAAATTTACTAAGTTGCAGTGTATAAAATCAGTATACAAAATCTATTGTGCTTCTATACGCTAACAATGAACTATCAGAAAGAGAAATTGAGAGAACTATCCCATTTAGAGTTGCATAAAAATAATACCTAGGAATAAAATAAACCAAGGAGATGAAAGACCTGTACACTGAAAAGTATAAAGACATTGATGAAAGAAATTGAAGACACAAAAATGGGAAGATATCCCATGGTCATGAATTGGAAGAATTCATAATGTTAAAATGTCCCTCTTACTCAAAGCAATTTACAGATTCAGTGCAATCTCTATAAAAATTCCAGTGGCATTTTCCCCAGAAATAGATCAAATAATTCTAAAATTTGAAGTCACAAAAGACCTCAAATAGCTAAAGCAACCTTGAGAAAGAATAACAAACGTAAAGGCATCATGCTTCCTGATTGCAAACCATATTACAAAGCTAAATAATCAAAACAGTATGGTATTGGCATAAAAACTGATATGTAGATCAATAGGGGCGCCTGTGTGGCTCAGTCGCTTGAGCATTCAACTTCATCTCAGGGCATGATCTCACAGCTCGTGAGTTCAAGCCCCGCGTCAGGCTCTGTGCTGACAGCTTGGAGCCTAGAGCCTGCTTCGGATTCTGTGTCTCCCTCTATCTCTGCCCCTCCCTCACTCATGCTCTGTCTCTCTCTGTCTCTCAAAAATGAATAAACATTAAAAATTAAAAAAAAAACAGATATATAGATCAATAGAACAGAACAGAGAGCCCTGAAATAAAGCCGTGCATATATGGCCAATTAATTTATGACAAAGTAGGCAAGATTATGCAATGGGGAAAAGGCAGTTTCTTCAATAAATTATGTTGAGAAAACTGGAGAGTCACATGCAAAAGAATGAAACTAGACTATTATTTTACACCATACACAAAAATTAAGTCAGAATGGATTAAAAACTTGAATGTAAAAACTGAGGCATAAAAAGTTTAGAGGAAAACATAGAAAATAATTTATTTGACATGATATTGGTGATGAATTTTTGGGTCTGACTCCAAAAGCAAAGACAACAAAAACAAAGATAAACAAGTAGGACTACATCAAACTAAAAATCTTCTACACAGCAAAGAAAACCATCGATGAAATGAAAAGGCAATGTACTGAACGGGAGAAAATATTTGCAAATCATATATTCGATAAGGGGTTAATATCAAAAATATATAAATAACTCATACAATTCAATAGCAAAAAACAAAAAAAAGGCAGTCTAATTTAAAAATGGGTAGGGGATCTGAATAGATATTTTTCCAGAAAGGACATACAAATGTTCAGTGAGTACATGAAAGGATGTTCAATGTCACTGTCATCAGGGAGTGCAAATGAAAAACCACAATGAAGCATCACCTCATACCCATTAGAATGGCTATTATCAAAAAGATAACAAATAATAAGTATTGGCAAGGCTATCAAGAAAAAGAATCCTTGTGTACTCTTGGTGGAAATGTAAATTGGTGTAGCCACTATAGAAAACAATATGGAGGTTTCTCACAAAATTAAAAATAGAACTACCATATGATCCAGAAATTCCACTTCTGGGTATTTATCTGAAGAAAAATGAAAACACGAATTCAAAAATATATATACACCCCTATGTTCATTGCACCATTATTTACAATAGCCAAAATATGGGAATAACTCAAATGCCCATTATATATATATTATATAATATATATATAATGGAATTCTACTCAGCCATAAAAAATAACAAAATCTTGCCATTTGCAACAACATGGGTCAAACTTGAGGGTATTATGCTAAGTGAAATAAATTATACAGAGGAGACAAATACCATGATTTCACTTACATGTGGAATCTAAAAAACAAGATAAATGAACAAACAGAGCAAAACTCACAGATACCAAGAACAGAATGGTGGTTGCAGAGGGGATGTGGTTAGGGGAGCTAGAAAAATGGCTGAATGGGGTCAAGAGGTACAAATTCAAATTATAAAATTAGTAAGTCATGTGGTTGTAATGTACTGCATGGTGACAACAGTTAATAATATTGTAGTGCATATTTGAAAGTTGCCAAGATAGTATCTTAAACATTCTCGTTACAAGGAAAAAAAATGTTCTATGTAAGGAAATGGATTGTAACTAGACTTACGGTGATTGCTTCACAACATATACAAATATTGAATCATTATGTTATACACCTGAAATTAATATATTGTCATAATCAATTATACTTCAATTAAAAGAAAAATACTTATAATAATGTTTCCAATTAGCTACTTGCAAGCTGCTTTCAGACCAGTGAAAGGAAGTGATATCCATACTGTAAAAATTAAATTAAAATTAAAAATTAAAAAATTAAAAATTAAAAATTAAAAAAAGTGAAAGGAAGTGATATCCATACTGTAATGCCTGTAGTGAAGTATTAAGAGGATGCCATGTTTGGAGGGACATTGAATGTCTTTAACTGGAGCCCCCTGAGTTCTCTTTTGAAAAGAGGACAAAGTCTGAAAGTTAGATAAGAGGTCTTTGAATGCCAATCTTAAAAAATGGAAGAATATTCCTTAGATAATAAATAACAAGAGACCATTGTTGAATCAATAGGAAAGGTCCATAGAGAGGCAATTGTTAAATAAGGGACTTGCTTGGTCTTTATTTTGTACTGAATACTGAGAAATTTGCTTGAGGATCTGATACCACAATGGGGATAATTTATAGTATTTCATTTCCTTCATTCTTCCTGCATGTCCTATCTCCCTGAGGTTATAGCTTGGGAAGTAAATCAAGATTTCAGCTGTAACTGTTACCAAAGCACTTAGAAGTTCATATTGATTCTCATTATTATTTTTCCAGCTAAGCCCAACTCCTAAGGCTCTTTTAGTTACAAGCCTGCTTTCTTAGATGGGTGGGATCAGTTTTCTTCCCTAAAGAGAAATATTTCCATGCAAATAGATGCAGTGAATCAGAATATAGAGTTGTTTTGGTTCTAGGGTTTGCATAAGAAATGTAATACATTTATCTATCCCTGCCATGTGACTGTATTTCCTGTCCTTAGAACAATTTAAGGTTAATCTTTGTCAGTTCAAACCCATGTTGTTTGAACTGTGTGCAGTCCACTTGTACATGGATCCTTTTTCAATAAATACAGTACTGTAGATGCATCCTTCCTTATGATCTCTTCCTTATGATTTTTTAAATAATATTTTCTTTCCTCTAGCTTGCTTTATTGTAAGAATACAGTATATAATACATATAACATGGAAAATAATGTTAGTCAACTGTTTATGTAATCAATAAGGACTTCTGGTCAACAGTAGGCTATTAATAATTTTGGGGGGAGTCAATAGTTATATCTGGATTTTCAACTGGATAGGGATCAGCACCCCTAATCCCTGTGTTCCTTAAGAGTCAACTGTGTTTATCTTTAAAATTTTGTTTTATTTGAATTGCAACAAAATATATTGTCATAAACATACTTAATAAGAAACACGAAATAAGAAACACTGAATACTAAATCTGGAAAACTTCCTCTGCCTACATACAATTGTTTGTAAACCATAATTTGGGTTTATCCACTATTTACAGCAGACTTAAACAGGCAATAACTACTGGGCTGCCACATAACTCTTTCAATCCAAGCATCAATGTTTCTCTTATTTACAAATCAGTGAAGAAGAAAAACCCAGTAAATCATAATTCTATGTGTCAATAAATCCCATTGGCTATATTAAAAATATATCTTCTTACCACCTCCATTCACCAACTCAAGCCACATGATCCTACAAATGGATTATTGACACCTGAATGGCCTCCCACCTGCTCTTGGTACTTCTTGCTTGCTTCCCACGATAGGTTAAATATTGTCTCCACCAATTTATGTCCACCTAGAACCTCAGAAGGTGACCTTTAAGGTCTTCACAGAATTAATTAAGGTAAGGTTTGAGATGAGATTCTACTGGATTAGGGTGAATCCTAGATCCAATCCAAAGGAGAAGACAGAAACGCAGAGAAGGAAATGTGAAGATGAATGTAGACATTGGCACCATGTGTCTACAAGCTAAGGAGTGCCAAGGATTTAGCCACTGATCACCAGAAGCTAGGAGAGAGCCATGGGATGGTGACATCTTGATTTTGGACTTCTGATAAATCTCTGTTGTTTTAAGCCACCCAGTTTGTGATAATTGGTTATGGCTGCCCTGGGAAACTAATATACTCCCTTACAGTCTATCATTATTCCCTTCTACTGTTGCTCACTCAGCTTTAGCCTCATTGGTCTCTTTGCTCATCCTTTAACAACCAAAGGGCAGTTCTGTTTGGAGCCTTTACACTTGGCTGTTCTGTTTCTTGGGAATAGTCTTCCCTCAGATATGTGCATGGCTTATCCAGTGATTTCCTTAAATACTTGAGTCAAAGATTACTTTATTGTTGAGGTCTTCCTTGATTGTCTTATTTAAAATTGCTCATTTCCCAAGGATCTACTATGAGACCTAAAACCATAAAGATCCTAGAAGAGATCACAGGCAATAATTTCTCTAACATTGGCCATAGCAATTTTTTTTAAAGATATGTTTCCTGAGGCAAGGGATACAAAAGCAAAAATTTTTGAGACTACATCAAAATAAAAAGCTTCTGAACAGCAAAGGAAACAGTCAACAAAATTAAAGGACAACCTACTGAATGGGAAAAGATATTTGCAAATGACATATCCATCCAATAAAGGATTAGTATCCAAAATATATAAAGAACTTGTACAACTCAGTACCAAAAAAACACATAATCCAATTAAAAATGGGCAGAAGACATGAATAGACATTTCTCCAAAGAAAACATACAGATAGCCAACAGACACATGCAAAGATACTTAACATCATTCATCGAAAAGGAAGTATCAGTTGTAACCACAATGAGATATCACTCATACCTGTCAGAATGGCTAAAATAAAAAAAACAAACAAACAAACAACAAGTGTTGTCAAGCATATGGAGAAAAAGGAACACTCATGCACTGTTAGTGCAAGCACTCTGAAAACTAGTGCAGCCACTCTGGGAAACAGTATGCAGGTTTCTCAAAAAATTAAAAAGAATTACCATATGATCCAGTAATTCCACTACTGGAAAGAATAAGAAAACACTAATTTGGAAAGATATACCCACCCCTATGTTTATTGCAGTATTATTTGCAAAATTATGGAAGCAGCCCACATATCCATTGATAGATGAATGGATAAAGAAGAGGTAGCGTGTGTGTGTGTGTGTGTGTGTGTGTGTGTGTGTGTGTGTAATGGAATATTAACTGTGAAAGGAATGAAATCTTGCCATTTGCAACAACATGGATACAGCTAGAAAGTATATTGCTAAATGAAATAAATCAGAAAGACAAGTACCTTATGATTTCACTCATATATGGGATTTAAGAAACAAAACAAACAAGCAGAGGAAAAGAGAGACAAACCAAAAAACAGACTCTTACCTTCGAGAACAAATAGATGGTTACCAGAGAGGAGATGGGTGAAATAGGTAAATGGGATTAAGGGTACACTTATGATGAGCACTGAGTAGTGTACAGAATTGTTGAATCACTGTATTGTACACCTGAAACTAATATGACTCTTCATGTTGACTGGAATTAAAATTAAAAAAATAAAGACCCAGAGGAGAAAGAAAATCTTAACAAAAATTAAAATTATGCATCTCCCTCTTCCCCCTGTTCACTGCTTATCCATCCTCCTTCCTTTATTATTCTTCCTAGCACTTATCACTCTTTGGCAAATATTTCACTCCTTTATTTGCATATTTTATGGCTCCTTCTTCTAGTCTGTAGGCGGTGTGGGTGGGGATTTTTACTGTTTCTCTCACACCCATGTCCCCAACACCTATAATAGTGTGTCATAGCATGTCCAGGCGTAGAAGAATAAATGCTTAAACTAAAGGTTATCTTACTTCACATTTATTTTTCTGATTAATTAATTAATTAATCAAATATTTATTAAGTCTCAATGCTCAATGCTATGATGAATATTATGATCCATCAAACTTGGCCCTTGCCATCATGGAACTTAAAACTTAAAAGGGTAAATAATATATACAAAAAAGAATAAATGAGAGTAAGGGAAAAGCTCTGAAGTGAAAGTACCATGGTTCAAATATTTATCTGCCATTATTTGGGGCATTTAAATTGTTTTCATAATTCATATTTTTATGGATGATATTTTTTTGAAAAGTCACAGTACAGACCTGTGAGTGTCAGTTTTTTTCTAAACACAAAGAGCTAAAGAGCTCAGAAAGGCAGAGATCATTTTAGGCAAAGGTGTTCAGGGAAGGTGTCCTGGGGAAGGTAGTATTTGAACAAAACTATGAAGGTATGCCTGATTTTGGTTGATGGAGATTATCGTAATGCACTAGAATGCACTCCCAAGAGCATATAATACTGTAATACATGGTGTAATGATACACTGATCATTGTGTGATGGTCACAAATGATCACAAATGTGCAGTGTGTCTGGCTTTTGTGGGAGAGAATGCTGGGAGGCAAGTGATAAGCTGGAATACCCTGCATATCATAATATTTTTATTTGATTCCTCTAATTGTGTTTGGCAGAGGGAGAAAAGGGAATAGGAGGAGTCTGTCATTCAAATATATTTGAAACATTTTATGATTCAGTCTTTTGCCCTTAAATCCCTATGCATCATTTGTTTCTTCTCCCTCGGCCCCATCCGTTTTAAGTACTAAAGCCCCACACTCAATCCAGGACTCCAGGAAGAGTCTGGTCCTAGTAAAAACTGAAAACATGGACGAATAAGAGGTATTAGTTGAGCATGTTTTCCATTCTTTGTTTGCCCAAAGGGAAGAATTGTTGAGAAGGGAACATTTTCTGAGTTCTCACTCCCTGGTTGTGGCACTTGTCACCTCTAATTAAACCATCCTCTTTGCCAGTACTGACATCTGAAACATGGTACTTTCTTGTTTGTACCTTCTTCTTTGGTAACTATGCCCTGTCTTTGCATGTAGTAGGTATCATGAAACAGTAGGTAACTTGGTTTCTACTTAATTTGGCTTGTTTATTGGTTCCTCTCACTTCTTCACCTTTCCTAGATGTAGATTCTTGAACCTATGCTTGTCATCTTTCCATTCCCTCATTGAGGTCACAGAGCCATGCATATTCAAGGCACCCAGTTAAAGTTTATCCAATAGAACTCAGTTCTCACAGAGTAAATGCTATTTTGCTATTCCAATGCCCATATCTATGGGAGCAAATTTTAAATCTTTATCTCTGTCTGGACAGTTTCTTTCAATTCTATATCCTGAAATGTAATGGTGTAAAAGAACATGGAACATAAAATCAGGAAATAGGGATTAACGTCTTGGCTATACTCCCTGCTGAGAGTATGTTTTTAGAACAAAATCTGATGTTTCTGCTACTCATTTTTCTCATCTGCAAAATAGGGGTGGTAAGAATCATATCCACACCTCACTGGAAAATGAGCTAAGTTGGATGAGTGTGTTGCAAGCAGTTCTGTTCTCCTATGTCACTGTCATAGTGATGGGACATCTCCTGCTGGACTTTTGCCATAATGCCTCAGCACTTAATTCTTCTACAAGGTCTATTCCTCTTTGGAATTTTCCTTTGTCTATTAATGACACTGTCAATCTCTTAGGTTTAAAGTTGGCTGCTATTTTCTACTGTCTCTGTTCTTTGTTTATTTAGTTGCTCTTCAGGCTTATTGATTCTTCCTTCCAAGTGCATTTCAAATTTGTCCATTCTAGGGTAGAAGTTTGTCCTAAAACTCCTACCTTTGTCCTCTAACCGACATAGACTGTCTGTGGTATCTCACTACCCCCACTTACCCCAAACGTCACCAATCAGATTTATTTTCAAAAGCAGCTGCTTATGTCATCTTACTTTCCAAAGACAGATCCTTCAGGTGTTTTCTGTTGTACTTCTTTCCCTCGTGCACATTCGTCTGTTCTTTTAACGAACCAACATCTTTTAAATGCGTATTTCATGCCCAGGCTGTGCGCAAGATGCTAATGATGAATAAGGAAAGCCATGCAACTTCAGGAAGACTCTTGAATTCTCATGAGAATAAAGATTTTTCAATTCTGCTGGTATTCTGCCACTCCAGTCTCAATTTCCTTTCTGCTTCAGCACAGTGCCCACCTCTGGCCCACTCCAGGCAACGTAGATGCTTCTTCATGACTAACATTTTACATTCCATTTGAATTTAAGGTATTGCTCATGCTGCTCCCCAGTCCAGAAAGTCCTTCATTTGTTAAGCAAACATGTATTGATCACTTTAGTGGAAAGCACTCTCCTTTCTGTGTATGTGTGTGTGTACATATATACATATGTATATATCAGGGTCTAATTTAAAATGTACTTTGACCCAGTTGTGTTCCAAGTCTAAAATCCTAACACCTTCATCTGTGCTTTATGGAGATACTGGATGCTGAACTATTCACCGCCTTATGATTTTGCTTATTTGTATGTTTGTCTTATGTATACACAATGAGATTATAGACTCAAGAGGTCTAGAGTCATTGTTAGCTTCCTATACCTTCTCCCTGCCTCTCTGTTTACCTACTTCTGCCATATAATGGGCTACCTGCAGGAACATTTGTTGACACTTTCCAATAAAATGAAATATCAAAAGATGAAATATTACTCTACACCCCGTTGCTCACTGTGATAAGGCAACTTACTAATGTTTGTTCTGTGGAAGATTAGTTCTGACAGAAACTTGTGTTAGGTACACACATGGAAAGAGCTTCCATATTCAAATATGTTTGATAAATAATGGGTTAAGTAAAGTTAAACTCATTTATTTACAGCAGGACTTCTCAGATCCTTTAACGTACTAGTAATAGACATTGAGTTCTTCTGGTGGGAACTGTACTCTTTGAAATTCATTTATGATAAAACTCAAATGTTTTTGTTGTGGCTCATTTTTAGAATTAGTGTTCAACAATCATACCTCTGGAATTGCCAATTTTAGACCTCAGTACATCTAAGAATGACCAGAGTTCAGCTCCAGATTTGTAATAGCTGCACAAAGTAACACGTGGCTTTATTCCATTGCACCATTTTATAATCTACATGATGTAATTTCCAGGGAGTATCAAAAGCAGAAAGTAATAAAAAGAAATATAAAGCAAAGCAAGCATGGAACATTAT
Source organism: Prionailurus viverrinus (assembly GCF_022837055.1). Lineage (NCBI taxonomy): Eukaryota > Metazoa > Chordata > Mammalia > Carnivora > Felidae > Prionailurus > Prionailurus viverrinus. Next base: position 75,145,582 of record NC_062572.1, read on the forward strand.
AAATGTGGTCATTACTGATGAATAAAAGAGGAGTGATGACTTTATACATTTAGCTTAGAGAGGGTGTTTAATGGGTTAAGTAGAAGCAGGTAGGCATATGCAAAGAGCACCAGATTAGGATTTAGGACACTAGGGTTTCATTCCTGACTTTGCCCTCAACTGCCTTATGATTTCAGTAGGTAATTTAATGTGTTCAGGTCTCATTTCACCCCCATTTATAAAATGAATTGATTAGATTAAATAAGTGCTAAAATACCTCCTAGACCTAAATGTCTATGTTGGTGTAAAGCATGCTCTTTATATTTCATTTGTGTATTACCTGTGCATACAAATCCATGAAATATTCCAAAAGGCATCACAAAGTGCATGAAGTACTAGAGATCTATGTAAGGTAACGTGCAGGTGACTGGCTTATGTTTCACACCCTCGCTGGTAGTTTGTGTGCTGGTTTCCCAGAGATAAAGTACTCAGTTTGTTGGTTTTGAAATGTCATTCCAGTTATGCATTCTGAAGTAAAGAAGCAATGACTGCCTAGGGAATTTTCAATGTAAATCACGGAGCTAAATCATGTCTAATGCATCATGATGTGACTTTTCTAATGGCTTCTTCAGAAGGTTGTTAGTAGTTCATTTTTGGCTCTTCCTTTAATTGTGCCAAATGACAAGAAAAGAAGCATTTGGCCACAGCTGACACACGTCCAATTCACTTAATTTGTGAATGAATACAAAGTTGGATGCTAGACTCAGAGAAAGTGGGAAAACTTTAGCCTATGGCAAGGTTTTCCCCACTGGAAACCAGAGATTTTTTCTTTTATCCTGTACTTTTAACATATTGCTTAAAGGAAATGAAACACTAAACTACTTTCTTCATTTCCTCTCTGAAATGTTTGCTCTAATACTCCCCAGGCAGGTTTTCACATGGGTAAATAGCCTGGAAGAGTAAATAACTCCACACATAACCAAGGTTTACTCAGTGGCTCACACTGATGTGCAGTACGTAGTATTGATTTTTCAGGAGTTGCCCAGCTGTTCCAACAGCTAAATGGTTAGAATTCATAGTATGGTGCCCTGGAAAGATAACAACCATAAGGGCATTTAATTGCAATAGTCATTTAGCTCCTTGTATTTCTGAAAGAATTTCTGAAAGTAGATGGTGACTGACTAATGGTCTTTCTTGAAAACAACATACATCTAAAAATATTTGTATCAAGGAGTCCACAAACACATTTAGGCAATCACTTTGCTTCTATATTTTAGACACTGACCCAGAATACTACAAAGTCCATGAATATTGTTTATCTTCCTGTTTTTGCTTTATTTAATATACATTTATTTCATTTCATGTAGTCAATCCTCAAAACAGCTGAAGTCAGACCTTGGTTCTTTTGCAAATTTGTTTCCCACAGATCACCTAAGAGCACATAAAATAACCACAAGTACCACCCTGTGCATGTAGAATGTTGCTATTATTGTCTGATTGAACTTTACTTATTGTGTGGACACAGCAAGTTCAGCCTTATCTCCAATAGAGTAATCAGATTGTAAGGGAATATTTTGCTAGAATCATTTCAGAGAATGCCTATGTTGAGGGAGCTGGTGGGAAGATGAAATGATGATCAGGAATATAATGTTAACTAAGAGATAATCCTTTCTTCTGAGAATCCCCAGGCTGATAGAGATGTAAGACAGGTAAATAGTAATCATCATACTATTGAGTAGTGGCCTGCAGAGTGAAGACAAGGAAGGTATAGAGGGAGTGGATGGACATCCTGGAGGAGGTGACATGAGCTCATATTGAAGGATAAGTAGAAATTCAATGGGGAATTAAAGAAGAAATCCTTTTAAAAGAAAATACAAAGAAAAGATAGGGTTAGAGAATGGAGCATATATAGGAATGGAAAAATGTACCCTATGGAGAGAGCATGAAGGTGTTTGTGAAAATATAGAGATATGACGCTGGAATAATAGGCAATGGTGAAATAGTGAAGAGCCTTGAATGGCAAACAATTTTTAAAAAAAATTGCCTTGTGGTGCCTGGGTGACTCAGTCGGTTGAGTGTCCAACTCTTGGTTTCTGCTCAGGTCATGTTCTTGCAGCTTTGTGGTTTCCAGCCCCACCTGGGGCTCTGCGCTGGCAGCACAGAGCCTGCTTGGGTTTCTCTTTGTACCCCTCTCCCACTTGTGCTGTCTCTGTCTCTCTCAAAACAAATAAATAAACTTAAAAAAAAACTGCCGGAACCAATAAAGAGCCATCGAAAACTTTAAATTCTCTTTCCTGCATTCAAAATACGCATAATTTTCATCTATGCTGCAAGTGAACACATACAGTCTTTCTGTATTTGATTTTTCCTTTCCTCTTACATTCTCATCACCAAACTGTGCACTTGGGACAATCAGCATCGACAATCTAATCTAACCTTTTTGGTTTTTCTCATGGTTCATACAGTCATATACAAATTTGTAAAAACACACAGATGTACATAGATGGGGCTGCCACTGTTTTATAAAAATTTGCTCATATCGTATACATTTTTCTGCATCTTGCTTTTCTTAATGCCTCTTTAAAATTCTTTCAAGTAAGCTTACATTTTTATGTCTTCATAAAATGTCAAGGCACCACATTCCCAAGTTATTTAATAGTTTGCCTCTTCATCTATTTGTATGTTTTTCTTTGTTTCTAGGATAGATACCCCCATACATATGCATATATATCCTTACAAACTGGTGTTTCTTTTTCTAGAGTAAAGACCTAGTTTTAATAAACTGCCAGATTACATTCCCCGAAGACTGTAACAACACACATGTCTGCTGACAGCATATGAGAGTACTTTGCTCCACAACTCTTCCAGCACTGGGCAATAGAGTTCTTTTTTGCTTTGACAATCCATTATGTACCCAACTGCATCACATTACTACATAAGAGCACTAACTCTTATATTCATCTACCTTTTAGGTTTGCCTTTTTGAAAGTAACTTCTTTCTATTCTCTCTCCTTTTTTTTTCTATTAATTTTTGAGAGTTCTTTGTCTCTCCTCTGCAATAATAATATTTATTCAAAATCTATTGTTTGTCTAGTGACTTTGTTAGTAGTATGTTTTGCCACACAAAGGATTTAACTTTTATGTAGTATCTTTTAATTTATAGCGTTGGATTTCTAGTTGTGGTTAAGAGGGTCTTTGTTTCTCCTACGTTACATATGCATTCACTGGGACATTCTTGGACGATTTTGTGGTTTTATATATTACAGTTAAGTCTTTAATCCATGTGGTATTTATTTTTGTATACAATGTGTGTTAGTGGTCAAATTTCATTTCTTTCTAGTTAATCCTCATTGGGCCAACACTATGTATTAAATAAATTACTGTTTCCCTCACTGCCTTGAAATAAAATACCTTTATCATATCCTAAGTTATCCTATATTCTGGGATCTATTTTTGGATTTTCTGTTTCCTTAATCTATTTTTCTATCCCTATACCAATACCACGTGTTTTCATAGTAGCCACATGGTACTTTCTACTATTTGATTTGGTAAGGCTTATCCTTCCCTTGACACTCTTTTCCAAAGTTTTCTCTAGCATTTATTATTCCATATAAATATTGGCATCATTTGATCCAATTCAAATAATCTTATTGGGGTTCTAATGAGAATTGCATTATAATTTATATGTTAATTTTGGGGCAGAGAATATAGTTTTCCTCATTTAAGTTCTGTCCCTTTTCTGTTAAATGGAAGGATCTTCAGCAATTGCTGGACATGATCATATGGATATATATTTTTTAATGTTTATTTTTGAGAGAGAGAGAGAGAGAGAGAACAAGTGGAGGAGGGGCAGAGAGAGAGGATGAGAGAGAATCACAAGCAGGCCTTGTGCTACCAGTACAGAGCCCAGTGTGGGGCTCAAACTCACAAACTGTGAGATCATGACCTAAGCCAAAGTCCAAAGTCAGATGCTTAACCGACTGAGCCACCCAGGTGCCCCTCAGATGGATATTTTAAAGGTTTAGTGCAGAATGAAGGACAGTTCAGACTGCAGTTAGACCGGAGAAGGGGACCATTGTGTAGTGGTTGCCACCATCCAGAAAATGCTGAGTCCAGGCTAAGGCAGTGACAGTCTGGTTGGTCAATTGGGTACTGAAAAAAGTTTTCTGCAGGTAAAATTCAACATTATTTTTCAATGGAACTGATTCAGAAATTTAAGGAGACATAGGAGTATTCAATGACTCAGAATCTTGACTGGGTTGAGACTAGATTCATGTGTGTACCACTCATAAAGAGAAGTCAGAGTAAGGAAACATTTCTAACAGTAGAGAGGCGATGAGCTCAATCTTGGACACATTTCATTTTGAAGTGCCTAATAATAGATATGAATTTAGAGCTGAGGTGAGAGATCTGGGTTACAAATAGAAGAGGAGTATGATAGGGGTGAAGCTAATAGTTGAGGAGTGTGTGTGTGTGTGTGTGTGTGTGTGTGTGTGTGTGTGTTTAGGGGTGATATTGCCCAATAAGACCATGCAAAATAAGATAAAAGTTCATTAAAGGAACTCTTCCACTCTCAATTTGAAACATCATATTTGACTTCATGCTTGGCATAGTTACAAAGGATATTTCTTTTTGTACAGGAGCCAGACTGAGGAGAAATCTTCACTCAGTTTTCCCAAAATAGTTAGAAGGAAGCATGAAAACCCAAGCAGTCTTGGACACTGTGATCTGAAGGCTGCTGGCAAGAATAAATATTTGCTTTATTTATGGTGTTGGGGAGGTCTAGTCATGAATTTAGGCAATTAAGAGAAAAATATATCATCTCTATTACTTGGTGAAATAAAGGCCCACATTTGCACTTAACACACATGCAAACCCACACCCTGGTTTATTTAAAATCTCCTCTTTAATTTCTTCATGTTGCTTTTGCTTTTGATAATCTGCCATGTTTGTTTCTAATGATGAGTTTCTTTAAGGAATGTGTCTCTTCACCTCCAATGATAATATTATCAGTATAGTCACATAGAGGTCCTGGATGGGGACTGGTTTGTTAAATGACATTTGGAAGCTGGCTGATGAGGTTTAGCCAATTGCCATGCCAGATATTTAGTAGCATAATGTATCATGGGTTGGATGCCAATGGTTCTTGGCCTATTTCCTCTCTGTGCTTACGTGCTCTGGACCCAGGGGGTGACTAACAAAGTGGCACGCTTTATTCATCTGTGAATAACAGCATGTGCAAATGAAGCCTGGGAATAAGGGCTCTCCTTCCTCTGCTGGAGAAAAGAGAATGTTTTGGTGTCTCATCCTTAATTCTGCATTGGCCTCTAGGCTTATCCGTATTGATTGCTCCCACATTTCCATGCAGCAATTTGAATCAAAATGTGAGATCTTTCATTTTAAAAGTTGTGTGCCTCCAAATTTCAAATAGACACCCAGTGTGAGAATAAGAGATATTTTGCATTGAACTAATTACACTAAAGGACAGTTAAAATCCTTACTCTACACCCAGTCCCTTTCCTAGTTATTGCAAAGCAATACTTAAGATATATTTTATAATGAATTTGTTGCATATTTAACGAGCGATGCTTCTTACTCATTAACCTATTTAACACACTGTTGTTAGAGATATACTATATACGATCACCAGGCTAGATGCTATCCCACTGTATGTGCTTTATTACATTTGCTTCTCACTGCTTTCGTTTGTTTGCTCATTTCTTCATACAACTTTCCCTTTGCTGTCTGGCAGAATAATACTGGTTTTCTTCATAATTTGATTCCTTGCTCTTTTCATGCATTTTGTACTTGATTACTTTTTTATGTGTGACTGCAAATCCAATGTATTTTCAGAATTAAAAAAAAAAATCTGTGGCCCAATTGTCATGCCTATATCTCCTTCTTTATCTTCACCAATCCTATTTGGTTCACTTGCCAAAGATCATGTCATATTTTGTCCTGAATTTAATTGGATTGAGTAGACATTGGCTTTGAAACTTCATTCTCTAAACCACAAAAGAAAATGAATGTTTTTGTGAGTTAAGCAAGCAGAGGGATCAATACTTCCCTCTCCCGAAGGCCATGATTCAGTGTAGCAATGCCCATCCTCAAATGTTCCTGGGTGGACTTTCTAAATTGAAGCTCAGTCTCCATGGCAGGCTGCGCTAGAGAAGTAGCTAAAGAGGCAGGGGAGGTGGGGTGGGGACCCAAAAGGGGAGATGACTTGGGCCTGATTTTCCCCAAAGGAAACATACCATGGAGGCTCTGAAGAGGAAAGAGAAGGGGGTATGGCCATGATGGTGAGCCCAGGTTCCATTCCATACAAGTGTGGCCTAGTATAATGGCCTCTGTTCTATCACTGTGGCTATTGTTTATGTATTCCTTTCCATCATGCTGCTCAAGACAAATTAACCTTATCTTCCAAGGACTTAACTCTGCCAGGCTCTAACTTAGGTGAATAAGGAAGAATCAATGAGGAAGATTTTCTTACATAAGAATGCACATTCTAGCAGGGGATACAGACACATGATGCAAGATAGATGCTACTTCCTAAGACCAGAAAGTGCCAATTAATTGGACTTCTGAATAGTAGGAAATATATCTATTTTTGTCTAACATATCATTGCCTTCCAATGCTAACCAGAAATATCTTTAAGAAATTGTGTGTGAATAGCTAAAATATACACATGGTATCTCCACCTATCTGTGCTTTCAACCAAAACTTTACTTTCCCCCCTAAAAAGTGAATGCTACAAGAAAAAACAGTCATGTATTACTGTTCAGAAATAATTATAACCTCAGAAGGCTGATTTTCATGCTGGGAAAAACTTCACTGACGAGGTTGCCATATTAATAGATAACTTATACTGAACATCTATTTTATGTGACTGGCTCAGAGCTAAGAACTTTGTATGTATTGTCTCATTAAGTCTTCCAAGGGTTAACAAGAAGGGACTTCTATTATTCCATTTTACAGACGAGAAAACAGACCTGGAGAGAAAAGTAAGTGGCAAAGCCTATATGGATTTTGAGGAATGAAACCAAAATTGAACCAGGAAAGTTGACAGCATTCCAAATTCTAATAGAACTTAATTTCTATAATGGTCTTACCCCCCCCCCCCCCCATCGTAACATAAGCTACTGATTATTGGCTACTTGCTATATTCCAGAGTCTTTTGTAACTACATTGCATTTAATTCTTGTTACAGCCTAGAGAGATTGAGACTATTCAGTTCTAATTTACAGCAGAGAAATGCTGTTCAATAATTGCTCACGACTCTAAAATGGCATCTTTTGTTGTCATTCTCTATCTCACTAGCCTGCTTTATTATTTTTCTGATTGAACCTACTTCCATCTGACAGTTTTATATTCGTTTGTATGTTGTCAGCCTCCCCTCCCTCCATCAGTGGCTCTTTGTGTTTTGTATACTGCATCCCCAGAGCCTAGCGCTGTGCTTAGAGACACTAGGCCCATACCAAATATCTGCCCAGTGGTTGAAGAAATAAATACAAAAGGCACCTATGTGCCTTTCAGGCTGTCAGTTGTTGCTCTTGCATCCTGGAAGGAACTTGGCCTTTGTCCTTCCCGTTGCTTCTTCCAACGACCTGACCTTGGAGCAGGTGGTTCAGCTTTTCACCCAGCCTCAACCTGGGAATGTGTCTGTCATTCCCCTTTTATATAGCTCTGGCCTAGAGGAGGCAATGATCACAGTGTCAACAAAAGGCAGCTATGAAATCATGTAAAGCCCAGAAATGACGTCTGGCAAATTTTCAAGCTCCCATTAGCTAAATGATGGAACATAGCAGCTGCACTTTAGACCTTTTCCTTGAGTCTGGAATTAATGCCAAATTAACAATATTCCATCCATAACTCTTCCAGAGAACAGGCTGAATTTCTTGGCCTAATGTTTGTCATCCTGGCATCACATTGCCAAGGAAAGAGTATCTAGGGATTTGTCTCCAACAAGCTGCTGCCCCAGGCAATGATATGGTCCTTCCAGCATCCAGAAACTCTCCCCATCTCTTTCAACTGCCAAGTTTTGTATCCTGGCCTTTGGGATGCCACTAATATATGTCGGCCACATGGAGTCTGACCCCAGAATAACTGTTCTGGTGAATTGAATCTGACACGGTGTCCCCTGAAGTCTAGCCCTCGTCTATTTCTTTATCTTCATCTCCTGCCACCCCCTGATGTAGCTGCTTTGTGTTAGCCATGCTGCCTCCACTCCGCCTTTGATCATGCTGTCTCTTTCCTGAAGGCCCATACTGCCCCCCTCTTTGTGACCCAGCCAGTTCCCAGTGTTCCCAACCTCCTCCCCCACCCTCATATGAACCCCCATATGAGCAGTGTTGTCCCTCATCATCACATACTTGGCAGAATGCCAAATACTGAGGAGCATGGTGATATTGTAAGGTAACTGTAGGAAAATGCTATGACCTTCCAGCATTTCCACAGATGGCTTCTTGTGGAAACAATACTGGAGTTAATATACTGTGATCATAGCGCTTAAGGAAGTTACTCCAAGATTTAGGCGCCCTTTCATCAGAAAATAGGCTGTATGTGGCACAAAGACAGAACAGGTAGTATTTGCAAATCTCTTGGTATAAATCCTGTTTATTTGCAAACTGAAATTACCTGACTGGAGCATTTAAAAAAAAAAAAAAAGAAAATGGCCCTACAGTGTTTCCAATGAGGAAAGAAAGTTGCTCATAATCTCAGCTTTGAGGAAAGAAGGTTAGGACCCGTCTCCATCTTGGAATGGTTTCCTTCTCAGACAAGCCATTCCTGGCTACTGGCAGAGCCCCTCACCCACTACTCTCCACACACCTTGTATTTCACCCCAAAGAGCAAGTGAACTGGCCATTCTCAGTGGCCTGGAACATTCATAAAATCAGGTCTCCCCTTCAGAAAGCAGGGGCAGCCTGGGTCCTATGTGAGAATTACTGGGCCCTGCAATTTTTAGACAATAGGAGTTGATAAAGCTCAAATGGCTGCTTTCAATCCTGAGTTTCCTGAAACCTCCATCTCCTGTGGTTGAGTGAATCACAGGAAGGACAACTCAGAAGAGAGGTGTCATTGTTCCTTTTGGGAGATTGTAAGACCAGCAATGAGCAAAACAGATGACTTCCTTACACTCCTGGAGGAAACATTCCAGTGAGTGTTGCCATGATGCTCTGTGCAGATTTCTATGTAGACGTCTTCAATATAGGTCTGCAATTGTTGATTTATATTCCTGTCTGGGACTGCGAAAGCTCTGGAGTCTTACTCATTTGTGTCCACAGTGCCTAGAATAACTCCAGCTCCCAATTAGTCACACAAGTCTATTTTTTTTTTAAGTTTATTTATTTATTTGGGGAGAGAGAGCACAAGAAGGGGAGAGGCAGAGAGGGAGAGAAGGAGAGAGAGAATTCCATGCAGGATCCAAGCTGTCAGCATAGAGAGAGCTCAATGTGGGGCTTCATCTCATGAATCGTGAGATCATGACCTGAGCTGAAATCGAGTCAGACGCTCAACTGACTGAGCCACCCAGGCGGTCCACATACATGGCATATTTGAGGAATGAATGAAACTGATTACCCTAACATAGATTTACATATACAAATGGGGTATTTAGAAGCATTCTTTATTCACTTTGGAGGGAGAAGTGTTTTGGGGAGGTCTTTTTTCATACATTTTGGAAGAAGTGAGAGCATTGCTTCCATTCACAGTATTTTTCATATGGTGAAGGAGTCGTTACAGCAATGAGGAATTTGAGCTTTGGTCCGTAGATGTAAAGGAGGCAAGAATGATAGACGGTGAATCAGGAGAAAGAAGAGAAATGGTGTTCAAAATAGTTGCCGACCAGCTGGGGATGGGGCTGGGGGCTGGCAGCAAATGAGGAAGTGTTATAGAAATGCATTGCTGTGAAAACTGATTTTTACAAAGTGAGAAATGAGGGCAGTATTTCAGCAACCCAGCATGCCTGCACAGTCTGATTGTGCTTTAGCTACACTTAAAAGTCAGTGGAAAGTCTTCCAATAAAAACTGGAAGGATATAGGAGAAATTTCGTAAGCAGCATGGAGATAGCTTACCTATTGTTTAAGTAATCAGAGAAAAGATATACTGATGTGGTTTGTGTACAAGAAGTATATTATTTGTGTTCTTAGCTCTCGCTCTTTAGGGTGACTACATTCAACATGAAGTATTACCTTTAGTTTGTTTGCTATTTGTCTTAATTTTCCCTTTTGCCTCCTTAAAGATTGATTTAAATTGCAAACTGTATTTCCTTATTTCCTTCATGATATAATAAAAAGAACAAGATTCCTCATAAATGTAATTAAGAATTGACTATTTGGTCTGAATGTACTTCTTTGGCTGTAATAGAGCGATATTTGTTCCCCTTCCTCCCCCGCCCCCTTCTCTATTGCTCCCAGCCTAGCTCTCACTTCTATTATTGAGTCTGGCAAAAATATATAAAATAACAAGACTGTGTCAGACAAGGAAAACTTTTAAAAAGAGTCAGCTTACCCCAAAAGTCAGTGTACAGGCAAGGTCCCTCTCCCGCCAGTTTGCTATGGCAATTTACAACTTTTCAGCATCATAAACTTGTGTGTAGTTTTTCTCTCAAAAACTTTCTGATCAATGTTGAAAGGTGTGGCAATTTCCCTCTGGCCAATAAGTCATACGCTCTGTCTCTAAATACCTCACAAATGCTATCATTGCCATTGCTTTTTTTCTAGGTGCTTCTAGAGTTTGCACGTGGGCATCCTGCCACCACCTAGAACCAAACACCCTGAAAGCCCTATTCATCACCTTTCTCCAAAATGGTTATTTAGCCTGAACCCCAGCTGCCCCTGCTCAAAATCCTCACTGTTTCCCCACTTCCTGATGCATCAGAATTGAATGCTCATTAGTTTCTCTTATTTTTTAAAAGTCTTTCAACAACTTTCTTCAACATCCTTTTTAGAAAAATTGTAGACATTAAAACATCTTCACTATAATGAACATAGATCTTTCAGCCCTTATACACACTAACTCAAAAAAAAAGAAAGAAAAAATCCATTTGTGCATTGACATTTTTTCTTCACTCATTTACCATACTGATAGAGCAAATACAAATTTAGTCTAAATGTACAGACTCACAAGCAATGGCGTGTACAGCCTTTCTTCATCCTCCCTGCTAAGAGATATAAGATGCTTTTTGCAACAGCAATTTAGTGTGTTTTAAATGCTCTAAGAAACTTCTCTTCCTACCTTGTCCTTTCCTTCTTCTCTTATATAAAACAACACTAAGGCATAATGTCATGGCTATTCTGACATATATTTATCATTGATGGTCACATAAATTCCAATTTAATTTTCAAAATTATTATTAAATCTCCAATGATTCTTTAAATTTGATTGTAAAATATAGACTGTTAATACATGCCCTACTTTCTGAATAGTAGTGATGTTGACTCTTATGCAACTTCAGAAAACCATAGAAACAAATCAGTAAATAATAGTTAGGGAAGCATATTTTTTAAAACTGGAAACATGCCGTGCGGTACTTAATGTGGTTCCATTGTTGAGGTAAGTAGAAAGTATCAGAATCCTGTATGAAAACCAGAACTAAATGTGCAGCTGACACAATGATAGGGTCATTGTGGATTTCTTAGGATAACATTGACAAGATTCTTAGGATAACATTTTAAATTGCTTCTGGGAGCACACCAAGCTGATGACTATCATTATCACAATTCCTTCAGAGTTTCAAGAATGTGTTTTATCATCTCCCCTACTGTGATTTTGCAACTCTGATATCCATTTTTAAAATGTATTTTGAATGGGGTGGCTGAATTAGTAAATATTTTGCTTTCAGCTTTAAAATGTTAATTGTGGGGCGCCTGGGTGGCGCAGTCGGTTAAGCGTCCGACTTCAGCCAGGTCACGATCTCGCGGTCTGTGAGTTCGAGCCCCGCGTCAGGCTCTGGGCTGATGGCTCAGAGCCTGGAGCCTGTTTCCGATTCTGTGTCTCCCTCTCTCTCTGCCCGTCCCCCGTTCATGCTCTGTCTCTCTCTGTCCCAAAAATAAAATAAAATGTTTAAAAAAAAAAAAAAAAAAAAAAAAATAAAATGTTAATTGTGGAGCTGGTGGAGATATATAAATAGAAATTTACATATTTACATATGCATATATACACACAGTGATTATTGTACTTTTAGATCTTTAGTTCTTACACCAGGTTCTTAGATTAAAATTTTTTATTACATATGGTTGTAACTGACTGTAGCTCACGGTGAGGGAAAGGTAATGTATTGTGACGATACAAGGGTGTCTAATGGAAATCAAGGAAGCTGGACTACAAAAACCTCCTGGAAGCAAGTATGCCTGCTCTCTCCATCTCTCATTGCCTTGCTTCCCTCTGGACCTGGGTTTTCTTCTTCCTTTTCTCTTGAAACCAAATTTTCCCACTTCAAGTCTCCATGATGGAAAATGGATGCCAACAACACCTTCCAAGCCTACACCTGTACTCCTCAAGAGAACAGCCAGACTCTGTTTAAACTCTCTGAATTATACATACTCTTGGGGAGAAGCCCATTGGTCCATCTTGATCTTGTGCCTAGCCCTGAACCAGGCTTTTGTGACCAAAGGCAGAGTCACATTATCTAAATATGCTTACCCATGAAAATATGAGAAAGAAAGAAGGCAGGGGGCCAGTTCCCAGAAACCAGAGTACTGGATCAGTTATCCGTAATGGGTATAACCTATGCCAATTGGACTGACATTTTCCAAAAACACATTCTCTTTCTACATTTGTGTGTGTTTGTGTGGCTCATCTGCCTCTTCCTTCTCTTCTTTTTTTTTTCTTCCTTCTCTTCTTCTTCTACTCTCTTCTCCCTTTATATTTCCCACTTATCTTCCTCCACTTTTACATCATTTTGTCTTCTGCAAAATAGTTCTTCCTTCCTCAGACGACATGATCTTTTCTCTCTACTTTACAAAAAAGACAAAATTTCTTTCTTTGAGTCTTTTCAGAATTACTCCAACCAATTCAAAGTTCTTGCAAAAAAAATAGTATCAACAGCAACATGCCTTTGACAACATTTCCTCCCTCCCCAAACCTGTTCTCACTTGTCTTTCTTTGTATAAATCTCAGCTTAGTAATAACAGAAGTCTACTGAGAGCAGCCAGGACCCAACCTTCATTTCTGCCTGAATCCCTGGTGATGCTCTAACACATTACTTGGTTTTGTATACAAGTCAGCAATATGATATATCTATCTGAAGAATATCCCAGATGAAACACCATTGAAATACCAGGTTATATTAGGGGTGCCTAGGTGGCTCAGTTGGTCGAGCATCCAACTCTTGATTTCAGCTCATGTCGTGATGTCACTGTTCATGGGATTGAGCACCATGTCAAGTTCTGAGGTGACAATGAGGAGCCAGCTTGGAATTCCTTCTCTCTCCGTCCCATCCCGGCTCACATGTTCTCTCTCAAAATAAATAAATAAAAACAAAAAAAAAAGAAAAAGAAATACTAGCTGATATTAGATAATGTCTTTCAAAACTTGATTAAAAAACACCTAGAAACACATATCGCATCTTTAACATATGCCATGAAAGCGTGTGAGAATAGTCTTTAAGTTATTCTATAGACCAATGCCATTTGAAATATTAACGTAATAAAAGTTTGAAAGATTTAAATCTGAATATTTCAATTAATTTTTTTAACATTCTTGAAATATATTTATCTAGAAGTGAAGTACAGAAAAACCTTAGATTATGAGCCCCTTGTTCTGCAAGCATTCTTCCACAAGGCGAGCAAGCATTTCTAATAATTTTAACTCGATAAACACACGATGCCTTGCAACACGAGTAGTATGTGATGCCAAATGTCACATGATTACAACTGAGCCAATGGTGCTTGAAATTCGCTTTGATATACAAATGCTTTGGATTACAAGTATGTTTCTGAACGAATTATGCTTGCAAACCAAGGTTTTACTATATTTGAAGTTTGACCACTACAAGTGGAGGAAGTGTGTTCATAAGTAAATTAAATGAAGTTATTAAACTATGACAAAGTGGTCTTATGATTTATTTCAAGCTGTTTGTATGCTGAATAATGGTATTTAAGCACATCTCTCTGTATGAGCAGAGATTAGTACAATTCTGTTGTGCTCATATACATTGATTAATTAGAAATTGACTCGTTTATTTACTTTGCTTAATTTATCATGTCCATGGCAATTTAATATTTTAAGATACAATGAATATGTTCAATAGTGAAGCCCAAGGACTTGGTTCCAAAATTGAAGATGGAGTAGGAGGTATGTAAAATAAATTCTTAATAGAAAAAGAGAAGGAAAGAGGTAAAAGTTCTCTAGTCCTGTGTTAGGACACCCCAGAAAAAAATCTTCCCATTAACTTTACAATCTGAAAGTGAAAACAAGAGTTGCCTTCTTTAGATAACATCAAAATATTGCTTTAATAGTCTTGCATTTCTCACAAAAGCAAGAGTTCTGAAAGATTTGGGAACAGAGTGAGTTGCAAAGAGGATGGATTCACCATCTGAGATTGTCATTAGGGCTTACTCAGTCGCTCTCCATATCTGCTCAGTTCTCCTAGGTTGGCTCTATTGATGAGCAGTTTTCTGGCTTGCGGGGGCGGGGCAAAGTGGTTGCTAGCTGTTCCAGGTTTATCACTTACTAACACAACATTATTCTAGAGCTGACTCTAATTTCCTATAATCCTTTGGCACTGGATCATGTGCCCATTCTTGATTCTGCGTAAGGTTCTCTTTCCACAAGAGGTGCGTGCTCTAAGAGTGGGCAAAGGGTGATTCTCCAAATATAACTGCAGGGTTGTTATTTTCAGAAGGGGAGGGAACTCTGAGTAAACAAAAGCAACAGACATTCACCTTACTACCATATGGGTACTTCTAAGTAACTCCTTGGTGAGAAGAAACAGTGAGGATCACATTGCTTCCTGTTCAGAGAAAAAGCATTATCTCTTGCTTAGCAGACAGAAATTTTGACTTGCGCGCGCACGCACACACACACACACACGTACACACACATACATGGAGACAGAGGTAGGATAAAAAGAAGGTAAAATCTAAGAAATAGCAGTAGCAGATTAAACTTAAAGAGATACAATAAAAGGTAGAAAAGTCTATAAAGATCAGTATAAGATTCCAGAAGAAAATATCAATTGGCTAAAAAATTGCTAACAACTTGTCACTCCCTAATGAGTTGATGAAAATCAGGTTCATAACTAAGTAATGGCTTTACCCCTATATCTACATGCCTGAGTTAAGTCTTCTTAACTTGTGCCATATAACCTATCCACATTGATTCTTTAAAAATCTATTTAATTGGTCTAAAGTTCTAGTTGAAAGATTCCATTCAAGCAATGTTGAACTAAAAAGATATTAGTCTAAACGGTCCCCAATTTTCACCCAGAAGTCACTATGCTAGAATTCATAAGAGGCCAACTTTGAGTGCCTAGAACCAGCTGTGCACACCTGTATATTTGGTATATCTCTTCCTGGGTTAAGTGGAAGAAATGCAGATTGAGAGAGACTTTTAAACTCTCCAAATAGTTCTCCTTGTATGCATCATTGCTGATTCTTCATAGTGTTAAAATGTGGTGGTTCAGCTGATTTTTTAAGAGCATTGAGATTATAACCATGGCCCTTCAGAATCTGATAATTTTACCTCAGTCTATCTTTCTTATCCTTAAAACAAAATTACGAAGGAAAAAACCCCAGAAAACACAACACATTTTTTTCTTCTGGCCTCCTACCCTGACTCTTAGATGTTCCTTACTATTCTGGCAGCTGTCCACAGTTTCTTCTCTTTCCAGCTCTGATCTTTAGCATCCTCACGATTCAAAAAAAAATCCTATCCCAATTGGTTTTTTCCCCCTCTTGGAATTAACAGCAAATGGAGACTAAATAAAAGGAATAAACTGCACAAGGAAATTCGCATTCAAGAGTTCAGTCACTCAATGGTATCTCCCAATGGTGTCATCTGGAAAGGAGCTATTTTTCAGTAGTGGCCTCTGTTTTATCCCCTATGTATCAGGGAATAAAACATAGAGTTGATCAGCTTCTTGCCCCTTTGCTTGAGTTTACATCCCAAAGAACTTAGTAACACAGGAAAGGTCCCTGAAAGAGTGTGTCCTAGTTTTTCAGAGTACCTACAAGAGGTCACTGAAACTGCAAAGTATGAAATCTACAACTTTGGTTTAGTTCATGTTTCTAAGTAATTGTGACTTTTTTCCTAACATTTTTTATTTTAGATATTGGCCATGATTATCGTGCCAATAGGGAAATTTTAGTCAGTTGACAAAAAAAAAAATGTTGATTTTAATTCCAACTTTGAGGTTAAAGAAATATAGACCATCTGGACTAGAACTATAAGAAAATTTTCAACTCCTATTTGTGGTGATATCTGTAGCATCTTTAAAATAATATTATGGGGGGGCCTGGGTGGCTCAGTTGGTTAAGCGTCTGACTGTATTTCAGCTCAGGTCATGATCTCATGGTTAGTGAGTTTGAGCCCCATATCCGTGTCTGTGCCAACAGCATGGAGCCTTCTTGGGATTCTCTGTGTCCTTCTGCCTTCTCTCTCAAAAATAAATAAACATTAAAAAAAAATAAAATACTATTATGAACTAGAAGAGCACATCAACTTTGAAACATTTTATGTTTATATTCATACCAATTACTTTATTTCATGTTAATGTATCAATATCATTAATTTGGGCATATTTTGGTATGCTTTCAGTGAAACCCATCAATATTTTTCTATATTTAAAAATATAGCACATATACATATTCTATATTGAAAAATATAGCAATTATTTTTTAAATTATAGGTAAGTAAAATACAGAATGCCATTTAGATATTATTGCCTCAATAATTTATAAATGATGGATATTTGAAAAGTCACAGTAATTTCATTGTGCTATGTATAAATATTCATCTGATTATATTAT
Organism: Prionailurus viverrinus; assembly: GCF_022837055.1. Lineage (NCBI taxonomy): Eukaryota > Metazoa > Chordata > Mammalia > Carnivora > Felidae > Prionailurus > Prionailurus viverrinus. Next base: position 75,162,530 of record NC_062572.1, read on the forward strand.
TGCACAGATATAGTTTTCAGATATCTTATCTTGAAACTCTTTTTCTGTTTTCTACCAAGGAATGATGTTTTAGATTTGAACTTAGTAGGATGCTATAGTAAAGTTTTACATTTGAATTTAAAAACAAAACAAAACACTACAAGTGGTTTTTCATATCTTTTGCACGGATTTTTAGATCAAATAGTTTCTGTATTGTAATTAACATATCAGAAGGACTGGCCATGTTTAAATTCAAATTACCTTCTGCTTGCTTCCTATTTCATTAGCAGAATTGAAATTAAATACAACGATACAATCTGTTACTAGGATTTTTTCATGTTGACATTCCAATCCCACCCCAGTCTATTTTACGTTTACTAAGATTTGGTTTTACATTCAAGCAGTGGACCATTTTGATTAAATTTGAGATCTATTGCTGTAAATTGTTCTTCGACTAAATTGTCTAGTTGTTTTAATTGACCCATCAATTCATTCAAAGTGATGGATTTCATAGCTCTTTTTAGACATAGCTTACCACGAGATCAACTTCTTATTGAAGGAAAAGTAATGAAGTAGAGAAATGAACCACTGACATCTGGTCATTTCATGTTTGTCAGGAAAGGAAAGACAGTATTTAAATATATCTTCACTTTGTTAAAGAAATACACTATTTGTTGGTATTATAAAGGCTTATCTCCATGAATGAACTACATTAAACTAAGTATGAAGTATGGCTTATTTAAAAGAAAAAATCAAGACAGGTACGTATATAAACCAGAGTGAAACTTGGCTATGGTGTTGAAAGGCAGTCTCTAAGATAAGCATATCTGTGACAAATTATTCCTTCTCAATTATTCTGAATGATCTTCATTGGCCACTGCCATTACTATGTCTGCATTTATTTTGGATGTTGACTATATAAAGACTATCAGTGATTTAATCACACATGATGCTAGAAGACAAGCACATTAAGATTGTCTTTCATGTTAACATATAGAAGGGGAAAATGAACAGCTAGATTATCACAGAGCCGGGTAATTAGCATATATTCTTACAGGTGTATTTTTCAACAAAGAGAAAAATTCAACTTTTCTTGGAGATGTTTTTGTGTAATGTGCCCACAGTCTTAAAACGCTACCTAGAGATGGCTGTAATATTTCTTATTGCATAATAGCTATTTGTAGTATTTTTTAATTATGTTTTAAGGAGGTATATAAAGAAATTCAGAAGATGGCACACTGGAATAGTCCATGCAGGTAAAGAACAGTTACAGATTCATCCTATATAATGCATCACAGGAATGCACTCCACCTGAGATTTTGCTCTAATTTTCACGGTGCACCACTACACGTGTTTGTTGCTTTTTTGGCTATTCTCTGCAGAGACTATAGGCAATTATTTCAAAATGAGGCCCTTGGCTCCTAATGGCGGCATGGCAGGCTGAGACTGTCACCAGCTTCCCAAATTTCCCATTCTTCTATCAGAGGGGAAGTTGAGCTTTAGAGTGATTTTTAATTTTCCACTTCAGGCTAATGTTGCAGAATTTGTGATGCTGGCCATGCTGTCACTTGCTCATTACAGGCCTGAGTCAGTAAAATTGAAGTACAGCTTCAAGATCCCTTGTTCTGAGACTAATGCTTCCAAATCTGGTCCTAAATTCAAAATTGTTAATTAAATTGTTGCTTTATTACTGTTCATATCATCATCATCATCATCATCATCATCATCACTATCCAAATGTGGCCGTACTTCTAAAGGAAAAAATATGGAGATTGATTGATCTAATGATAGATGAAATGTAGTAAGTTTGAGGTCTAATCTTTTTTTCAGTTATTTTAAATAATCAGCGATTAGAACTCTGTGAGAATAAGTTATCTTCATATACTCTTCCAGGTTACACCAACAGTTTAGACAAACTGTACTCATGAAGGAAGTCCTTAGTAGATCTGAGTCCTTCCAGTAGAACTGAAATACAGAATAACCGTGTGGTGGTTGTAATAGCAGCTGCATCACAAAGAAGTTGGCTCTGAGTAGACACAGAGACAGATAATGTTCTAAAACATTAGAGGTTAAGAGGAAACGTTACAGTCTTTGCTCCATGTCAGAAATAAGGAGGTAGAGTTTTATCTATCCTGTTCATTTCTGATGTGTCTAACATTGAACTCTATTGACATCAAGAAAATACATTCCCAACCCTATCCACGTAGTGCACATGAATTGTGTATACAGAAAGGCAATCACGCATTTGAGTGTGTACGTGTGCAGGCCTTTAAGAATTCATAATGAGTTATAGGGATCCACAGCTTTTCAAAAAATGCAAAAACTTTCACTCATTTCTTCTTTATTCAGAATAGTTGAGTCTAAATTATAGCCTTTCTCATTTATGGTGACAGATTAAATAACAACTCTCTGTCCCTATTTCCCAATGACCTAAGTTTCCAATGATATAATAAGGAGCACATATTAAAATATGCTCTGGTGGCTCTCCACTCTGGCTGCCCAACAGACTCATTAAAAGGAGTGATGTGTGGTTTCTTTATAAACCGAGAACAGTTAACATTTTTTAGGTTTGTAGATTTAAAAAAAAATAATTTCCATCTGCATAAGGATATTTCTGAATGTATTTATTTCCTCTCTTTCTCAAATGATACTTTCACCATCATCTTGTCTTGTGATTCTCAATTCTGTCTATGCAAAAGAAGTACCAGGAGTTTTATTATTTTAGTTCTTCTTTAAATATCCAGTCCTAGTCTGAAAGATTCTGATTTAATTGATTGCAATGAGGCTTAGTATTTTGTTCAAAACTCTGTAGGTGGCTCTAATGTGAAAATCACTGGCCTATTCTGTAACCTAATTGACTTATCTTCCCATTTCTCTCTTCTGTCTCTTCTCTTTCCCTTTAATGCTTCATACTGAGAGCTCATTTCTCCTCCTTATTGTTCAGCAATTCATCTCCTGGGAAGCCTGACTATCCACCACAGAGCAGGTGAACCTAGGGACACCTCTCCTCAAAGGCCGAGAGGCGTTGAGAGAAAAACCTAAGAAATCCAGGATTAAAGCATATTCCTAGATCTGCTCGTAGAATCATGGAGGGTTAGGGCTTGAAGGGACCTTAACTATCATGTTGCAGAGCTGTTCATTTTTCCGACAATGAAACGGAAGCATGAAGATGCTGGGATCAAAGAACTAGTGATAGCAGAGCCTAGATGAGAACTGAGGTCATGGGGCATGTAGGCTCACTCTGTCTCCACTCCATCCTGATGCCATCCCTGTTGTAGGAGAACAATGAGTCCCTCCAGATAAGTGTCACAGAAGAAGAAAGTCACATTCTAAGTCAACCTACACTTGTGAAGTTCCTCTATGTGTTAGACCTTCAAAGCAAATAGGAAAAAGCATGGCCAAGAGTGGCAACATTTCAAAGCACTACTTGCTTTGAAAAGGATAGACCTGGTAAGTTTTGAAACTTCTAAGTTGCTAACCTTCAGTTATATGTTAGATCATATTCTATGATCCAAACTTATTATCAAAGAGTTACTAGTTGTTTGAATCCTAATTAATATTATTTATGACCATTGTCTTCACTCATGGTATCAGAGAGTAATGTAATGTATCTCCAAGTCTTGTAAATTAAAAAAAAAGTTAAATTCACCAAGAGGAGTGGAGATGAAAGCAAAGATCAAATTGTACAGTTTTTCAAAGTTTCATGCCATCACTCTAGGATCACTCACATAGAAAAGATCAAACATAGGCCCTATGTGAGAACCACAGCCTGAGTTTAGGACCTCTAATCTAGACTGTTTAAAACATGTTGAAGATATGGGTTCAGGCAGCAAATGGTCACTTTACTCCATCCCTACTGAAATGATCCCCCCTTTTACTGAGTGTAGAGAATGGCTGCAGAGAATGAAGAGTCAGCTTGAATCTGGGACCTGCGGGCACAAGGAGATGGAAAGTTAGTAGACTATCCTTCAGAATACATATGCCAAGAGCCGTCCATAATTGGGTGTCCTGGCCCCTCTGTCTTCCCACTAAGACACTGATCGCTGTATTTCCTCAACAGCGAAGCCTCCATTTCTGTCAGCTGCATGACCATAATGAGTAAAGCCAGGGGTCAGTTATTGAAGGTGAAGGTAAGCCAAGCCCTAGCACTGTTCACAGCAGCCTATCATTGCCTTTTCCAGCCATATCATTGGAACAGTGTGCTTTCCCTTTGGCAATACTTACTGGTAAGTGGTAGGGAAGATATTCCCAGAGAGGTAGAACACTAAGGTTTTACTCCTGGGCTAAGTTTCTTCCTTTGTTTCTCTGCTTTGGCAGACTGAAGTTAGCTGGTGCTACAGGCATTGTCATTGTTCCCTTAGGCTTTCTGCTGGCCTTTACCCAGGGTCTCAGTGCCTGCTCTTGCATCTGGTATGTGGTAATTCAAGACTTGACTTGAAGGAAACCTCTTCATGTATGTTCCAGGTGTGTCCTTTCTTTTCTTGACTGGTTGTATAAACTGGTCAGCGTGGATCAAATTTTCTCTTGGGCCAAATCCATTATTTTAATATTCTCTTGACATTTTTCAAGTTTCTTATTGAGCTATTTTACCCTTTTCTGTTTATTCTAAGCTGCTATAGATATTTTCTTACTTTTAAATTCTTTAGTTATTTCAATGGAATATGGGGCAAAAGAAGTTTAAATATATAGGCTCAATTTGCCAGGAGAAATTCCCTGACTGGTGGGGGACAGTGGGATGCCTCCTCTGAAGATTATAAAATCTGGTTGGACTAGTACGATTCTGCAAAACTTTCATGAAGATCCTAAACCTAGCAAGAGGAATAGTCCAAGGGCTACACATCATTCAGTGTCATTCCCATCTAAATTCTATGTTGATTGAGAATTTGCAGATTTGGAAAGGAGTTGTTGGTGGTGAGCAATCATGTGAGAAGTGGTAGCTTTACTAATTCCTCACTGGCTTACATAAACATTTTGATTTAGGGGGGCACTCATTTATTCACTTTTTCATTTATTTATTAAGTTAATATTTATTGAGTGTGTATGTTATGCTTGACACTGTAGCTGAAATACATCAATAAAAAATACAGTGTTCCTTATTTTATGAACTTATATCTACAAGGGGAAAGAAACACAGAGCAAGCAAGAAAATAATTAAGTAACAACTTTACATAGTGATGATGCTTATGATGAAAATAAAGAAAGCGGTAGAGAAGTACAGAAACTGGGGAAGGAGGCTACTTCAGATAAGGCAATTGGAGGTCCTCACAATGGATGGCTTTTGAGCAGAGGTCTAATGATGGGAAGTAGCAAGCTATGCAAAGTTCAGGATGAAGCATATCCAAGGTGGAAGGACCATGGAGCTTGGCCATCAGAGAAAAAACAAAGAGCCAGTATGGATGCAAGAGTGGGATGTAAAAAGTCACACAAGTCCTTGTGAACACTGAAAGGAGTGTGGATTTTGTTCCCTTACTGTGATAAGTAGACATTAGAGGTTTTTAAGCAGAGGAACCTGGCTTACATTATTTTGAAAAGATGTCCCTGGTAGCTCTGCATAGGGTGACAAGAATGCCAGCAGTGAGACCAGTTAGGAAATAACGTTAAGTGGTTCAAAGAAGAGGTGATGCATTGGGAGGAGAAGAGAAATAGAAGTGAATGTTGGAATTAGACTGGGAGCTGAGCAAGACAGAAGAATCAAGGGTGTCTCCTGGGTTTTGGAGTTCAACTATGTGGTTGATAGAGCTATTCACTAAGATGGTGATCAGGAAGGTTTGGGATTCATTTAGGGATGAGGGAAATCAGTAGTTCTGAAAGGTTCTGAAAGGTTGGGATTTCTGGTGTTCGGATAGATGCAGTGGAGCTTGGTTGGTGAGGAAGGGCAGGGGGTGGTTCTGGCAGCCTCACTTAAACCAAGAGTGCCTTCCTTCAAATCTCAGCTAGTGGATGGTGAAGACTTACCAAGTGCACAAGGCACTCTGCGGGCGTCTCACACATTTTCTTCTGAGTGATGTCACGGGCAGAGAAGGGGGAGTCTCATCAAGTCTCTGAGAGGTACCAAAACAAAAAGCTCAGGTAAACCTGGAGGTCACCATGGCCTTCAGTCCTGAAAAGGCTGTGAGAAAATATCATAGAAACATTTGTAACTCTAGGTCCTTTTTTCTTCTGGTTCATTTTTTCCATCAATGAGTGTGTAATGTTCAAAACTTTATACTTGTCTCCTCCTGTACTTGTAGCAATTTATGTCTTTTTATTTAAAATTGTCAGGGTACTATGTTCGTTCTGTCTCCAAAGCACAAATGCAATTGTCACAACCATAAATGGTAATGATTTGCTCCGTTTACATGGAGAATCCATGAGCTGGTTTGTCTTTATCCCGAGGTTGTTGAAGTCTTCCCCTTTTGAAAAAATGGCAATCCAGTAGTGTTGACTTGAGGATCCCAGCATAGGCAATTTGTAACTTTAGAGACAGTGTGTTATCATGCCCTGAAAATGAAGGGCAGACAATTCTTAGAAAATATTAATAGAGTTGAAAGCAATCTCAAACCTAACTCAATAATCACCGAGCAGGTATCCTTAAGTTGTTTGAAACTTAAGCTCCTAAATCAAAGATCAGGTTTCAAGAGCCTGGATTTCATGTTGAGTAGTAAGTAGTAATGCTTCAGAAAACTGTTTACTTTTTTCTTTACTGGAAAATATAATAAGGTCCCCAGACCTTATATTACTCATAAGTTGGGACAGACCCATTTCCTAGGAAACCACGCGCTCATTTTCCCCAAATTGTTCTATTATGAACCTCTGATTTCACTGCTTGGTTGTGACTCATTGTAATGAAAGTGAATGTTGTATTGATTTCACTTGATTTGCTTCCAGGTTGTGGGGTTTCCTTGAGAAATATGAGACACTTTACTGCTGATTCCTCTTGTTTCTGATGCCTACATTCTGTGCTCTGTGGAGAGTCAGTTTTTGAAATAGGTTGACGGCCGTCACAGATAAGCAAGGTACTTAGCCTTAGGTCAATGACTAGAAACTGTGCTGGTATCTGAATCATCTGCTTAACTCAGAACCCACCTCTTAGGGAGATGAAGCTAGGTATAACATGGAGGCTATTGTGTGTTACCCTGTGGGGGTCTTATAAGACTTTGATTCTCTTTTTATCTCCTTGCTTTGATATTCACTTTGATATCAAGTGTATACAAGTATAAGTATCCAAAGGATAAATGAAAAACACTTCCCGACACTCCTAGATACCATTTCTTTCCCGTGCATATTTCCAAAAGCTTAAATGTTTGCCTAACTTAAAAGCTATTATTATAGGAATTATCACAATGAAAATTATCATAATAATGGTTCTTTAGTTTAAGCTCTTTCTTTTTTGTTAGGTTTAAATAATTCAGATGTGAAAAAAGCATACTTTCTTTTCATCAGTCACTTGAAATGTTTCTCACTTCCAATGTGGCCTAAGCATGGAGACAATGTGTTAGAGACAAGGTTGCATTTATCCGCACAGACCTGAGGAAGTATAAACACATCTCTGAGACTTCTATCAAAGAGGGGAAAGTTATGAGGGACCAAAGCAGTGGCTGATGGGGTATACTGTTATCACTATCTGACAGTCTCTGCTTATTCAGTGTATTGTGAAAAATAGTCAAAGTCTGTTTACCTTAACTGTTTCTAAAACTGCTTACTTAATAAAATAGCATAAAGCACCACTGGTTGTTTCTGTTTCTAGAAAACAATTTTTCTGCTGAAATACAAGGCGTTAAAATATTTAAGAATCTGTGGTTCCTTAATGGTGGCTTAATGATAAGACTGCTGATTACTAATGCAAAGTACCTGCAGATGGAAAATTCTTAAAATAAGAAATGTGTGACTCTCACATAGCCATGTCAACGTACTTCATTTTGAATACCCTTGGCCCTTAGCCACTATGAAGCAACTGTGAATATCCCTGGAGTCTGAGGAACCATTGACAACTAATACCGATCTGTGACTTTTTCTCAGGTTAGCTAGATCAGGCTCTTGAATCTCATGTGTCTCAAAGGAAATTCCGAGTTCCATTTTGCAGTCATTACCTCAAGAAATGGTATTCATTTAACAACTTTTTTGCTTTCATCTACTCCTCAGTTAGGAACTTGGCATTCTCCTTCCAGTCGCTAACTCTAGGGAAAACAAGAAGTCACCAGGATGGCTCTTGCAATCAATGAACCCACGAACAGTGGTGAAACCAATCTCTGTGAGTTCCCTGAGGCCATGCCAATTACACATACACTCTATTACAACAACGACAAAACCCAAGCATCTTTATTTTTCAGCTCATCAAGGAGTTGGTTGAATATCTCACTCTACCTGCACACCAATAATCAAGTTTATGAGGGCATACAAGTCCCATACTCTTCTCCCAGTACCTGTTTATAGGAATTCCCAAGTTACCTCTGTGAATATCTATATATAACCCTTCTCATGCTAGGACCTTATCTTGCTTTCGAGGACCTTACAATCTGGAAGGTGAGGAAACACGAATACACCTGAAACAATTCAGGTATTATATGCCCAATAAATTCAATGAGATCAATCCAACATAAGGTATATTGTTAGATATACTTTCCAGAGAAAACTATTTGAGAAGGCAGGACTTGATCTGAGGTTATAGGAATATGTGAAGGATTTGAATTAGTCAAACAAAGTGACAGGTTTGGTATTTCAGGAGGGGAAAGCAATTTGAACAAAGGCATTGAAGTGGAAAGGAATTTTCTCTAACAGACTTTGAGGAAATTGATTTGATTGGTATGAAGAACTTACATTCGAAATTACTAAATATGAAATGTTAGATTATGGAAGTGAGGCAGAAATGTATATTTAGTGCTATAGGAATTAATAAACCCAATTTTGAGAAAGGGCAGGACATGTTAGAAAACCCTCACTTACTTCTACATTAAGCTATAACTGAAAGAAACTATACTGGAAAGTTTAGACACTGTATGATTCCATTTATTTGCCATTCTTGAAAAGGCAAAACTAGAAAAAAAAACCCTAGAAAAACAGAAAACAGATCAGTAGTTTCTGGGAGGTTGGACTCAGGGCAGGGGAGGGGGGAAGTGGAGGAATTTTTTGAGATGATGGAACTGTTCTCTAATTTACATTTTTAAAAATGTTTATTCATTCTTGAGAGACAGACAGAGCATGAGTGGGGGAGGGGCAGAGAGAGAGGGAGACACAGAATTTGAAGCAGGCTCCAGGTTCTGAGCTGTCAGCACAGAACCCCACACGGGGCTTGAACCCATGAGCCATGAGATCATGACCTGAGCCGAAGTCAGATGCTCAACCGACTGAGCCACCCAGGTGCCCCAGGAACTGTTCTCTAATTTGATCATGATACTGATTAATGACTTTATGCATCTACCAAACTTGCAGAATTAGACACTAAAAATGGGAATTTTGCTGTCTCCACATTATTCTTTTTAAAATATAGAAAAAAACCTTAAGGGCAAAGATGGGTTAAAAATGGGAACGAATGTTGACAAGAACAAATCAAAGGAAGAATTGTTAAAATGTAATGCCTCAGTATATTAATCAAAAACTTTGAAGTTTCAAACTTATCCAAGGAGATAACATATGGAATCACATGTCTGAGGACTATATAAATGTAATTTTACAGCATCTTTCAGAAGTGTAATGGCCTAGTTAGATTAGCATTCAGGATATTCTGTTAGCTACTGTTAAGCTGGGATGGTTAGTTGGATAGGAAACATGACTCATTAACAGCATGTTTAAACTGTTAACAATCAGTAAAAATAACTTCTGAAAAATTAAAGAATTATATCAATACCAACGTGCTCAATATCAGAAATATTCTAAATCTCTTAAAAGCAAACATGAGTAGGTTTGAGCCAGTTAGATTGATGAGAAGATACTGAGCCCATTCTGAAATGTTGGACCCTTTTATGGGGTTTGGTTAAATTAACTGACATTTAGTTTTAGTTTAGCTTTTCTTTTCCTGCTTTGAGATATCACCCATCACGGGCAGTCCAAGTATTTAGAAAAAAAGGCTCTGAATGTTTTTATGGCTACTGAATTTGAGGCTAGGCATTTCCTGAGAGCTAAACTTTTCTTGTAGGAGTTGGCAAGAGGCAGGGCTGTTGGCCAAGTTTTGTAGAAGTCCTCACCTTTTGCCTACGAACATAACCCCCTCAAGAACCTGAAGCTTTATAGGGGTGACCGCAACAACCTGACTTACCCCCTCGAAGCCCCTGACCTTTGACAAGACCAGCTAATTGCTTAACTCAATCAATACATGCATCGTTTGACAGCAGCTATGGAAACAAGCTGTCTCATTGATGGTGAATGTGTGTCAGTAGTGGTATCTTTGCTGGGTTTAAGTACCGCCTGTAATGCTTGTTAGTATGTTTTAATAGTTTTGCTCCTGAACATTCAGTGGGGAACTGACCAAGTCCATGTACACCTGTACTCACAGGTGAGTTCTGAAAATCGGATAGCTCCATGCTGGCAAAAAACCACCCATATCTTACCCAAGGGGAAAGATGTTCAGAAGATAAATGAGACCTTAAAATTTGCTTTATTACTTTCTTATCTCAGGGGTGTATCAACTGTCTCTGAATACAGGAATACATGGTACTTGATCTTGGTCTTTGAGATATTTTTCTTGACCCCAGTCTGTTTGTATCTTTTGCACTAGTTAAGCAGTGCTAAGCAGTGATTAAAAAAAAAATTAGCCAAAGGTCGGAGGAGTTTCCATTATAATTAAGATAGTATCTTATGATAACGAACAAAATTGGTTACATATTATGCCATTTTATATTTAAATTTAATATTTAAATTACAAAAATTTTGTTCACTGTTTACTACATAAGGTACTGTTCATCTTCTGTACACATTTGGATGAGCTCAGTAACGCTATGGCAACAAGAAATCTTATCTAAGTAGCTTATTTCCTGGTCACCTATAGTCTAGGTGACCCTGCAGGGCAGCTGTCGTCTGTGTGGGGGCCTAGGGTTCTAGCCTCCTAAAGTCTCAGACGTCTCCATTTTGACCCATAGTTCCAAGAGCACTGAGGTGAGCATGTACCAGCTCAGAAATGTTTCACTCTGGAAGTGACACACATCACTTATGTTTATATTTCATTTGCCAAAACCAGTCATCTAACCAAAGCAACTTCAGAGGACGAGAAAGTGCAAACTTTCATTGACGCAGAAGTAGAGACCTGGATATTTGGGAACACGGTGGGTGCCTGGGTGGCTCTGTCAGCTAAGCATCTGACTCTTGATTTTGGCTCAGGTCATGACCTCATGGTTTGTGAGTTTGAACCCCACATCGGGCTCTGTGCTGACAGTGAGGAGCCTGCTCGGGATTCTCTCTCTCCCTCTCTCTCTGCCCTGCCCCTGCTCTCTTTCTCTCAAAACACAAACAAACAAGCAAACAAAACAAATCTCCACCAGTCATCCACAAATAATGCCATATGTCAACCTGTTCAAATACAGCCAATATACTAGTAAATTATGTTTTTAAAATATATTAATTCATGATTAATAATACAGGTCTTTACTTCCCAAACTGAATTGAAGATCAAGTGCCCACAGTGTACCCCATATTGAGTGGTTAGATTTGGAGGGGGAGGAGTTAAATAAGACAACAGGTGCATGTCTTTAAAGGATTGATAAATATGTCCAGTGTGATTTTTATGTTCCTTTTTTAGATGGCTTTATTGAATTTTAATTGACATAAAATAAGCCACATGTAATTAAAGTGCACAGTATGATATGTTTTGACATGTGAATATACTGATGAAACCATCCCCGCAGTTAAGACAGTGACCACATCTATCATCTCGAAGGCTTCCTCCTGCCCAGGTATAATCCCTTCCAGATACCCTGTTCACTTTTGGTAAAGTGAAGCTTTTAGGTTCCATTGTAAAATCTCAGGTCTCTCACTTAGTAGGTTCCCAATAAATTTGGTTAAACAATACTTAATTCTAGGGAATACTGTGCTTTCTTACATATATATTTACCAGAAATATCTATCAAAGGTTTTTTCATGTATGCAACTCTATAAAGTGGTTACTGTTATTATTAGCCTTTTTAAAAAAAAATTTTTTTTTAATGTTTATTTTTGAGACAGAGGGAGACAGAGCACGAGTGGGGGGTGGGGCAGAGAGAGAGGGAGACACAGAATCCGAAGCAGGCTCCAGGCTCTGAGCTGTCAGCACAGAGCCCAATGTGGGGCTCGAACTCCCAGACAGTGAGATCATGACCTGAGCCAAAGTCAGATGCTTAACTGACTGAACTACCCAGGCACCCCATAGCCTTTTTATATAAAAGAGGAAATGAGGGATTGGAGAGGTTATGGAATTGGTTCTGAAATTTAAACATAAGACCTCATAAAGTTTGTTAGCGCTCACTCAATACCTCTTCAATGAATGGTTTAAAAATCAGAAAAACCTTGTGAGCCCTTTGACTGTAGTTGTTAATCCCTTAAGACCAGGAATCATGGCTTTCCTTAAATTTTGCTGTTAAGTAATCTTTGTATCCCCAGGGTCTAATCCATTGTTTTCATATAGTCAGTGCTCAATAAGTATTAGCTGAAATTAATGCATTTCCTATGAAAAAAAATGAATCATCAGAAGAATCTAAATTGTTTTATTACTTTTCCATGAGCCTTTCTGTGCTTCATTACCCACTGAGTCACTTAGAAATAGTTATTTCCTGGGGTGCCTGGGTGGCGCAGTCGGTTAAGCGTCCGACTTCAGCCAGGTCACGATCTCGCGGTCCGTGAGTTCGAGCCCCGCGTCAGGCTCTGGGCTGATGGCTCGGAGCCTGGAGCCTGTTTCCGATTCTGTGTCTCCCTCTCTCTCTGCCCCTCCCCCGTTCATGCTCTGTCTCTCTCTGTCCCAAAAATAAATAAACATTGAAAAAAAAATTTTTTTAAAATAAAAAAAAAGAAATAGTTATTTCCTAAAGTTTGGTGGGAGAGGAGGTACTCTACATGGAGAGTTTATTCAATCCTTATATTTCAGCTTCGTAGCCACCCCCTGCTCTTTTGTAGTACTTCGTGTCTCCAGAGAATGGGCCACTCTTCTCCGTGTCCCCATGCATGGTCTTTTCTTTTTTATTTTTTTAAGTTTATTTATTTATTTTGAGAGAAAGAGAGAGCATGAGTGCATGCGCAAGTGGGGGAAGGGCAGAGAGAGAGGGAGAGAGAGAGAATCCCAGGCAGGCTGTGCACAACTCAGCACAGAACCCAATGAGGGGCTCCAACTCACAAACAATGAGATCGTGACCTGAGCCAAAGTCATACGCTTAATTAACTCAGGCACCCAGGCACCCTTCCACCCCCACCCATTTCAGGGTCTTAGTGGGTGTTTCCTCCACCCTGCTAAGGCACATTTCCATCTGTTTGTCAATGTCAGAATAACTGCTGTACCTTTGTCTTGCTGTTGTCTTTACGAATTAATGCCATTCTAATTCCTTCATTGCTGTGTTTTTGAGATTTGGGATGAAGAGGAAGTAAACATGTACTCTACAGGACTTTGGGATCTAGGATAACATTTTGATCAATGGTTGGCAAACAGAAACAAATTGAAGATAGGAGTTGTGGAGTTCACTGTTTTGTCATACTCAATTACATTTCCTCATCTACAGAATGAGTGAATTAAACTAGTTGAAAACTTGCAGATGTTCTGGCAATAATACTTCTATGAGATGTTCAATAGGAGTTTTATGAGTAAAGAAATTTTATTGCCAAATTACTTTGGATAAGACAGGCTAAATTAGACTGAAGAAGTTGCATTACTACAGAGACTTCAGTATGTTAGCACTCACTTTGTGAACTTTTTTTTTTTTTTTTTTTTTTTTTTTTTAAGTAGGCTCCATACCTAACGTGGGGCTTAAACTCATGACTCTGAGATCAAGAGTTGCATGGTTCACCAGGTAAACCATCCAGGGGCCTCACTCATTGTGAATTTTAAGAGGTGGTATCAGAAGCAACATGTCCCAAAGTAGTCTGACCATGGAACCTTTCTTATGCACACATAGTTAATATCTCTAGATGTAGTGTTCCTTGGAAGAGAGTTTGGGAAATTCTGACCTAGATGACTGCTTTTAAAATTTGAGTTTCTGTGATTCTGAATTAAGTGACAAAGACATTTTAGGAATTACTTTTGTTATTAACTTTCTTATTTCTAGTGGTTTAAAAATAAAACAAAGAAGAGTTTAACCTTTGGTATAAGGGAAAGTTGCATATACATCCATACAGATATGTATACATATATACATACACACAATAAACTCATATGAAATAATGGCAAATACAACTAAAAAATATGACATATTTATTTACCATCTTCTTGCTGCAAATGATAATTCTAAGTCTCAGCATGGGGAATAGAATGAGTAAAGAAGTCTAGGTCCTCTGTCATTCTCTGCAATTATGCCTTTAATTGGCATAATTCGGAGAAGAAACCAGATGTCATGGCATAGGAATATGCTAATACCTCGTTCTCATGTTGCTGTCAGTGGTGGCTCCTTCCTCTAAGCCTCTGTGGCCCTTGTCTGTCTCTGTGATGAGAATGGCCTTGGAAGGCTTTTCTTTACTCCTTTCTATATCCCATCTGCTTGTTATTAAAAGATCTTAGATCCCTACGTGCAAGTTTGGGCAGTGTATTTTCTGATTGTTACAAATCCGGTGTTGCCACTCATGAGTTGAGGCAAGGCTGAGGGTGCTCCGCAATAGACAAGGCATTTCTGTGCATTATTTATTTCGTTTAATAGTAGGAGAGAGAGTTGCCAATATGTTTACCTTGAATTGTGACATAAGGTTATAGTAACTACCGTGAGAGAGTCAAAGTTTCTCATTGTAATTTTCGTTGAGGAAAAATACACACATGTATAGCATTATGCCTCAAGGAGTTTCCATAATTTGCTACTGGCAATTTTATTGCAAAGCACATTTACTTTGAGAATCTGGTATATAGTGCTTTGAGTCATTTTCACAAATATTTTTTTTCCAACTTTTAACATTTCAATTATGAAAAATCGGATTTGCTGAAGTATACAGCACAGAATGGATAAGAGACTCCTATCCCTTTCATTGAAAAGTTCCTTGCTAAGGATGTCAAGGGAGTGAACAGATTCCTTTATTTATTGACACATTCAGCAAACATTCATTCTTTGGACACCTATAGGGATATCAGATGTGTGAAATTGTCATACGCAAAAGAAATTATTTTAAGACGCTGTGTATTCAACATGTAAGATCCAACACACCTCCATTACAAATGTCTTTTGGCAGATCTTGAAGTAAAACCTAAGCCTTTTGATTTAGAATTCTTGCTCATCTTACTCTATCCAGAACATGGGGAAAGCCCCACTTGTATAATTTTATACATAGAGACTTCCAAAATGATCCCTGTGCTCAGAAATGCCAAAGAGTCTAAGAGCACCCTATTCTTCTCCAGATAAATCTTTTACCATATAAATCCACTGGGCAGACAGGACAAGAAGCAGAAGCACTTTGTCTAAAACTGAATCAAATGGGGATCCTTGCAGGCAATTCAGTATATAAATGACTTAGAGCCACCTGCCAAGTATACCGAGTATATTAGAGTCTGTACCCCTTTGATCAGTTGCATTAAGCAAAATGGAGGTCACCATCTGATTAAGCGTATACATGTTCATTGTCATTATAGAAGATCCATTTACCCTCTACATAGGTCAATGTAGAGAATCAGGTGGAAATGCGATACGAATTATCTTCTTTATTTACATCATTCAAATCCATAATAGCAAAGTGACACTAATATCTGCAATTTGTTCCAAGAACAACTATCTCTTTGGATGTATTCTCTAGGTTTGTGTTGTGCAGTTTCAGCATCAGGAATTCAGAAATTAACCTTTCATCACATTGACCTTTAATCTAGAGGTTAAGGGAAAATTGGCAAAATAAACACAGGACGGATTTGAGATTCCTATTGAGCCTACTGTGAAGTAGAATGTGATTAAGCCATACCTGGACTCTAATCTTTGACATGCACTGACTTTTTGTTTTTCAGTCATTAGTGACACCTCAGAGTCAATGCTCTATTCCAGAAAGGTTCCTATTCCCCAGTGCCAATTATCATGGAAAATAACTACCTGATCTTTTGGGAAAATGTAGGAAAAAACCATTTCTGAACGTATTCGTAATGTTGCAGTTTCCTTCCTAGCGAGCAAGGGTGGTTCTTTGAATTAAGATAGGGCTTACTCTAGGTTTGAATTTCATCAAACTGAGAAAACAATTATAAGCCCTCTCAATCAAATTACTACATTTTATCCTGGGCATTCATATTCATCGATTTATCCTGTTCTAAAATTGTGCTGCTTCTTCTGTGGTGCCATCACCCTTAGAGTCCATTCCTATACATATTTTCTCAGTTTTTTGCTTCTATAAATTAGCAAGTTCCCCATTTCTTTTACTTGTAAGATTGCTTTTCTTCGGTTTGATATTTTGTTGCCCACTGTAGGGCAAGCTGGTTTAGGACTAGAGTTACCAGCCTATCCACATTCAGTCATGTGATTAGAATGTTACCATTAGAACCACTCTAGGCTGTTGCACACAGACCCTATATCCTGTCATGAGTATCTGACCCCTTTGACTTTTTTGGACTCTCACCAAGACATGCACTGGTTTGAATGCCTTCTATCAAGAAGTTGACTAAATATTTCCACCATTTATAAGTGGAGAAATGCAAGAAAATGAGTTCTTATTAATTTTGTATCTTCATTCTGATTGTGTATTTATTTATTTATTGGTTCCTTTATTTTTTTTAATGTTTATTTATTTATTTTTGAGAAAGAAAGGGAGAGTAGGTGAGGGACAGAGAAACAAGGAGAGAGAGAATCTCAAGCAGGCTCTGCACTGCCAGCACATTGCCAGATGCAGGGCTCGAACCCACAAATTGTGAGATCTGACCTGAGCGGAAATCAAGAGTTGTAGACGCTTAACCGACTGAGCCACCCAGGTGCCCCCTATCGGTTCCTTTAAAACATCTTATCTCTCAAGACATACCAAATACATGACTGTAAAAATAATTGTGTATAGTTTATTTAAGATAGGCTAAATATTTCTAACAAAGCCTGTATTTTATATGAAGTATACACAGAGTTTCTTCCATTCTCTCAATCTGCAGTAGTAATGAAATCCTTAGCTCAAGGGGCACCTGGGTGGCTCAGTCGGTTAAGCATCTGACTTCAGCTCGGGTCATGATCTAGTGGTCCGTGAGTTCGAGCTCCACATCGGGCTCTGTGCTGGCAGCTCAGAACCTGGAGCCTGCTTCGGGTTCTGTGTCTCCCTCTCTCTCTACTCTTCCTCCACTCATGCCCTGTCTCTCTCTATGTGTCAAAAATAAATAAACATTAAAAAAATTAAAAAAAGAAATTCGTAGCTCAAAATTCCACAGAACTGGAACAACTTAGTGTTTGTGGCAGTGATGCATATTTCAGGAGGTATTGTATAGCTGTGGTACTTAGCATTTTCAAGTCATTTTGGAAATAGAACATTTAAATATATATTATGAATATAATAAAAATTTGTTATGGTCTTAGAAACTTTACCATATTGATAAAAATAGATCATGTTTCATTTAATTATAATGTAAGATTATTTCTTAAGATAGTCTTTTTTTTTTTTTTAATTTTTTTTTTTCAACGTTTATTTATTTTTGGGACAGAGAGAGACAGAGCATGAACGGGGGAGGGGCAGAGAGAGAGGGAGACACAGAATCGGAAACAGGCTCCAGGCTCTGAGCCATCAGCCCAGAGCCCGACGCGGGGCTCGAACTCACGGACCGCGAGATCGTGACCTGGCTGAAGTCGGACGCTTAACCGACTGTGCCACCCAGGCGCCCCTCTTAAGATAGTCTTGAAAACATACTTTTGAAAAGTAATCACTTAGCAGGGGATTCTTTGCAAAGACCAAATCTTCATTTACTAATTGTTGTTTTTGGGGAATTATCTTTTAATATATATGATCAAGCATAAGGGAACATCATTTCCCAAATTATGCCTTGGAAAACATATGTTTATCTTACATTGGTGTCATTATAGGTCTCTTTTAATGGAACATTTAGGAAAGTACTTTGCTCAAAAAAGCCTTTTAGGAGGAAACACGTATTTGCCTGAAATTACATCAATCAATGTTAGTCTAGAAGCTTGGGAAAATTACCTGAACATTGGTTAAAAAAATTTAAGAAATAATTAATTACTCCTGAGTGTACGGGATCACAATTTGAAGTGTTTGCAGGTAAAAAGCAGCAGAAGTTGTGAACAAGAACACTGTTTTTTGGTAACATGTTCTGGGAAAATGAAGAAATAAGCACATCTTTGTTTACACTTACATAGTAGGCACATATAGCATTTTATTTTGTGGCTCATTATAAAGCTAGCATTAAGCAAATATATGTATATACTTTACATGTGCTTGTATAAGACTATACTTACATTTGCACGATTGCACGTGTTGATATATGACTATATTTATGCGCATGGATATGTGTTGTTATATTCTTTCCTATCTGTTTAGTTTTATTAAAATTGATTTATTTGTCCTTAATTTGATAAACGAATTAAACGAATTAAATTAAATTTTGTAATTATGTTCATAATTATACTTACAACATTTTTTTTTTGTTTATAAAGGGGTTCAATACTATTTATATATAGAAACGTGGCTTACTCAGCCTACTGTGGCTTCTGTGCAAGTCAGGGCTTGCATAAAGGCTAGATGAAAACATTACACATGAAACCATTTGGTCTTTTCCCATAAAATATTCCTTTAGCATAGAAAGAAAGAATTAGATGGAGTTACAGTAATTTCCACATAAGGTCCCAGTGTATGTTCATTTCACATTCTAAGAAATTGATGCAAAATGAAGTTAGAAGTCAGAGGTTAAGAACACACCATAAAGAGGGGCACCTGGGTGGCTCAGTCGGTTGGGCGTCCGACTTCGGCTCAGGTCATGAGCTCACGGCTCGTGGGTTTAAGCCCCGCATCGGGCTCTGTGCTGACGGCTCAGAGCCTGGAGCCTGCCTCTGATTCTGTGTCTCCTTCTCTCTCTGCCCCTCCCTTGCTTGCGCTGTCTCTCTGTGTCTCTCAAAAGTAAATAAATGTAAAAAATAAAAATAAAAAAAGAAAACACCATAAAGAGCAGATGCTCTATGCACAATTATGTGAACAAGTCCACTTTGATGCCTAAAATGGGTCTTGACGTGTTACATGTTTAGAGTATTTTGTGAGTAGAAAGTCACTTAAGCATATATATTTCTCGAACTTACATGTTTAAAAGTAGTTGGAAAAACTGGCATGACCTGGGTGTCCAGTCTTGTGACTTTTAGTCATGCTGCGGAATTTCCTCAAACTGGGGAGGGGTTGATTTTTATTTGTGATTAGACAGACTTAAACGAACTAAAACATCAGCGGAGGTTGAAGGCAGACCCGTGCATGACTCCTTGGCAAAGCCTTCCCTGTCGTGCCGGGAGAAGGGTGAGTTAGGAAACCTCTGATCTCATCAGTGTGAGGTTCAAGTTGATAGACAACATGGCAATTTGTAAGAGTGTTTGGAAGGATGGGGAGGCAGTCTGTTGCCCAGAAAGTTAAATCAGTGGCTCATGTCACCAAGGATAAGAGAGATGAAACCACATATGTTTGGTGTTTACAGCTTTAAAACCATTTTCTCATAGAGCACCTTATCTTTTTCTTTTGTGGACTCCACTTTATCCCCCCTGCCTGGCACAGTACCAGGCATACCTTATGGAATAAATGTTTGCTGAATGAATAAATAAGTGAGCAGGCCTCTCACCTCCATTACCAGGCTGCACCCCAAATTCACTCTCTCCACTACTACTGGGTTATTGTGCAAAAATATATACAAACACTTCACTAAATTGTAATGTTTTCTCTATTAAAATATTGTTTCCCTCTCTATATTTTAAGACTACTTTAATACTAATTTTATTTTTATTGAGGTAATACATCTCATAGTTTCTAAAAAGTGGTGTTAAAATCCTTATAAACTAGCACAGATCTCCTCCTAAGTCCCGGTCTCAATCCCCATAGTAAAAATTTGACTTTTATTAATTTTCATTGTACTTATATATTTCTAAATGGTTTGCTTATTCTATTTCTTTCCTTAGCAATTTTGCACACTATTTATTGACCATTATCATAGTTGAGGATTTAATTGCCTTACACATGTACATAGACCGCCTTTCCTTATCTCCACTTTGTACACATATTTTGGGAGAAAAGACATTATTTACCTGAATTTACATCAATCAATGTTAGTTTGGATGCTTGGAAAATTACCTGATAATTGGTTAAAAGGCAGGCAAAGAAATTCAAGAAAGATTTAACGTTTCTTTTCTAAAGTTTCTATATTTATTTTGAGAGAGAGAGAACAAGTGGGGAAAGGGTGGTGTGGGGGGGGGAGAGGGAATCCCAAGCAGGCTCCACACTCAATGCAGAGCCCAATATGGGGCACAAATGAACCATGAGATCATGACCTGAGCTGAAGTCAGATGTTTAACCAACTGAGCCACCCAGGCACCCCAAAATTTAATTGTTAATTATTATTCACATTGTGGTTCATGGTTACTCTCTTGTCACTGTTCCCATGATTCTGATCATATCTAAGTTGGGACAAAGTGGTATATTATCATTATGTATCTTTCCTCTCAGAGCCGTTTCTCCCCCTGGAGTTAGTTATATTCTTTTTCCAATCTGTTTTGTAAACTTTGTATCTATTTTAAGTTATTCACGAATGGTCTTTCAAACAGTAACAGTCAGAATAGTCTAACTGTTGTTGCAAATAAGTCCAAAAATCTCAGTGGCTTTATATGGTGTAAGTGTATTTCTCGCCCCTGTCACGTCCAATGTGTGTGGTAGCTGGCTGGGGCTTCTGTGCCATCAGGGATGGCACAGTATGGATCATTCAGAGCCATACTTTCCTTACATCTCAGGGCTCTGTCTTCTTTTTTTTTTTTTTTCAACGTTTATTTATTTTTGGGACAGAGAGAGACAGAGCATGAACGGGGGAGGGGCAGAAAGAGAGGGAGACACAGAATCGGAAACAGGCTCCAGGCTCTGAGCCATCAGCCCAGAGCCCAACGCGGGGCTCGAACTCACGGACCACGAGATCGTGACCTGGCTGAAGTCGGACGCTTAACCGACTGCGCCACCCAGGCGCCCCTCAGGGCTCTGTCTTCTAAGGCTGCAGAGTTCTTTACTGAGCGTTGTGTCTGGATACTAATAAGGAAAAAGGGAAGGCATGGAGGGTCTCATAGGCCAATCCTGGGAATGGCCTAGAAGTAGCATACATCACAGCTGCCCGCATACCATTGGCTAGAACTCAATTACATGCCTCTCTCCCTGAAAAGGGCTAGGAAGTGAAATCTAGTTGGGTGCTCAGCAAAAAGAGGACAAGGAATCAGATGAACACTTCCAGTCTCCACTGCACACACATTTATCAACAATGTTTCAAATACTCTTTCTGGGTACAAAGAACTCTTTTCTGGAACTCTCTGGGATTCCCATTAGTCAGAAAAATTTCCCCTTTCTCCAATTGTTCTATTTCCCTAGGCTTTTTGTTCTGTTTTCCTGAAGATTTTTCAACATAATCTTATAACCTGTCTGTCAAATTCAAAAACTTTTTGAGTGTATTTTCAATTTTGAGAGTTTTTTCCTGTCTTGCATGTAAATTTCTTTTTAATTCATCTTCTATAGGAGCAGAGTGAAAATACGTGTTCATCTGATAAACCACAAATTACTCTGGTTTACTTTCTCCAGAAAACAAACTTCTCATCTCCTGGAGGCTGGGTTGAACAGATGGAGGAACTTATGGTTGGTTGATTGCACGGCAGTGGGGAAGGAAGCTTTGGGTCCAAGCATTCGGTATACAGACGTCTAAGCAAACCCCTGTGTTCACCCTACCACCTGGCCTCCCTCTATGGTGGTATTTCTGCCTCTTAGGCCTGAGTCGCCCAGGCTAACGCACAGAAAATTGTCTTGTTTCTTATCCATAATCTCTCCTCCAGGCAAGCAGTGTGTAAACTCTTCTCTTCCAGGTCAGTTACGAGTCTGCATCTGATTTAGGTTCTTTCAACCATCTACTGCAGTTTATTTTGTCTTTTGAGGTCTTCTCTCCCTTGTATTTGTCTTTATGACTCCATAACATTTAAAAATCCATTTATTCTCATGTTAGAGGAGTTTGGGGAAGACGGGATGAAACACATGTGATCAATTTGCCATTAAAAAAATTTTATTTTTTATTTTTTAGAGAGCAGGAGAGAGAGCACGTGCGGTAGAGGGAGTGAGATAATCCCAAGCAGGCTCCACAATGTGGAGCTCAATGTGGGGCTCGATCTTACAACTGTAGATCAGGACCTGGATGGAAATCAAGAGTCAGACCCTTAACTGACTAAGCCATCCAGATGCCCTCCGTTTGTAATTAAAAAAAAATTTTTTTTTAGTTTATTTATTTATTTAGAGAGACAGACCACATGCGAGCAAGCAGGGGGAGGGGCAGAGAGAGAGGGGATCCCAAGCGGGCTCTGCACTGTCAGCACAGAGCCCGATGCAGGGCTTGAATTCATGACCTGTGACATCATGACCTGAACAGAAATCCAGAGTTGGATGCTTAACCGAATGAGCAACCCAGGCACCCCTGCCATTTCTAACTAGAAATGTACATGTACATTATGTATCTGTTTGCCTTAGGGCTGTATTTATTGATTGATAAACCTATTGACAATTTATGTCTATTTAATTTGTGGTACATAAACTCAAGGTACAGGAAGGCAATTATTTTTTTTAAATGTTTATTTATTTTTGAGACAGAGGGAGAGATGAAGGGGCAGAGAGAGAGGGAGACCCAGAATCTGAAGCAGGCTCCAGGCTCTGAACTGACAGCACAGAGCTGGATATGGGGCTCGAGTTCATTAACTGCAAGATCATGACCTGAGCTGAAGTGAGATGCTTAACCGACTGAGCCACCCACCCACCCCGGCAGTTATTTTTGATTATGACACATAATGCTGTCACTTTGTTTTCACTGGTTTTGCACGGTCTTTTATTCTGCTCTACCTCTAGTCAAAGTGGCCTTCATGAGATGGTCCAGAATCATTTCTTTTGTTTTCCCACCACCGTCTCCTCCTTGGAACCTGTCTTCCCACAGGAAAGGAAAAGTTCCACCACTCTCAAGTGGCTGAGTAGAATCACTACGTTAACACTAATGCCTCTGAGCCTCAGAGCCCAAAGACAGGACTTAAGCGGCAAGCTACTCCAGGAGGGCTGTCCCTGCAAAAGTGGACCCATCAGGCAGCTGGCACGCTTATCTGGGGAAGGGTGACAAGAAAAGCAGAGGATAAATGTCTATTAGACTTTCTCACAGCAGGAACTTTTTCTAGAAATACTAGGGAGGCAGCACTGTGTGGTGACCACCGTGAACCCTGCCTTTGGGATCTGCAAACCTGAGTTCTTTCTTCTTCTTATTTTTTTAATGTTTATTTATTTTTTGAGAGCGGGGGAGGTGCAGAGAGAGAGAAGGACAGAGGATCCGAAGGAGGCTCTATGCTGTCCGCAGACAGCCTGATGTGGGGCTTGAACTCACGAACCGGGAGATCATGACCTGAACCAAAGTTGGACACTTAACCGACTGAGCCACCCAGGCACCCCAGCAAACCTGAGTCCTACCTTTATGGATCTTCATGATTCTGGGCACATTGTTGGGACTTTCTCAGCCCTCATTTTCTTCCTTTTTAACATGGGAAAAATAAAAATAATACATGTTGTGTTGTGAAAGCAACAAAGCAGTGTTGTGCAAGTCAAATGAGATAATCTCTGGGCAAGGCTTTTATAAACTCCATATGGGAAATAATAACTATTAGGATTAATGTAAGTGAATACATAAACTGGGTGAAGAATTCATATTTTTCACTGATTAGTACAGAGAATTATTTATTTATTTAGAATCACTTTAAATTAATATGCTGCATACAACGGAATAAATTCAGAGTAAAGTTCTTTCTTTTATCTCTCTCCAGGCCCAGGGACACATACTTGTTATATACTCAGATTGCTGATGGATGGAAAACAGATTTCCCATAAATATTCCCAGCATACATATTTTGAAAATGTACAACCCAAACCTCCTATACTTCCTCTTAGTAGATCAGAATAATTTTTATTAATCAGGCCTTTGGGAGAATGGAGTAAATGAGTGCTACAAAATAGCACGTACGGACAACATGTATATAAAATTTATCTTGCCAGACACTATTGTATGTGCTTTGCTGATATGATCTCATTTACTCACAATAACACTAGTCAGGCATTTTATTATCCCCATTTTCAGGATAAGAACATTGAGGCACAGGAAATAGGACTTCCACGTTTTCCTAATTGAATAGATAGAATCTTGTGCGACCCTCTAATTTCTCCCATTGTCCTCTCTCTCTCTTTTTTTTCAGTTTATTTATTTTGAGAGCGAGACAGAGACCACATACACATGTGTGCACAGGAAGGGAAAAGAGAGGATCCCAAGCAGCCTCTGAGCTATCAGTGAGCTCAATATGGGGGCTCAATCTTACCAACCAAACTGTGAGGCCATGACCTGAGCCCAGATCAAGAGTCTGACTCTGGGGCGCCTGTGTGGCTCAGTCGGTTAAGTGTCTGACTCTTGGTTTCGGCTCAGGTTCTCTGAGTTCGTGCCCTGCATCGGGTTCCGGGCTGACAGTGTGGAGCCTGCTTGGGATTCTCTCTCTCTCTCCTCCTCTCTCCCTCTCTCTGTCCCTCCCCTGCTTGTGCTCTCTCAAAATAAATAAATATTAAAAAAATAAAAAGAGTCTGGACTTGCATTTGGTTTTGGTTTGGCCTCTTCCTTCACCTCCACCCACAGTACTTCTCAGCAAGATGCTCCCCAGCTGGTAATGGCTGTGCCTCCCACACCGTCCCTTAAAGCACCCTGCCAGAACTGGGTCAAACAATTAAAATTTAAATAGCATCTCATTGTTTACGAACAATGGTTCGGAACTTTGAAATTTTCTTCACAGAGGACTAATTGAGGTGCTATTATATGTATACAACCTTGGTTTCTTCACAGAGGATTAACTGAGCTGCTATGATATGTATACAACCTTGGTTTCTCCCTCTTACCACCAGTGGGTTACCTAGGGATGTCGGAGTCTGCCTCAAATGTGACCTCAGGAGAGCCAGCCAGGAACTTTGTTGTGGACAGAAGGAGCTGGAAGTCTCTAGAGCAGGGTCTGCCACAGAGTAGGTACTTAACCCATATTGGTTCAGTGAATGGGTATGCTCTTGATTTCCTTTGACCTCATAGACATGACCTCTATAATTTACTACCCTCCTGATCTCTGAAGTGACGTTAGGAGGATGGTGCGTACTGATTAATGCCTTCACATGAACAGGTTCTAGCTTTTAAAACACTGATTTCATTAAGTCCCCTTTTATTTCCCGGGGCCCTTCTCTGTTCTCCACCCGCAATTCCGTGCTCTCCCCGCAGCTCATGAGACTTCCCCCGGGAGGAGAAAATGCGATGCGTTGGAAGCAGTTCTCACAGTGCCCTGGGCGCTTTGAATGAGAGATTATCAGAGAAAACACGGGAACGCAGAGGAATAAAAATGAGCTCGCTGCGAGGGCCTCCAGCCTGGCAGTGTGGGGAACGTATCCAGAAGCCCAGCGCCTTTGAGTCACCGGCAAGATCTGCCCTAGGTGAGCTCCCGGCACATCCGCGTTAGGACCGGGAGACACGCCTTCTTCTCGCCCAGACCTTGCAGATCCCCGCGGCTCGGCCGACCCAGGGGTGGTGCTACCAGTCCTGCCACCGGCAGTCCCGACGGGCAGGGGCCGGGGACCCATCCCGAGCCACAGGCTGGAAAGCGGGGAGCCGTCCCCATGAGTGGCGCCCGGTAGAGCGGATCCCGAGCGGCCGCTGGCGTGGACAAGCCCCGGGGCTCACGGGCTTGGGGAAGGGCAAGGAGATTTCTGAAACCCGACACCCGGCCCTCTTCGCGAGGAAACTTCGCCGGCTGGTGAGTTGGGCGAGCCGTGCTGTTCTTGCAGGAATGCGATCCCACCCAGTCCGGCTGTTCTCGGCGGCGGCGGGCCGGGGAAAAGGAAGTGAGACGTGGACGGGAGGCGGCAGGCCCCGAGAGGGGCGAGCCGAGCCTGCAGGGTATGCGCCCTGCGCGCGCCGGGGCCGGGCGCCAGCGCGCGGGTCTGCGGCCGCCGCGGGGACCCGGGGTCTCGGGGACACTCGAGCGGGCTGACCCTGGCTGTTCCCGTATCCGACAGCTGGCTAGGAGTGAACAAACAGCATCCCCTCCGCAAAAAAACCCCGGGCACAGCAATGCCATTTTCTTTCCATTTGTAGCTCGAAACCAGCCAGCATAATCATAATCGTAATCGTAATCATAACCATAATATGCTTAGAGTTTCATTGAAGGGGAAGTCATTTAGTGAGGCAAGCCAGGTAAGTGATAGGACATTTCCTTGCACTTCCTCAGGTGTAGGTGGCCGCAGAGAAATCAAAAGCAATTTCTGTCTTCCAGGTTTTGGCTCACTTATTTCCAAACCTGATCCAAGCGTGGCAGCTACTAGGGCGTGTGTGCTTGTTCAAGTGGTCACAGGACCTTGGCTTCCAAGAGTTTCCCACCCAACACAACATTATTTGATCGTTCGAAAGCTGTTGGAGCAGGTGACTAGCGAAAGCTGGAGGCTGCATTCCTGGGGAAAAGCTGTGTTTGGTTAAAGTCACCACACCTGGAACATGTTTACTGGCTTTTTATTTCAAGAGCTAAAATTAAGAGTATAAGGTTCCAGGTGATTTAAATGATACATTATTAAATTAAGCCCAAATTAATAAATGTCGTTCCAAGGTCATTAGCAACAAAATTATTATCTAAGGTAACAGTAGCTATGAATTTTTATTTAGTTCTATTTTTTTAAATGTGTGCCGTTCTTAATAGTTACAGTCGTGCATATTCAGTGATATTATAAATAAGTAGATATATTTATATGCATGGCTGTATAGTGCTGAATTTGAGAAGTTAACAGAAAAGATGGACTTCAGCATTATAGCCTGGTGAATTCTCAAGTTATTATAAAGTCTACATTGTAGTATGAAGTGAGAGTCATGCTTGGCTTGTGCCGTTCCGCCTAAATAGTTATTTTTCATAGTTTCTCAGCACAATCCTCTACCCGGATGGGATCAGCCCTTCTTTACGGCAAGAGGAGATTCTTATGGATGACCAAAAAAGAGTGATCTTGACAGGTAGCTTAATATTAATAAGACTTTTCTGCTTAAGAACTGACTATGGCCTGCCATAAAATGTTACCATCAGTACTTTCGAAAGGAAGACAAAACATTTCAGATGAAACTGGATGAGCCTGTTCTGATAGTTGCCAAGAAGGGATAAAGGGAATCTGTCAAATGTAAGCAAATGACAACTCTCACCGACCATTTCTGGAATAGGCATATTTGACCTGATAGGGAAGGTAACCCTCGTAAATTGGTCTCAGCTCCTTGGCGCACGGGCTTTATTCTAACATGATCTGCTGGTTTCTGAATTGCTTTTCATTTATTTAACTGTTTTTTTTTTTTTTCTGGAAAAGTGGAATTTATGCCAAACTCCAGGTGGTTTAGAGCAGAAATCTGCTCTTTTCCCACCCTCCTGACTCTGGGAAGTTTCATGTTAGGTTTTTGGTCTTTCAAATTAGTAGTATAGAATGAAACATAGACCAACTTTTCACATAAAGCTCAGCTCACAATCAATCCAGCTTCTTGAGTTGATTCATCAGGGTCGGTTAACCAATTATTCAGCTGTTAAGCAAGTAATTGTAATATCGAGATGAAGGAAAACGATTACAGTAGACAGGACAAACCAGGTGTTTCCCATGAAGAGAATGTCACTTTGTAGAGTTCGTGGCTAAAGGAGAATGCTTTTTTTTAAAAAAAAAAATTAATGTTTATTTATTTTTGAGAGAGAGAGAGACAGAACGCAAGCAGGGGAGGGGCAGAGGGAGAGGGAGACACAGAATCTAAAGCAGGCTCCAGGCTCTGAGCTGTGGGCACAGAGCCGGATGCGGGGCTCAAACCCAAAAACCATGAGATCATGACCTGAGCTGATGTCCGATGCTTACCTGACTGAGCCACTCAGGCGCCCCTAAAGAAGAATGATTTTTTACTCATTATTAGGTGTAGCTAGAGATGAAGTTCATTATATGGTAGTAGGAAGTAGCCACATTACTAAGCATAATAAAAGCCTATTGTAAAACTCATAAATGGAGTTGAGAGTATTACTTAATTTGTTTCACACAATCATTATTCATGTTCTCCAAATATTAACCTTCTCTCATAGAATGAAGGAAACTTGTCTAGGTTACCAATAATGAGATTAAAGCTCTGTTTAACACATAATCAAGCAAATCTTTAATTAGTTGTCTTTTCTAACTAAAAAAACTGCTCAGTGTTTTAAGAAAAGGGATGGAAGTTTCTTATTCATTTATTCAACACATATTTCTTGATGTCTAGCACTAGTCTGGGCTCTGTGTGGACGGGGTTGGACAAAGCAGACAAAAGCATCTTTGGCCCCACAGAGCTTGCCTTTCACTGGGGAAATAGAGAGTAAACACGATACACACCTGTAATATAAGATATAGTATATTATATCGAATACTATGTTGACTCTATTAGAGATAAGTGCTATTAGAGATAGTGCTAGGAGATAATCTATTAGAGATAAGTGCTAGGAGAAAATATATAAAGCAGAGGAGGCATGCAGAAAGTGTCAGTGGCATGGCCCAGTGAGCGTCGAAACTTTAGATCAGATGCCCAGGGACAGCCTTCCTGAGAAGATGATCTTTGAATATTGGCCTGAAGGCAGTCAGCAGGTGAGCCATGTGGTTGTGAGCAGGAAGAGTTCTCCAGACAGAAAGGATAACTAGCAGGGGTTTGTGTGGCATCTTCCAGGAACCAAAGAAGCCTGCACACCTGGAGGAGGGGGGCGGGTAGCAAGAGATGGGGGAGCGGCGATCACAGGGCCAGGTCACAGAGGGCTTTGAGAGTCCTAAGAGACATGTTAAGTTTTGATTTGTATTCTGGATGAGGTGAGAAGACACCATGATTTAGACATTGTCTATTGAAAATGCATTCAACAGATACTTAGCATACTCTGAGCCTTAGTATATTCTTCTAAGTCGGTGGATAATAGAGGTTAATATCATGGAAATTACATTCTTGCTTAGAGAGACAGACATGTAAGTCAATATACAAATTATCAATTATACAACTTTCAGTACTGTTTAAAAAATTTTAGTATCAAATAATGAGAATGACCTGGAGGGGTAGGAGAATGCTGTACGATTCAAAGGAAGCACCTCACAGGAGGCCATCTTTCTAAAAGATCGCCCTGGCCTCCTTGAAGAGAAGACACTGTAGGGCCAGCAGAGGAGAAGAGAGACCAGCCAGGAGGCTATTCCAGCAGATGACAGTGGCATAGATCAGAGTTGGAACAGTGGTCCTGGAGAGAAATAGATTCAGGAACTGTTTGAACGCAGAGCTAACAGGCCTTGCTGACAAATTGGATAAGGGATGGGATGAAGAAAAGGAAGGACCAAAATGATCACCAGACACTGGAGAGATGGTGAGGATGTTTCCTAAGGTGGATAATACTAAGTGAAATAACAAAACCCGAAGGGAAATGCAGAATTCCTTTTTAGCCTTTTGAGGTATGTTTGAGGCACCCATGTGGCAATGTCAGATTGGGCTTTTGGACATAGAATTTGGAGCACTTGGAGGAAGTCACAGCTGAACATAGACATTTGGCAACAAAGAATCTTTGGATGCTGGTTAGAGCCCTGGTCTTGAGCATATCACCTAAGGGCTGTGCTCTGGCTCATTCTCACACTGAGGGATCTTGAAGGAGCCAGTAACAAACTCCCTCCTCCCCCAGAAAAGAGTATCATCATGGAACCCAAACCAGGAAGTGTTTCCAAAAAAAGGGAATGGTCACTTGTGTCAGATGTTGCTAAAATGCAGGTTGTGATGAGGAGCAGAGAGTGATAATTGCCTGTGGCAATTTGGAATCACTGGTAACTTTGACAAAAGACAGAGTTCTTAAAAATAAGACATTCGTATAAACTAACTTTAACAAATGCTGGAAAGAGCATTTCACTTAATCCCTAAAGAGAGACCACTAGGGAAACTTATGAGTCTCTAGCCAAATCAATTTTGAAAACTGGCTCATAGAACAGATGAACAAAGGAACATATAATTAGAAATGCTCACAAAGGTGTTGCATGAGCTGTAAACATAGTAAGAAGAAGAATAAAAACAGAGTGGGCTGAAGCCTGGGAAAACGCTGAGGAGAGCCAAAGATTCTAGCGTAATTTAGAGCAAAGCAGTGAATAAGGAAGTTAGTGGATGTGAGTGAAAGTAGAATCACTCAGTTTCTATTGTGCTTCCCTCTTCTTTCTACATAAAAGAAAATAGTGTTCCAAAATGGGAAGGAATTGACAACACCAAAAGAGAGTTAAAGTCAAAGGGTGTCGAGAAGTTATTGTGATCACAAGTAACTTCTTTAAATGGGAGAGAATAATGCTGGGATTGGTCAAGAAAACTGGTTTGAAGAAATTGTGTTTCAGTTGAAACTGAAGGATGTCTGGATGCCAGTCAGATGGACAGTTAAGAGAGAACAATCCAGATAGAGCAAAAGCACCTGCTGAGTTCTTGACCTGGGTAAGAGTTTGGTGCATTCAGTAAGCTGATAGAGGGTTTAAATGGAAGGCAGGGGGTGGAGAGGGGCACAAGGTGAGGCTGGAGAGACCACTTGGGAAGTCATTGCAGAGACTGGATAAAACCAAAGAAGACCAGAGAATGTGCCACTTTAAGAATTATTTGTTGCAGAGATGGCCTATACTGGGAAGTTGAGCCAAATGACATTTATTACCCCTTGTATCTTATCCTTTATTTAATCCCTTTTTCTAGTTTATTTATTATTTTGAGAGAGAGGGAGCCCTATGCAGTGCTCAAACCCATGAACCATGATATCATGACCTGAGATGAAGCTAAGAGTCGGACGCTTAACCAACTGAACCACCCAGGCGCCCCATATCTAATACCTTTTTCTGGGGGATGAGAGCATCCCTAGATAAAAGTGAGGGTGAGATGAAAAATGGAGGATAAGGACCTGTGTGTTGTCCTCTGATGGGGAAAACTATACCAACCCCTGGACTTGGTCTCCTCTCAAGACTTGGAGAGGGCCTGGTGTGCATCTGTTTCCTGTGCAAACTGGGAGGAATTCTTTGAATTCTGTGTTGTGTTTTTTTCCTGTAAAACAACTATATGATAATAACTGAGTTGGTGCAAAGATGAATTTCCTTGAATCATAATGTTCTCCTTTCTAATTCGCAGCAGTGTTTCTAACCAAGTGTGGTCTTCATGGTTCTCACTCCTTATGGTTTTTCACTCTTTCAAAGTACACTTTGACATTTAAAATAAACACATGCATGAGGCCCAGGAAACCAGAAGCTAGTTTCCTATCAGTTCTTGGAAAGTGTTGAATTAGGATGATTTTAGTGACTAAAACCTTGAAGTCTGCTGTAATCAGTCTAAAGTTGTATCAACATTTAAGAATGTTGATTCTTAAAATCAGTATAGTAAATATCCACACACAAGGATAGTCTTGGCATCTTAAGGATGGAGAACTAATACAAAAGAGAAAAGAAACAATTTGAATTCATAAATATTGACTATATCCTTAAAGCAAGAAGCCATGTTTGCATCATAATATTTTATAACGAGCAGAAGCATTTTTATCTGTCTTATTTTTCAGGAACTATGTTTTTTAAAAGTGTAGAAATTGGAATAGAAGGATTAAAGAAATAGTTGAGAACTCCTTTCTAATTAGTCTTTTTTATTTTTTATTTTATTATTACTGTTATTATTTTAGAGTAAACATGTTATTGTGCATGATAACTTGATCCAGAAGATGGAAATGAGAACACGAAGACTTATTGACGTTCTGTACCTGGATAGCATAAACTTTGGAGAAAATGCCATTAGTTAAGTCAAAGTTGACAGTGGTATTTGTTTCAATAAAAGATCTGCTCACCATGTTAAAACTGATAATAACAATTTAATCTCTGGCATAATTTTTATATATCTGAATTTTTTTATTGAAAGAAGTCACAAAGTAGCTATTATGTGTCAGCAGCATATTTGGTATTTTGGTTGTAAAAGATGAATAAGATAATTCCTATTCTTGAAGGACTTAGAATCTAGTATGTTAGAGAGATTCATGAACGACAAGTTTAGTGTAGCCAGGTAAGGTTTAAGCTAGTGGTTTCAATGCAATATTGTGATAATAAATAGGAAGGTAAATTTAAGAGGGTTAAAACCGTAGAGAGATCAGTTAGAAGTGGGAAATAAAGACTGAAGTTCGCTCAGTAATTGTAAGGTTGGAGAAGAGACGTCAGGTTAGAGAAGTAATTAACAAGAGTCGCACTGACCAGACATTGAGAGAGAAGAGAAATTTTTATAAAGTCTCAATTCTGGTTTTGAGGTAAGAGAAGAATGAATAGTGGTCCCCCAAACTGAAATTAAGTATAAAAAAGATGAAGCAGGTTGGGGGAGAAAGACATACTACACTTGGGGTAGCTGTGGTCGTTCAGTTTGATATGTTCAAGGAAATGGCTTCCAGAATCTGAACCTCCTGGGAGAGGTCAGGCTGCTGACAGCGGCTGGAAAATGTTGCTAATCCACAGGACCAGGTGCCCTGGTCCCTCAGGGAGAAGTAGTAGCTATAACATAGGACGCATGATTTTCTTCTGTTTCCATAAGCACTCATCAGCTTTGACTAATAAAGGTATGTGTGTTCTGAAAAGACTTAAGGGAAATGTAAGATTTCATCTAATTATATATATTTATCATCATTTTTATCATTGTTAAACCAGAAGAATATATTAAATTTGCCTTTAGCTATTAGTTTATGAAGATGGCATCATTATCCCTTTTTGTCAGGCAATCGCTTCAAGTAACACTTCCTTTTTCTGTAATTCCGTTCTGTATTCTCTCCCGGCCCCACCTTGTGAAAAATGACTCCTGTCTCGTTAGGAATGTGTTCTAGTAGAGAGAATGGAAGACTTAACAGATCTCTAAAGGGATTGAATCTATTGATTTTGGCTCATTAACATCATGCTGTAATAACTGATAGCCAGCCAATAGCAATTTTAAAACAAATTGTTTCCCATTTCTTCATTTTTTTCGGTAGCTTTCTTTTAGCTCGGCTGTGACTGAACTTATGACACATTTAATCTCGAGATCTACCTACCAAAACATAAAATGCATCCTGATGTTGTAAAAGAATAATTCTCTAGTTAGGATTACTCTTGCAATTTGCAACAGTATGCAAAATATTGTCAAATGTAAATACATGGCAAATGATTGACCAAGTTTTAGGGAGAGTTATTCTTTCTCTCCTACCTCCCTTTTCCCATCCATCTCCAACCTCATGATAATAGGGTTTCCGGTTCACTGTTTGAAAAAGTCTGGGAATATTTTTATTACATTTAAAAACATTCTTTGTACTACCGTATGACTGCCTCTCTCCATTTCAAGTATTTCTGAGTATTAAGCAATCAGTATGACAGCATTCTTCATGCTCCCTTGTCCAGTTGAGGTGTTATCTCCATACCTTCTGGATTTCAGGTATGTAAAGCGTTCTTTGTTACAGATAAATCATTTCCGACACCAAGTTCTGGAAAAATGTGTTTTTCGTAAAAGCTGTAACTCACAATGAAGATCACTTTGCAGATCACTATCAATTATAACTCTGATACCGTCGTCGAGGGTGAAAAATTGCGTTGATAATGAGTCCTTGATTAAAGACTGACAACAACCACCATCATTTTCAGTTTGAAATATTACCATCTAAGGAATGCCTTCATTGAATGCACCAGTTTTCAAATCTGGGTCACTGTGTAAGAATATCAAAAGCTTGATCATTTTCATTTTAATGGGCACAGTTTTGCAAATTCTACTTTTTTCTTACTACTGCTTTCTGCTTGGGATAATTGTTTTACATATGTCCTGTGAAGATTTCAGGCATTTAGACAGTATAGATGCCAAGATATGAAAAAGACAAAAGAAGGTTAAAGTAAACGAACATGTCTCCCATCCTAGCCATAATCTTTATGAGTCTGGTTCCTTTTAACACAATTGCCAAAATTAGCCCAAGGAATGAACGATTTAGAGACAAAATTGAACTCGATGTGGGTGACAGTGAGGTCTCCAAACCACAGGGTGCCATGGAAAAGGGTATTATAAAGGCAGAAGTGAATTTTTTTTTTATCTATTAAGGGTTTTTCTCCTGGCCTGATGTACTCTCTCGTGCTCCCAGATGCTAAGAACATATATCAAATCCAGCACTCATGAAGAAAAGTCTACAGAGTAGACTGGCTCTTGAATAATACCTTTTTTCAATTTTAATTTTATTTTTATTCAAATATATTTAATATACAGTGTTCTGTTAGTTTCAGGTGTATCATATAATGACCCCACAGTTCTATACATTACTCAGAGCTCATCAAGGTAAGTATATTCTTTATCCCCTTTATCTATTTCACCCATTCCCCCCCACCCGCCTCCGCTCAGCAACTGTCAGTTTAGTCGGTCTCCGTATTTAAGAATCTGTTTTCGGGGCGCCTGGGTGGTGCAGTCGGTTAAGCGTCCGACTTCAGCCAGGTCATGATCTCG
Organism: Prionailurus viverrinus; assembly: GCF_022837055.1. Classification (NCBI taxonomy): domain Eukaryota; kingdom Metazoa; phylum Chordata; class Mammalia; order Carnivora; family Felidae; genus Prionailurus; species Prionailurus viverrinus. The sequence goes on from NC_062572.1 coordinate 75,197,319, forward strand.
CAGTCTGTGAGTTCGAGCCCCCGCGTCGGGCTCTGGGCTGATGGCTCAGAGCCTGGAGCCTGTTTCCGATTCTGTGTCTCCCTCTCTCTCTGCCCCTCCCCCGTTCATGCTCTGTCTCTCTCTGTCCCAAAAATAAATAAACGTTGAAAAAAAAAATTAAAAAAAAAAATAAAAAAAAAAGAATCTGTTTTCTTTGTCTCTTCTTTTTCTTTGTTCATTAGTTTTTTTTTTTTTCTTAAATTCCACATCTGAGTGAAATTATATGGTATTTGTCTTTCTCTGACTGACTTCTTTCTTTTACTTAGTATTGTACCCTCCAGGCCCATTCATGTTGTCTCAAATGGCAAGATTTCATCCTTTTTAATGATGGGGTAATATTTTGTTATATATACACAGTTCATCTTCTTTAGTCATTCATCTATGATGAACATGAGGTTGCTTCCATATCTTTTTTTTTTTTAAGCGGCAAATACCACTTTATTCCTGTTACTTTAAAATTACCCTGTTTAACTGTATCTGAAATGAATTGGGGCTAGAACTAAAAAGGAGAGTAAATATTTTTATCATAATCATTCCAGTGTTGAGTTGCCAGAAGTACATTTACACTATAGCAAGGTGTCTAAGGTAAATCCATAACATTCTTAAGAATAGTTGCTTTTGTCCTGAAGCTTTATTAAGAAAGAAATGAAAGATTCTTTTTTGCAGACATTTTAGAGAAATGATATATTCTCAGCTTCTCCTATATAATTGGAAATAAGGAAGCTTTTTATAAAGCCAGGTTTTCCCTATGGCCCCTAAACTCCTATCTGGACAAAAAATTTTATTACATAGTCTATTTTGTCATAGAGGTAAAATTGTCTGCTTGAGTCTTTTTTGCTTTGACACTCATTGAAAGTGGAGCAAAGAACTTTCTTTTTAGTACAAGTCAAGGGAAAATTATTCCTTGTCAGAACTTTATCTCAGAGTCCATTTTTCTCTGTTTTGATAGTTTGTTGCTTCCAAGATGGGAAATTAATGGCTTGTTGACCAGTCTTTCTGATGAATGAATTTTTGTTAATGTAGGTATGACCGAAAACAGCTAATGAATTACTCTGCCCAGTGAGCATATTTACTTTATGTAGCAAAAATCCAAAGGCAAACCTAATGTTAGAAGTTGCAGGCTTAAGAATAGTATTGTAGGAGAATGATTTGGGGCAAAAAAGAACTTTATAAATAAAAACTAATGTGGCCCAAGTGGATGGTGATGCTATGGCCTAGAAATCCTGGAGCAGCTACCATTTTTTTAAATGTTTATGTATTTTTAAGGGAGAAAGAGAGAGAGGCAGAGAGAGAGGGAGACACAGAATTTAAAGCAGCCTCCAGGCTCTGAGCTGTCAGCACAGAGCCTGATGTGGGGCTCGAACTCACGAACCGTAATATCATGACCTGAGCTGAAGTTGGACACTTAACCAACTGAGCCACCCAAGTGCCCCTAGAATCTTCCATTATTAAGGGCAGACCCTGGGTTAGATAAGTGTTCAGATCGGCAGTTCTGAAAACATAGTCAACGTCCTTTTGTAGAAATGGTCATTGGTGTCCTTCTACAGAGTCTCCTAAGTCAATCCTCAGGAAGGGAACTCTTTTCATAGAGTTTGAAGCCTGCTCACCATTGCTGACCATAACACTTGAGTGTGTATTCTTTAAAAATTTGTTTATTTATTTATTTTTGAGAGAAAGAGAGAGCACAAGTTGGGGAGGACAGAGAGAAGGAGAGACAGAATCCCAATCAGGCTCTGCACCATCATCGCAGAGCCTGATGCAGGGCTTGAACTGACTGACTGTGAGATCACGATCTGAGCTGAGAATATGACCTGAGCCAAGATGCTTAGGAGTCGGATGCTGAACTGACTGCACACTCCGATTGTGTATTCTTGACAGTAAGTTCTTGGTTTCCTGTCTCATGGGTAAACATTACAAATATATGTAAGTAGACTCAGGTGGTAAGCTGGCAGACACCGTGGTTAGTCTGCAGACTAAAGTCATTGTAATTGATTAACCAGCCTAAGCATTTTTCTGTCAGGAATGATAGCATTTTTATGAGCCAAACTTAGCCAGCTGCTAGTGTAAGAGATAGGCTTGTGAACGGCTGTACAATCTCTAAACGGGTCCAGGCCCACAACTGCAAACTAAATGGCCAACGTTTTAGATACATAATACCAAAGATCTCTTGGTTGATTGCATCTTGGTAATTTTAGAGTGACCGTTAAAACCATTACTGCCCTCTGAGTTGTTATCCACAGAAATAGATGCCAGTATACTATTCAGTCCAATTTCTAACCTGTCAGTCTAGAAAAACAGACTTATTACATAAAATAAAATGGTTCAGAATTGAAGATTTAAACAATTCACAGGAACCACAAAGATAACAGTTTGACTTTCCTTAGAGATAAAAATACACCTATTGATTATAGGAAGCAAAACAGCGTCCCTTATTTGCCACATTAACACATTTGGAAATGTGGTCAAGCAACAAGATAGGTCAGATGCCTGGTAGCAAAAGGCAGCTATATAAGAAATAGCCTTAAAGTAAACTAATTAGTTCATCGTGGGAAAATTTGGACCTGGTGTTCTATCCGTACTTGGCTTATCTCCAAATAATAATTTCAAGTCAGTGAAATTTAGAAAACTGACATGGAAGTTGTTGACCCACTTGTCGTAGAAAGGATTATGCCAGCAGTCTTCTATTTATTCCGCCATAAGAAAAACCTAGGTCAGATAACTACAGGAATTTTTAGAAGGATTTTATGGGATTTTTTTTTTTTTTGGCAGAGCTACTAGAACACTTTATCAAGTGCACTGAATTCGTTTCCAGTCTCTTCTTAATGACATGAGTTTTTGAACTATTTTTCAGAAAAATAGGTCTATAAAACTTTATGTTTGAATGGAAATTTAGATAGCTACTTTCAACTAATTTTTAGGTATAATGTGATTTATGAGGACAGTCCAAATCCATCTAAGCTTAGATGATAATACCAATAAAGACAAAGAAAATAACCATTGGGAACATAGAAATAGGATAGGTAGAAATTCTTTTTCCTATGGTATGGGTCCAAGCCGAAATCCAACCACTGATCACAATATAGTTTAAGATTTTTTTTTTTTTTTAGTTTAAGATATTTATCGCTGTTAGGTTTTATCTTTTGCTTTTAAGAGAAAAATGCCTATTTAAAATATATTCTTAGTCTGGGAGGTTTGCTGCAACAATTTTACCTTAGATTTGCTAGTTTCAGGCAAAAATATTTGTTGTTAAGTATCTTCAATTCATGCTTTTGTATTATATTTTAATGAACAGAAACTGTAAACCTCTATAAAGTCAATCACTGTCCCTCAGATTTACTTACACCATTTGTCCCTGGGGATTATGTCAGCAAGTAGCTTAATCTGCCCAGAATTTGTGCTACAGGTTTTTCTGGTGATTGAGGTTCAGAAAGGCACTAAAATAAATTAGCACCATGTACAGTGTTTAAATATTTTATATTTTAATATTCCTATTTAGTATTTAATATATTTAAATATTTTGTATTTCATATTTATTAAAGCTTTGTGGTAATAGTATACCTATAATTTTAGTTTTTTAAGGAAATTTGTTTTAGTAGTGCTAAATTACCTTAATTAAATTTTTTTTAAGTTTACTTATTTATTTTTGAGAGAGAGAGAGAGTGAGCAGAGGAGAGGAAGAGAGAGAGGGAAAGAGAGAGAATATCAAGACACGGGACTTGAACTCAAGGAACCATGAGATCATGACCTGAGTCAAAATTAAGAGTAGGACGATTAACTGACTGAGCCACCCACGTGCCTCTAAGCTACCTTATATTAAAAATGTGCTTCTGATAAGAGGACTTGCACGTGAAGTAGTTTTAAAAATAGCATCAGGGATGTAGTCATACTCACTCTCTTGTGTCCTCTCCTGGTTCCCCAGGGACTAGGTATAATGCTGAACACATTGAACAGCTAGCATGACACCTGCTGACCAGGAAGAATAATAGGAACATTGAAGCCACAGTGGTGTGCCTGCTACATATCAGCAGAGCCAGGGGACCAATGTTAAACTACCTTGCAAAAAAGCAGAAAAAAATGGCTTATTTGGAAATCAGACGCATCCTAAGCTTCAGCTCAGTGTACTTGATTCCAACATGTTAAAATACCGTACGGTAACGACATGTCTATTATTTCCATTTCTATTATTTCTGTTCTTCTGAAATGTAAATGTTGTAAATGATGAAGTCTTCCTTGAAATGTTTCTTCAAAGTCTATAAACGTTGACCAAACTGGAGCTATCCACGTTTCTTCCTTTTCAGATAATCAAGATTAAAATAGTTTTTAAAACTGTGACTATTAGAGCAACCATCCCTCATATGCTGGAATCTGTATGTAAATTGCCCATCCAAATAGGTTTAGGGCCACAGTCCAAATGAAGGACAGGAAGTGCAAGTGCCACAGAACTAGAAGGAAAGCTGGGCGATGGCTGCAGTGTCATAATAATCAGGGCTGGGTCTGAAATAACAAGGGTGTGACTGCAAGAACAAAGCCAAGTTCATGAATAAAACCCAGGTACAAATATAGGTTTAATATATATCAATATTTTGCACAAGAAATAACCTTATAGAAAAAGACACTGACTTAGTCATAAACCATGACAGATGGCTGCAGTTGAAATATCTACAGGGCTGGCTGGTGCAAATATTCCCAGTAATTTTTTCAGTGAATGAAAGATCCAAGAGGGTTTATTACTGTTGGTGATAAGCCAAGTAGAGATGGAAAACCAGACTGAATTTTCACTTCGTGAGCTAATTAGTTTTAATTTAGAGATACTTCTAACATAGTTGATCCCTGGAGGGCCTACTGTGTGCAGCATCCTAATTGGACAGACTGATATGCTTTATTGCTAGTCCTACAAAATTCACAAGGAACTTTCCCAACCTGCCTTTCTACCAGTTTTTACCTAGTGTGTGTGTATGTGTGTGTGTGTCTTTATACTGGTATCATTGGGGAAGATGGGAGTGGCTGTTCTGAGTTTAATATCAACTAGAAAGAGGAGTCTCCCCCTGAGAACCAGGTATTACAACTTTAACTAACAATTTGGCCCAAATCAGCACATTATGTATTACGCCTCTTTTCCCTCAGATATATTCACGTTACAATACTTGGTCATATGGCCTGACACATTTTTCTAAGTTTGGGGTAGGAATCTATTGGAGGAGAAAAGAAGTCCCCATGACTTCCCCTGGCTAAGCAATTATGGGTATAATAAAAGGGTCACTGCGATAGGAAAAAAGTACAGTTGTGAAATAGGTTAATGCTATGTTCATTTCAGGCTCACCATACTTTTCCTATCCTTGTCTCAGGGACCTGAGTCCCTCGTGGGGCTCCCTGGCTGCTCCCCTGGGATCTGCTCCTCCTGCCTTTGCTCTAACCTTTCTCTCATTCCCACAAGATAATCAAAGTGTACCTGTCCCTGGTCCCCATTCGCTCAGGCCCCTCCTTTCTACTCCATAATCTGATATTCTAATGGTATCTAATGCGCTAATTGGCCAAAATATAATAGTGTTAATTTGGGGAAGTCGTATAACCAATCCTCACAATTTGCCAGTTGTCTGTGCATTTTCCCGCTGGCTGAAATTTATTTTTAACTCCAAGATGTCAATACTCCCAGTGTTTTTTGTAGTCGTTCACAAGCATGCATAGACATGGGGAAAATTTTGAGCCTCCTGATGTGCTTGTTCCCAGCTGAGGTCAAACAAGTGGACACTCTACTTTCTTGTTTCAGTTTCCTACCTTTCAGTTTCTCATACTGTAGACAAGTGTCCTTTTCACAGTTTATTTAGTGCCATATTTTCCCCATTTTTGTGCTTTTAGGTAGTAGTTTTTCTGTTTAAAATGTGCCCCGAGCATATTACTGAAGTGATTAGTGCTCTTAAGTGCAGGGAGGCTGTAATGTGCCTTATGAAGAAAATATATGCATCAGATAAGCTTCACCCAGGCATGAGTTATAGTGCTATTGGTCCTGAGTTCAATGTTTATGAATCAACAGTAATATTAAGTAAGGCGTCCTTAACAGAAATACACATAAAATGAGGTTTAAATTGATCAGGTGATGAAATATTGGGACCGGAGGCTCACAGGAAGTTTATCCTGTGTTTCCCCTGGGAAAAATGGCTCAGTGTTCACTAAATCAGTATTTACGGTGACTTTATAGAATAAAACTACCATGAAGTGCGAGAATCAGCTGGGTTTACTTCCTCCCACAGAAGGAGTGCAATAGTTTAGTGCACTAAAGGAACAGTTTACTGCAGTAAAGTTTAGTGCAGTAGCTAAAGGAATAGAAAAGACAAGAACAGAGTTCTGTAGTTGACAAGTAGAGAGAGGTAAGGTAGTTTAAGCAGGGCACCTTTGATCATTTAAACATTAAGGAAAAAAAACTGAATTCTGATCTTCGAGGTAACAGAAACCAACACAAATAATGAGTACCATAGCTTTTCTTATTGGATTAAAGAAAGTGTATCAGTTTATTGGGAGAGACACATGTCTTTTTCTATCATTGTTCTAATAGTAACTTTACTGCACAAAGCCCATTATGGATAATGTTTTTAGTTGTAGTTTTGTAAATAATGTAGAAATAGATTTTATATGATTGCTTTTATACTGGCAATAAAAGTCTGAGACACTAATCCTATCTCGTTCTCTGAAGGATTTCCCTGGGGATCTAAAGTTCTGTGTGTTACTGGGATGTGGTACTATCACACATGTTTTGCTGACATTTACATTTTTTAAGAAGTTCAGATAAAATTATTGTAGTGGCAGAATTACCCAGTTTCCTAGTAAATTGGAGGAAGAGGTATGTTTGAGCAGGATGTTGTTTTTGTGCTTCTAAAATCACTGTAGAAAGAGAACAATATGTATTTATTTACCTGTGGATTAGAGAGTCAACATGGAAATGTTGAAGGCTATGGCCTCCAACCCATCCTAGACTACTCCAGCTAAGAACACGATGTTAATAAGAAATATCACGTTGATTACGAGGTTATATATACCTGAAACTGGCCTTGTAAGCCTGTCTTTTTTTAAATATCGGTGCTCACTTTTACTTACTAATTCATCTTACCACTGGTGCTAAGACTTTTCTGATAAAATTTGGAGAGAGTTATAAGGTATAGGCTCAAATAGTGAGTAAAGAAATGTTAAAATAAAACTTATTTATAAATAAACGTACATGTGTTTCCCCAGACTCTAGGTAAGGACACATTTAGGTTAGAATAGGCTGTTGACTTACAGGGGGGAAAAACAAGAGGTTTGGAAAACTGAAGGAAAACATTTTTTTAACCATCATAGTTTATAAATGATGTAAACAATTCAATTTCCCTATTTTTAAAATGAAGAAGAGTAAACAAAAAAAAAAACTCATTGATTCAATTACATATAACAAATATAATCAAATGGGGAAACAATTTGATTTATGGGAAATAACACGAGTTTTATGCGGATTAAGTACTGGCAGTCCCTTACCAGAATATAATGCATTCTGGAAAAGATGTACTGAATCAAATATGTATAAATGTAAAAAATAAATAAATTTCACGGTATGGTATGGGATGGTGAGGGTTGAGGAGGTGGAAAGCTGTCTGTTTCCAGGGAACTGAAAGTAATATAAAATCTTCAATTACTCATAGCTATTTAGATAAAATCGTTGATGGTGTAGATCTAGCATTTTATGCACATTCTTTCATTTTGTTCTTTCAAAGAAAGTGCTCCCATTTATAGGGAATAAAGAGGAAAATAGAATATTAGATGATGGCACAAATACTGCTCTACCGAGATGGCAACCAACATTGACAAATGGAGTTATTGCCTGGCCAACAACATCTCTGGATACGGCTTTGAATGATCATTCCTGAGTTGATTTTTTCTGAATTAAGAATCATAATACTGGGTGCTCAGAAGAGTTGATGTAATATGGAAAGCACAAAGTTTGAACATGGGGAAGTCAACTGTTGCCTTAACCTCAGGGCGATGCTCTGGTTGCCCTTGGGCTAGAGGGGACAGTTACCTGCCTTACACCACACCCATCCCAACCTCTGACAGAAATCCTGGCAAGTCTGTGGCTCTCATCTTAAGAAGGATAGCTTTTGGTCAACTGTTTATAAAATTACTAATTTTAAAGACTCTTGAAATATTAATTTGCCTTTGATCATCAATTCTAACAGATAAACCCTTTCCTCCCCCACTTCCTACACATTGCCATCTAAACAAGGCAGATCATGGGCACGCGTAAGATGTGTACAGAATAGATTTGGGGGAAATTTCGTAAAAACAATTCACAATAGAAAACTAAATAGTCCTCTAGCATATTCTTGTCTCTGATAAGCTATGATAAAAGTACTAGTTTGATAAGTTAAGTGGCGTTCTGCTTCTCCATAATAAATACTCATGATTTTTTAAAAAAAATTTTTAATGTTTTTATTTATTTTTGAGAAAGAGATAGAGTACAAGTGGGGGAGGGGCAAAGAGAGAGAGGGAGACTCAGAATCCGAATCAGGCTCTAGGCCCTGAGCCGTCAGCACAGAGCCTGACACAGGGCTTGATCTTGTGAACCGTGAGGTCGTGGCCTGAGCTGAAGTCGGATGCTCAACCAACTGAGCCACCCAGGCGCCCCATACTCATGCTTTCTGAACACTAAATTAGCTAACGGTAGCCTCAAGTTAGAAAGTTAATTTAACTGACTAAATCCTTTGTAATTCAGCGAAGTAGCCTCTCCACACGTAAACTGTCAGTCATGTTTTATATTAATACCACAACTCTGAAGGACGATTAGCAAACTCTTAGGCTATCCGATTTTGTGCCCTGCCCCAAAACAACGGAATTGAGTCCAGTCATATTTTACACACTTTGTTTAAAAAGCAGACTTCCAGTTTTACTCTAAATACGATTGCATTTGCATAAATCTCATTTATAAACGACCGTCCAGGACCACAAGCATTGCCTGAAGTGAGGTGTAACCGTGTATTTACCTAAAAAAGGAAATAGTTCCCAGGGTGTTGTGTTTCATAGCTTGGTGCCTCACGCTGATATATGAAGTGTGCATTCATTGCTCTTCCTTTTTGCATTGATTTTCATGTCCAACTGCAAATTTCCTGACTTTGGGAATCAACACTGGAAGACAGTACAGTAATTGTCTTGTGTTTAAAAGCAACAAGCTGTGGATTCTGACCGACCTGGATTCAAACCCCAGGGCTGCCAATCATTCGTTGTGTGATTTGGGCAAATTAATTAACCTTTCTGAGTTTCAGCCTTTTCCTTTGCAAAGCCCCCGAGGGTTATTCTGAGGATTAAATTAGCCAAAGTATGTAAAGTGCTTAGCGTAACAGCAACTCAACAGGAGGCTGCTAATATTAATTCCAATTATAATCTGGCAACTCAACAAGTGATTGTTACTATGAATTCTATTTATGCCTACACTGAAAAACCAGAGTCTGATAGAATAAAGTGTTTTGACAGATTCCTATCACTTTTGTTTTCTAAGTGTATCATATGTATTGGTTATGCCTCCCTATATTGATTCTTCGCTCCCCTTAGAAATTATTTTTAATTTTTATAATTCTATTTGTTTTAAGAATATGTAATACTTTCATATGGTTCAGAATTTAAAAGGCACAAAAAGTGTACAGTGAAAAGTATCCTTCCCTTCCTTGCCTCCTATCTAGTTCCCCCTCCCAGAAGCAAAACTTCAAAATCCATTTTATACATGTCTAATTAAACACTTGGATACATATTTTCTTCTTTCTCCTTTTTTTTTGCACCAAATTTATCATACTGTTCAGTTGCCGGATGAGACACATGACATCCAGTTAAATGTACAGTATTTGTGATGCACTTACACTACTAAAACATTATTTTTTAATTCCAAATTCCAATTTAACTGAGTGTCCTGAATTGTATTTGCTAACTCTGGCACGGTCTTTACTCGTCATGCTGTTTAGCAGCTTATTTGTCTTTTTATTTTTTATTTATTTTTTCTCACATTAGAACCCTCTGAGATGGTTTTAGAAGTCTCTGCCCCCAAATCACACACTCCAGAATAGTTCATCAACATCATTCAGGATTGTACTCAGGCAACAGCACCTTCCCCCCCCCCCCCCCCCCCCCCAGTGATTGTCTTCGACTGAGGGATAATTTACCCCACAGTGAAAAATGCACCCATTTCAAGTATACAGTTCAATGAGTTTTGATAAATACATACTGCATACACGTGTCTTTACCTAATATATTTTGGTGATCATTCACAAAGCAGTTCTTAAATGGTAAACTCTTTAGAACATTACATTTTATGCTATATTTTCACTTTTTCATAGGGCCCAAGGCATTCCAGAGTCCTTTACCGCAGTCACAAAATGAGAAATATTATTGTTTGCAATTGCCACAGTAATTACAAAGAAATGCAAAGATTCCAAAGAAATTGTTGCTGATAGTGCTTTATACCGAGATCATTTTCACCTACTCAGTGTCTCCCCATTGGCTAACCAGGTGCTTTACACATACTGTATGACCCCATTTCCACAGGAGGGATGTGAGAGCCAGGTTAAATAATTATTCAAACTACACAGCTGGTAATTAGAGGAAAGGAATTTGAGCCATGTCTGACCCCAAAGTCTTGTTAGGGTCACATCTCAATCTGACCTAACTTTGAGATTCCACTTTTCTTAACACTATTCAGAAATGCCAATTTTTAATTTGGAAACCAATTCAGAACAGCTGTTTCTGTTTCTCTGCGGACAACCATCTCCGCTAAAATGGCTGCTAGAGAGAACCAGCTGAGAGAAACTGAACAGGTAAAATTCCTTGGGGTTCAAGTTTCTTTCATCTCTGTGAATCCTTTACAAGGTAGTTCTGGATTTTGCGCTTGTTGGTTCATCTGCCTTGAGTCACCTGAGCATGAAGGGCTTATGAAAAAGACTTGAAGAGACATAATTATGTGACTTAGGGGGAAAGGAAGCAGTGTTTCTTGCTAAGAAATCTTATTCTGCTTGAAGTGTGTGTATATCATACCCATGTCTTCATGTGTAAATGAAAGGACTGAATTAGAATTAAAACGAGGGGTGGATGTCTACTCCCGCATATCCCAAATATTTTCTTTCTCCCCCTTTGTAGATGTGTTTTATGGAATGCATGATGTAGAGACAGACCACAAAACCATTCTAGTTACTGTCACAGAGGACACAATGTGAGTATCTGTTTCAAGATCTTTTCCTGATAATGATATCTTCTGAGGGACAGATCCAGGGAGGAGAGATGAAACCAAATTCTGTTCCCAGCTTAGCTACTCGTGTGTGTCTCTGTGTTTACAGCACTTAGAAAAGTCTCTTGCATGTAGTTGACGTTCAGCAAATGTTTGCTGTGCTGTCCTGACATTCTCTTTTAAAACTGAACATGGGGGCACCTGGGTGGCACGGTCGGTTAAGTGTCAGACTCTTGATTTCAGTTCAGGTCAAGATTTGACAGTTTGTGAGTTTGAGCCCCGCATCCAGCTCTGTGCTGATGGAGGCTGCTTGGGATTCTGTCTCTCCTTCTCACTGCCCCTCCCCTGCTTGTGTGTTCTCTCTCTCTCTCTCTCTCTCAATAAATAAACTTAAAAAATTTAAACCTGAGTGTATGCTGGTGTCCCTGAGTGGCTCTGTCCTTTAAGTGTCAGACACTTGTTGATTTCTGCTCATGATCCCAGGGTTGTGGAATCGAGCCCCACATCAGGCTCCACGCTGAGCATGCATCCTGCTTGGGATTCTCTTTCTCTCTCTTCCCCTCTCCTCCACTAGCACTCTCTGTCTCTCAAAATAAATAAACAAACATCAAAAAACAAAACAAAACACCTGAGCATATACTGTGTTCTGGGTAGTTGGGCAGTGCAGGGAAATCAGTGCAGCTGGACCCAAGCACAATTATCATGGACTCCAAGACTACAGAGCTGCACTGAGGTATTAAGTTCTCTGAATTTTGATCATTTCAACTCATCCAGAAGCATCTTTAGAAGACCAACCAACTTTGAAATCTTGACATTTAGCAAAAAGTAGATGAGAGAGAATTCCTTAAGATTCAGTGAAGTTCAGAGGGCACTTGCTGCCTGACAGTCCGGGGCAAGTGCGAATGCTTAAAAAAACAGAAGAGAAAGAAGAAGGAGGAGGAGGAGGAGGAGGAGGAGAGGAACAAGAAGAAGAAGAGGAAGAGGAGGAGGAAAAAGAAGAAGAAGAAGGAGAAGAAGAAGGAGAAGAAGAAGAAGAAGAAGAAGAAGAAGAAGGAGAAGAAGAAGGAGAAGAAGAAGAAGGAGAAGGAGAAGAAGAAGAAGGAGAAGGAGAAGGAGAAGGAGAAGGAGAAGAAGAAGAAGAAGAAGAAGAAGAAATCCATGAAACCATAATTTGAGTGATTCCAGTAGTTTGGAATTGGGTTTTGGCCCAGCATCCAAAGAATAATGCTGTGACAGCAACAAAGAAATTATAAGTTTTCTACAAAGACTATAAAAGAAGGGAAGAAAATAGAAACCAGGTCAACTTTTTAATGTCTTATTAATTCTCTTAGTATTTTGGTAACTTTATGAATTGATCTGAAATATCTTGATTTTGTCTTTTTTAGAAGCATGATGATCATGTGTCCTTTGCTACATAGTGGGTTCCCTTCCTGTGCATTACTGGTAATGCGCCTGCTCTAGGTGGACAGACTAGCCTTTACTTACTTGTTTTTTAAAAAAAATTTTTTAATGTTTATTTTTTTTGAGAGAGACAGAGACAGAATGCGAGTGGGTTGGGGAAGAGAGAGGGAGGCACAGAATCTGAAGCAGGCTCCAGGCTCTGAGCTGTCAGCACAGAGCCTGATGTGGGGCTTGAACTCACGAGCTGTGAAATCATGACCTGAGCCAAAGTCGGACGCTCAACCGACTGAGCCACACAGGTGCTCCTACTTACTTGTTTTTTTTTTTTTAAGTTTATTTATTTATTTTGAGGGAGACAGAGACAGCATGAGTGGGGGGAGGGGTAGAGAGAGGGAGAGAGAGAGAATCCCAAGCAGGCTCCATGCTGTCAGCACAGACCCTAATGCAGGGCTCAAACTCACTAACCAAGAGAATGTGAGCTGAGCCGAAACCAAGAGTCTGATGCTTAACTGACTGAGCCACTCAGGCGCCCCTGAAGGACTAGCTTTATAACCTCAGAATGACATACAACTCTTGTTGGAGTTTCTACAATTCCCCTTTGTCCAGCCCAGCTCTTTTATTATCTCATTCTAATGTTTTCACCTCCCTTTATCTTTCTTCAGACATTCATTTGAATTTTTTGGTAGCCTTTTGCCTGTTGCTTCTTTTACATCTAGAATCCAGTAATACAAGTGTGTCATTATAAATTCTGGCTGAATAATTTGGAATTTCCCCTTACTCCTCACCATTTTATTGCCTCTTGTTTCAATACGTAGTTTCAGACTTAATGTATTAGCAAAAGTACAGATTATCATTGGTTCAATTAAATGCCACTGGTAAAGGGCAGAGTGGTTTTCTTAAGTTAATTATTTATAATAGCTTTTAGAATCCAAAGAGCTCAACCGTTACAATATAGATATTTAGAATGGTTTGACATGTTTAGGGCCAGCTGGAAATAAGATTCTGAGGAGAGAGAGGAGCATGGCTTTATACCCCAGCCCTGCCCACTTGCCATCAGCCCATTGACCTTATTTTGCTAAATTTCTTCTCTGTTTTCCCATTCAGGAATTTCATTAATACAAATATGCCTTATTCTGCCTTCACCTCCTTTTCATTAGTCATTCAACACAATATGCTGTGTCTCTTTTTACCAGGTCCTCTACTAATCAAAACTTGCCTTTGCAGGGGCCGGGGGGAATCATGCCTTGGAAGACTTAGTTTAGGTGACTGTGGGAGGTAGTGAGTTTAGTGAGTCGACCTAATGAACACTAATGAGTGAACTAGTTAATATATTACCTCCTTGGTGATTTCTTGCTCTAATACAGTTGTTAAATCCTTCCACTAGATCCTTTGGAGTATCTGTTTCCTAAGGATTTCATGAGGGCTGGATTTCATGGCTGGGCAGATGTGGGGTTCAGGAAGGCCTTTCAGTACACCTCAAAAACACTGTCTACAGATGCTACTGTTACAGAACAACTGTCACAAAATATATATGGGAAAACATAAGAGGTTTTCTGGAAGTTTGCCTTTGTACCACAGAAGGGAAGATTAACCATAACCTTTAAAAAAAAATGTAGAGGCAGAAAAATAAAGCCGGTGAATTGAGTAAAAGACTTTGTAATCCTCCTTAAAAATCTTTATAATATAGGTTCTGAGAATTCAACACAGCTGAAATTTGTTCACAGGCAGACCTGCCTCCAGATTCCAGTTTCTTACTGAGCAATTAGTTTATATCCTCTAAGAATCAAGTCCACGGTAAAAACAGTAGCAAACAGTTACTCCGTAGCAAACTTCCTCCTTCAGGTGACATGTAGTGTAAGGTATTTGCATTCTATGGTGATGTTTTCTTCAGGCTTCTTGAAATAGTAGCCATTTTTTTTTAGATTTAAAATATGATTTTTTTCTCTTGAAGTACAGATTTTTTATTGTGTATCATGAACGTGTGAGATCTTAAATAATGTGTTACATCATTAAGAACTTTACAGATCAGGGGCTCGTGAGTGGTGGCTCAGTGGCTTAACCCCTGACTTTTGATTTGAGCTCAGGTAATGATCTCATGGTCTGTAGGATTGAGCCCTGTGAGTCTGGCTCAGTGCTGGGTGTGGGGCCTGCTTAAGATTTTCTCTCTTCTTCTGCCCCTCTCCCCGTGTGCATGATCTCTTTTTCGCTCTCTCTCTGCCTCTCTCTCAAAACAAGCAAGCAAGCAAACAAAAAACCTTTACATATGAGATTGTAGAAATGAGGATCTGAGCCCAAATTTTCTTGCATGAGATTCTGTGATATTGTGATTTGTAAGAAATATATATATCTGATCATTCAGATGACCAAAATATATTTCTCAGATATATTTGGTCTTCCTCTGCAGTTCCTAGCTCACAGCTCCCAAACCCCTTGGACTTTCCTGAGGGATAAGAGCAATGGAGCATCTTTTGGCATAATATTTGGTCTCTACTTCTCAGTTCCTGTCCTAGTTTCAGAGCCATCAAGGTGACATGGGGGTCTTGGTATTCATAACAAACTCCCTTCCATTACAACTGGGTATATGTTAATGAAGTGACTTTTGGAAAGTGTCAAGGGATGAGGGTTTATTGCCAGGGGATCAAACCATAGATAGAAGGTTGGAACTTTCAGTCTCCCCTACTGATTTCAGGGTAGGGGAGAAGAGCTGGAGGCTGAATCAATCACCACTGGCCAATGAGTTAATCAATATGCCTAAGTAATGAAGCCTTCATAAAAACCCAAAAAGGAGGGGGTTCAGAGGATTTCCAGGTTGGGGAGCCAGAACATTTCCACATGCCACCATGTCAGGCCCCAACTCCATGAGGACAGAAGCTTCTTTGCTTGCTGCTGTGCCCTATGTATCTCTTCATCCTACTATTGATGTGTAACCTTCAATAATCTTTGCAATAAATCAGTAATCTAGTGAGTAAACAAGTTTCCGAGTTGTTTGAGCAAATTAATAAAACTTAAGGAAGGCATTGTGGGTTATAGCCACTTGGCTGGAACTACAGGTAACAATGAGAGCTTGCAATTGGCATCTGTACTGGGGAGGGGGTGGTCATTGGAACCTCTAGTTTGTAGCTGGGCAGTTAGAAGCACAGGTAACCTTGGCTTTCAGTTGGTGTTGGAAGTAGAGGACTATCTAGTGGGGCTGAGCTCTTTACCTGTGGAATCTAGGTATAATGTCAGAATCGAGTTGAATTCTCAGATACCCTACTGGTGTCAGAGAATTGCTTGTTGGTATGGGGAAACCTACACACACACACACACACACACACACACACACACACACACACACACATGTTGGACTTGGTCCAGGATCCCCAAAGAGGTTCCCTCTTCAGTAATCTTACCCTAAAGCACTTAAATAAAGCCCTTTCTATCATCTCTTCAAAATCTTATGTATTTTAACTGGACAGGGTCTGAAACCAAGGAAGCAGAGGTAGGTATTAAGGCCTTTGCTATCTTAAAAATCACTATTAGTAGAGTTGGAAACTATATATTCACCCACAGGGTTCTTTAATTTTATAGCTTTGTACTTAGGAGTTTTAGATTTGTTTCTTCTTTGATTCAACATGTAAGGTAACTCTGATGGTAAAGACACTGTTTCTTATACAGAGTGTTCAGGGTTTTTATTGCACAACCCAAAGTTCTCCAAGACCAGCTGTCTTTATTACAGAACCACACAAATTAGATCTAACAGGGCATTTATTCGTGTCTCCAGCATACATTTGTTGAACACCTATTTTTAGCCAGGCTCCAAAGTGAACAAAGCATGCACAGATTCTCCCCACGCAGAGCTTGCAATCTAGATGGGAAAGTGAGTGATAATAAACAAGAAGACAGATACCAGCTGGGAAGAAGGGCTAGAAAAAAAAATTAAAATAGAGTGATGCCACAGAAAGTGAATGGGAGCCTTGTTTAGTTTTGGGGGCCCTACAAGATCCCTCTGAAGAAGCAGCATTTAAACTGAGAACCGAATGATAGTAAGAAATCGGTTTGTGAGACAGGGGTGGGGAAGGGTATAGGCAGAGGAAACAGCCAGTGCAAAGACCCTAAGACAGGATGAAATGTGGCTCCTTGAAAGAAGAGAGAATAGAGAACAGTCATCCAGGTCATACAGCATTGTAAGGCAGGAAAAAGAACTCTGGGTTTTATTTTCAGTTTGATGAATCCCATTGGAAAATGTGAAGCAGGAAAATGATGTTGTCTGACTATAATTTTGAGGGAAATTTTGCTTGTTATATGGAGAAGGATGGGGGAAAGGCAAAGCTGGAGGCGTGAAGACAAGTTAGGAGACTCTTATTAGCTGTAGTGACCATGCGGTTGATTCAAATGGAGACCCTTTCAAGAGTGAAGGGGGCCACTGTTAACAGAATAGGAGTGGCAACTGGGCCTATGGTGAGAACATGGGGTGGCTTGATCCGTTATAGTTGTCTTGGTAACATAGCAGAGCCTTTATGCCGTTTCGTTTAATTCCTGCAATAAACTCTGTGTGCCCAGCACATGATAGGTGCCCAATAAATGTTTGTTGGGCGAGTGAATGCATGCACCTGGGGGAGATGAGTATCCTTGCTTTATAAATGGAGCTGTGCTTCAAATATATGGTGAAGCCAATTTTTTACTATAAAACCCATATTCTTTTCTCAAATTTTCACCTCATGCCTCAGTGTTGCTTTTTCAGTGTATCTAAATCATCTCATATATATTTCCATTTTCTTCCTTTATTTCCTTCTTTCTTCTGGGTTTAGTGTTCTCCATACAGAGGTTCTGTAAATGTGTTTGCTGTCCCAGTTTTTATCAAAGGCAGGAATCAGAGAGGCCATTGACATGTCAGGTCCCCAGGCAATTTTTTGATCTTTTCTTTGAAGCGCCCTGGGTCACATTTAATGCCTGCGCTCATGAAGCCCTCACCTGGGGAATCTGTCAGGGTTGATTTAACAAGACTGATGACAGGCTGTGCCTTAATATTCCACTGGCTCCTTGTGCAAAGATCTCCCTCCTCTGTCCTCTTCTGTCCTTCCAGGAATCAGTACCACCTTACTTCCAGGTGAGGAGACCTAGGAATCCTTTCCAAAGTATTCAGCATGCTCTTTACAGACAGAGGAGATTTTCATGTTGGATAAATTGCACCAAACTCTCAACAAAAAAGATGACTTCACTCTCCTGCTTTGAATTATGGGTATTGAAAAATGCAAATATGTGATTTTATGTAATCTGTATTGTAAATTGTACATATTTCTGGCTTACTCCATAAACATTCAAAGCAGACGTATCTTCTGACGAGATCAGGTTAAATATAAGACTGACTTTTAGGGAGTGGTATGCACAGGCCTCATGATCTTTTCACGCTTGATGAGCTTGTGTGCCTCTGTGTGTGTGCGCGCGTGCGTGCGTGCACAAGCGTGTGCATGTGTGCATGCATACATTTGTGCTCATTATGACCCTGCTGATCCTTTATAATTAATAACGGATGCAACCCAGTCAGTGTTGTTATGCTGGAGAAAAATGTTCCAGCCTACATTCTTATACTTATTCCTCGTATTTTATCCTACTCATTTGTTTTGCTTAAGACAATGTAAACCTATCTGCTATGAGATATAGTATATTTTTGCTAATCTTTGTGATTCTTCAATAAGTAAACCTTACCTATAGTTGGATTTATGAAACTAGTTTCTGTTTTAGACCCTAGGAAAAGTCTACTCTTTCACATGATGTTGAAGGATTTTAAGGTGAATAATATTCTAGTCCCACCTTTGGCTTAATTAGGGGAAAGACAATGGACTTAATGCTAGTCTGTGTTTGTCATTGTGTAAATATGAGTGAGAAGATTAGCTGCTGCGTCACATTATCCGAGAAGAGCAGAGCCAGCTTTATGCTGAAATATAAACCCCCTAATAGTCATATATAGTGGTATATTCACCTTAATGAAGTCAACAGAAATATAGAGATAGAACAAATCTGAAACTTCTCTATTTTGTTATTAAGTGTAACTGGAAGCTTTCTGAAATTTAATATGCAAAGCACTTAGCTTTCATAATTTTTCCCTTATTGTAATAATAATAATACCTACCCATATAGGCTCAGAGTTCAGCAGGAAAACTTTCACTTTAGCCGTAATAATATAGCTGGCTAAAAGAAAGCCTTTGCTTGTTACTGGAACCTCAGGAAACAAGACAGTAAAGAAAGATATTTGGATTTTCCTTTTTAAAATTTGGTAGAAATGTTAGAGGAGGAGCATTCTTTGACGTTATGGAAGTAGATTGATTTCCCCAAATTTCTTTGAGACACACACAGACCTTCCATAAACTGGAAAGTGTCAGATATAGCAAATGTATTCTTGGTGACAGATAGCTTACTGTGATTATTTTTCCCACTAAAATGTTAACATTTTCCTTTCCGTATTTTGACTTAATGTAGTGAATTATGATATTTGTCCTTTCGTTAAAAAATACCAGAAAGTAAAATGTCAATCTGTAATGGAAAATGTGATCATGTTTTTCCTTGGGCAGGGGCGGGTGGGAGGGGGGCACCCAGGGTGGTGATTTTGCAGAGACCACATAACCCAATCTGTGTTCCTGCAGCTTGCTGCATGGTTTCCTCTCATCTTAGAACAAATCTGGGAAACTTAGGCAAAGCTAATTTCATAAGAACTGTCTTATAACAATTCTTAGTTTATAAAAAAAAACTCCAACTCATGGCATTTCTTTGCTGAGGTCATGATTCTTTCTCAGTGAGAACAGTCACTATGGATATGAACAGGCGAGAGAGGATATTCCCACATGAAAGTCCCTTTCTCGGTTAAAAAAAATGGGCAAACGCAGAATGCAGAATTCTGAGTAGCAATCTTTTTATAAGTATAATTTTGGTAAACCACTCACACTGTTGAATATTTCATGACTTTTTTCAGCCCCAAATTGTTATTATCCAAAAAATGTTCACCAACCCTAAAGTTAAAGAGGATTATCGAAGGGAGAACTACTCTGTCCTGCTGGGCTCTGATCAAGGCACTAAGTTGCCTGTTACTCTGCTCTGACGAGGCCTGAATATTCACCTAAATAGCAGATAGCAGGGACGGGGGGGGGGGGGGGGGGCATAGCTGTAAACATCTTTGTGCTAATGATGACTTTTCTCACTGGGAGCAGCTGGGGGTGAAAGTTGTCAAAGACAAAATTATAAATGTTTTATATCGGAAAATGCTAGGTGGGTTTAAAACAGTGGTCAATTGATTAGGCTACTGCCAAGAAGTAAACAATAGGCTTATTAAAGCCGTAATTAGTCATTGTTGACATATTGTATTTTTAATCAGAGCTCCAGCAGGGGATAAAGTAGCTGAAATAATCTTGTGCTTTGTCAAGTAAAAGTAAAACCAGCTCTTTAAAATGTAGCTGTGCCTTTTTCCTGAGATTTCTACACCACCTTTGTTCTGAGAAATTTGGGGACTTCATTTTAAGTTACAAAGTAACCTACATGAATTGATGAATTACGTTGTGGTTGTGTTATACTGTGTCATTGGTCAGAGCACTTTTTTTCTTTTTGTGGTTCTCTAGTTCTTGGCAAGAGTAGAAGGGGAATTTGTGATGACTGACTGCGTTAAGCCAGGTATTTTTACATACTTAACCAACTGCAGGTACAGACCCTAACAATCCAGGGTTAAGTAATTTGCTCACGGCCACATGGTGGCTAAATGGCTGAAACTGAACTTCGAAACACAGGGCTGTGGACTCCAACAGCTGTGTCCTACATCCCATCACGGTCAACACTTGATCTGCGGGTCCAACTTGATCAGCCAAGGCCCCCAGAATGCTTCTTCTGCTTCCACCTAAGCCACGTTTGCTGTATTCAGTGGCATGGGGTAAACTTGCTGCCTGCAGGACGTGAGCACCCTGCTCATCCCAGTCTTTGTCTCTTCCCTTCCCACATCAGAGTCCAGCCCACATCTCCTCTCCTCCACGAAGCCCTCCTGGTTATTTCTGTCCCCACTCCTGCATCTCTTTATGAATTTTTCTTTTTTTTTCCTCCAAATTTTTATTTAAATTCCAGTCAGTTAACATAGAGTATAATATTAGCTTTGGGTGTGGAATTTAGTGGTGCATCACTTACAGCACCCAGTGCTCATTACAACAAATGCCCTCCTTAATCTCCATCACTTATTTCACCCATCCCCCCACCTACCTCCCCTTTAGTAACCCTCATTTGTTCTCTATACTTAAGAGTCTGTTTCTTGATTTGCCTCTTTTTCACCCCCTCTGTTTATTTGCTTTGTTTCTTAAATTCCAGATATGAGTGAAATCGTATGGTATTTGTCTTTCTCTGACTTATTTTGCTTAGCATAATACTCTCGAGCTCCATCCGTGTCTTTGCAAATGGTTAAGATTTCATTCTTTCTGATGGCTTGGTATATATGTATATATATATTATAAAATATATATATAATATATTACATATAATATATATAATATATAATATATATATAATATATATGTAATATATATTATATATACAATATATATAATATATATTACATATATATAATATATATAATATATATAATATATGTAATATATATTATAGATATAATTTATATAATATATATATATTATATAATATATATATATATACACACACACACATTCACACACACACACACACACACACACACACACACACACACCACATCTTCTTTATCCATTCTTCAGTCGATGGACATTTGGGCTTTTTCCATAACTGGGCTCTCAGAGATAGTGCTGCTATAGAAATCGAGGTGCATGTATCCCTTCGAATTGGTATGTTTGTATCCACTGGGTAAATACCTAGTTATGCAATTTCTGGGTCATAGGGTGGTTCTATTTTTAACTTTTTGAGGAAACTGCATACTGTTTTCCAGAATGGCTGCACCAGTTTTCATTCCCAACAACAGTGTAAGAGGGTTCCTCTTTCTCTGTATCCTTGCCAATACCTGTTGTTTCCTGTGTTAATTTTAGCCAGTCTGACAGGTGTCAGGTGACATCTCATTGTAGTTTTCAGTTGCATTTCCCTGATGATGAGTGATGATGAGCATCTTTTCATGTGTCTGCTGGACATCTGTATGTCTTTGGAAAAATGTCTATTCATGCCTTCGCCCATTTTTAACTGGATTATTTATTTTGGGGGCTATCTGAGCTTTTCACTCTCCCCTGAATACCTTTTAAATTTAGAGCCGTAGATTTTCTATTGTAGAGCTCATTTCAAATAACTTATCAGATATAAAGACTTACAAGTGATTTGTTTTCTTTCCAACCACATAAGGGTTAAGAACCACATGTAATAGCATTCTGTATTTTCTACTTTATACACATTGAAGCTTTATACACATGGAAGTTTTATACACATTGCAGAAATAAAATTCTAATCTAGAAATTTCAATTAACATAACCAGGTACGTAATACAGAAAGAACGTTTGACATAAATAAGCACTTTCTTTGGACTAATTCCATTCTTTGTAGATATAATCTTTTTCAGCATTTATTAAGCTCATAAAAATGCTTCCTGTTAAATATAATTTAAAACAACAACCAGCCAACATTCTTTTCCTAAAGAAGCCTTGGATTTTTTAATCTTTTTTTTTTTTTTTTACTTTTGGAACTACATGGTTCTGAGTTACCTAGCATTAGATTTTAAGTGAGAAAATTGTGTTAATATGAAACTCATTCTTTTTTTATAGATATGTGAGCCCATAGATGCTATCTAACTTGGCTTCCTCACATTTCAGAGATGCAGAATTTGTGGGTAGATATTTTGATTAGTATGCCCTTTCTCAGATAATGAAGCAAAGCAGTACAAGTTTGGCAAGACTTCATCAAATCAGCAGCCAGCTGGAAAATGATCACAATTTTGCAAGATTATTAGGCCAGTGTCTGAAAACTTAGGAAAACATCTTATTAAATGCTCATCTCTTTAGCTTAAACCCATATCTTTTTTCCATGTGGAGACATTAAGGGTTGAAGCTTCAATTTACATATATACACTCAACGTTTTCCATATGTCACATAACTTTACAAAGAAAAAAGATAGATTGACTACTGTCATAGAGGATGGTGTGCCCTTTTTGTAATAAGGGAAAGCAACTGTCCCGTGGCTGCAGCTGGTGGGTCCACTGAGGCAGGCACCTATGGTGGGAAAGGAACCATCTTCCCAACCAGCCACTGTCTCAGGAGATGATATGTCTTCATGAATGGGGTCCACTCTGCTCTCCTGTTAGCTACAGTGTGAAACTAGGGGTTACACGCGCTGTTCAAATTAGGAATCATTCACTGGCAGTGAGGAGTCTCAGTGCTAACAGATGGTGTGGTGGTTCTCAAACTTGACTGTACATTGGAATCATCTGGAGAGCATTAAAAAAATACTAATGCTTTTGTCTCACCATCAGAAGTCAGATTTACGTGAAATAGGGTGTGGTCATCATGGAGTTTTAAAGGCAGCCAAGTTTGAGAACCATTAAGTTGGGAAAACCCATTTTTGGGTCTCACTGAATGGCTTCAGGGAAGATGTCAACCTCTGTTTGTACACTTCCTAATGTGCTGTATTGCCTTGAAGGTTTTTCTCAGTCCTGGAAGAGATATAGGTCAAAGATTCTTTCTATGAAATGTCTTTGCTGAATTTTAAGAAATTTACATTTTTTCCCCCTAAAGTCCTGGGTGAAAGGACCCACAAAAGCATTTTTTTTTAAAGTAGGACTCTCTAATAAAAAGTAAGCCCTATGGCTCCCTTATGAAGACAAACATAAAACCTTTTCAGGTCAAATACTAAATCTTCCAAAACATTTGTAAAGCTTAATTTACTTAATTCAAACATTTATGCATTGTCTTCAGTGCATGTAGTATATGTGTTTTGAGTGAGTAAATAATGTTTTGAGGACTCCTCCTAATTGTCAGGGGAGCAGTTTGTACAGTGTGTGAGGGAACAAAATGACATGTAGCTAGAAAAGCATGGTAAGGGCATGTAATAGTGTGTATCAGCAGAAGAAGGAATCCGCTAGCTATGTGCCAAGCTTTACAGATGGCAATCAATAAGAGGAAATTGCTCTCAACTGTAACAAGATCAAATTAGATAAAGGGACTCTTTTCTTGACCAATGGGTTTTTCTACTCTAGACTGAGTTGCTGAAGGAGGTTAAGAGTCTCAGACTTCTGGAATAGTTTCCTGTAGGTGTACCTCGAGGTGAAAAAAGAGGGAGAAAAACAGTTTCCAAATCTGGCTGCTCGTCATACGGAAATGGATTATGTAAATTCTGAGTTCCAGGACCTGCCTACAGAGATTCCGATTGAGCCTTTCTGGAGAGTCCTTAAGAGTTTGTACTTGTAAACACCCCAGGGAATATTGTTGCTCAGCCAGCATTGGGACCCACTGGGTTTTCTGCACACCCAACTTCTGTTGCGGTGCTGTTTCACAGGCTCCTGACAACCAGTCTGCCCTGCTGTGTCCCAGGGATTCTCGATTACTCATTCCTGATTTGTGAGCACATTTGCTCAGTAGATTGGCTAGCAGGACCCTGTCAAATAAGGAAGATTTTTATAAATAAGAAATTAATATAAACGTGAGAATTAGGCTCATAGAGTGCATATCAGGCCCTTTCCATTCAGAAGGATGTTATTATCCAAATACACATGATTCTTACTAGTAAGTGACTTTATTGTAAACAAGGATTAATTAACACCCAGCTAGTGGAGCTCGGCTAAAAAAATTATTTTAAAAATAAATTAAATAAGTGTTATGTAAATAAATAAATAGATTTTAAAATAAATTAATCTTTTTAATTTTTTTTTTGAGAGAGAGCACGCAAGTAGGGTATAGGGGCAGAGGGGGAGAGAGAGAGAGAGAGAGAGAGAGAGAGAGAGAGAGCAAGCAGGCTCCACGCTCAGGGAAGAGCCCAGTGCAGGACTTGATCCCAAGATCCTGGGATCACGACTTGAGCCAAAATCAAGAGTCAGATGCTCAACCAATAGAGCCACCCAGGCGCCCCAATTTAAAATAAGATTTGTAAATTAAAATACGACATTCTTACTTTGTTGGGCTTTCAAAACAACTCCACTGAGTATAATTCATATACCATAAAATCTACCCTTTTAACATATACAATTCAGTGGTTTCTAGCACATTCACAAAGATATGCTACCACTATTATCTAAATCCAGAACATTTTCATTATCCCTTTCCCATCAGCAGTCACTCTCCATCCTTCCTCTCTATCCCCTGGCAAACACTAACTGAAATTCTGTCTCCATGAGTTTGCCTATTCTGGACATTACATATGTATTGAATCGCGGATTATGTGACCTTTTACATCTGGTTTCTTCTATCTAGCATATTGTCAAGGTTCATCCATGTCATAGCATGTGTTCATACTTCATCCTTTCTGTGACTCAGTGATATTCCACTGTGTGGCCATGCCACATTTTGTTTATGTAGTCACCCATTAATGGACATTTGGGTTGTTTCCAGTTTGGGACTATTATGAGCATTTGTGTACAAGTTTTTGTGTGGATATCTGTTTGCATTTCTTTTGGGTATAGACCTAAGAATATTGGTAATTTATAAGCTGGCTGATCAATAAATGGGGGTATACTACTATTCCCTCAAATTGTATATATGTTTGAAATTTCTTGTAATAAGAAGTAAAGAAAATAAAAGGAAAAAAAAAACCCCACACAGTTTCAAAAGTTCCCACAAAATGAAGCTAACAGGCAAAAAATGTGACTTTTGAGAAAAAAAAAACCATTTAGACAAATAAAATATTTATTGCCTCAGAAGTGGGTTTAATATATGAGAATAATAAAGAATGTGAGAATAATATATCAATAGAGACAAATCAAGTTAAAGCTGACTTATGTTAGAATTTTTATCCCTTATTTTCAGGGTAAGTAAACTGAACTTCAGAGTTCAATAGCTTCTTGGTTTATCTCTATTTCACTGAATCCCTTAATCATAAAAATGGATACTTTTATCTTTTAAAATAAATGTGATTGCTCCAAAAAACACATTGTCAGCTTAAGTAAAGGCAGTTTGATCAAGTTGATATTGACTTATATTTATAATTGGGTTTGAATTTTCCATATAGGCTCACATCCATTAATTATAAATAGTCATTAAGAAGAATCAAAATGAAAATTAAAACCTTCCTAAAAGAACAAAATGCTAAAGAATACACTAAAGAAAACTTTCTGTTTGTTTGTTTGTTTTAAATTACCCCTACCTTTCTTTCCTCCAGAAAATGTGTTCTGTTTTACTGATGCATAGATGCTATACATAGGTCCTTGAGTATCGTCTATAATTTAACCTGTAGGACAGGAGTGTGGTTATGAAAAGCAGAATTTCAAGGTCAGTCAATGAGAACCACCCATGGGCTATCACTCACACAATGAAATTTTTGCTATGAGAATTCCAGATCTCAAGATGTTCCTTCTGGAGCCCAATATAAGCCAGTCAAATAAAGATGAATGAGGAAATATTAAACATCTGTCCATTTTATGTTTGACAGCATTATTTTATTTAAAGCACCTACAAAGTGATATCACTGATACTTTGTCTACTATTTTAAGCTTTCCAAAGTGTCTTAAGACTATTAAGTTGGTTTTCATTAGTAAGTTCAAATCACAGGGTCATAGGTTGTCATGGCATTTTTAAGATTGTTACATGGAGAAGTACAGAGAACAGTACACATGCAGAGAACATCAAAGTTTGCATGGGTAAGTCTGTCTGTGTGATAGTCATCCATACATCTCTGTAGAATTTGGTAAACTTCCCTCTAGAGAAAAGAGAGTATACCCTCAGAGCCACATAGACTATCATGCAAAATAAGAGGTGCCAATGGGAGTGTGTCAGATGGGTGAATGGATGCATTCACAGAGAAGCCTAGTTCTGAGCTGTGACGTCTTCAACTGACAAGTTTAGACGTTCTCTGCCAATACAAATCTCACTTCCAAAAATTACAGTCCCTGTGTATTTTCTGTTTTCCTGGGTTCTTTGAAACTGCTTCTTTGAAGATATAAATATTCTATTTTGATAAAGTTTTTATATTCTTGTGCAAGTTAAAATAGAAAAATGAGCTCAGGAAGTGAGACCTGGAAGGTACCATAGTTATTATTTAATCTAAATATTCACCTCACAGTTGAGGAAGCAGGGAGAATATGTCCTGAACTTGGAGGGACACCACGTCCACCAACTGCTCAAAGATTAATTACATTAATTATGGCATTTGCATGGCTCTGATACTCAACACATATGTATTGAGCTCCTAATACATGCCGACCATGGTACTGGACCCTGTGGCTCCAGTAGTGGACAAAGAATATTAAGTTCCTGAGCAAATGGAATTTATGTTGAACAAGAATGATGCATATTGGGGGATGGAGGGGAAGAAAGAGAGAAAGAAACTAGGGGCAGCCTCATTTGAGATAGTCTAAATCTGAAAATCATGTTCCTGTCAATAACCAGAGAAAATTCCCTTCCCCCATAGGATGAAAATATTTCTACTTTCTACCTATATAACTCACTTTTCATTTCAAATTATAACAAAAAACAGTCTTGGGTTTCCTTTTTAGAAACTGTCATCCCACAAATCATCTAACTTCTGTGCATGTGACTTCTCATCTGTAAACTGAGGACTAGACCACAGGATTACTTAGGTAGGTTTCCCTCTTCCTTTGAGACTCTTCATTAAGCAGAGCCTCACAAATGTTTTGAATTCTTTTTCCTACTCTTCCCAGCCCCTTACCATCCCACGAAGGGCTCTGAGGATGATGCCTCAGTTCCTATATCTGAAAAGACCTCCTGGTTCTTGTGGTATAGCTTGGGATGTAGTGATAATGGTAGAGAGTCCACATGTTTCCTGAAGCACAGCAATCTTCTGGCTTTTTCTTTCCTTTTAGATCCATAGAACCAAAAACTGACAAGACCATCAATCATTGTGCAGGAATAAATACTGCTAAACTTGTCAGCTTTTTGATCCTTTCCAGATCATGTTTTTTTAGCTCAGTTCTTGGAAAAGGAAACCTTGCCAAGGCTTTAATTTTTCTTTGTGGTGTCATATTTGCCATGCCAAGGATAGAATATTGAGGTCATATGATTTTAAGACTCAGAAAATCACATGGTAATAAAAGAGGAACCAAACTATATATGAGTAGTGATATAAAAACGAGAAATAAAATTCATTTTCGAAAGAACCTTAAGAGGCAAACTATCTCATGCCGAGTTTACTTTGTCAGTTTCTTTAACTGGTCTGCTGGAGACACGAAATAAAGGTTTTCCATAGTGCCAAGCTTTGCACTCATTTTGGGTGGAATTTTTGTTAAATGCCACAAAATATGCACAACCCTTCACTTATAGAAAACAGCCAGTGTAGGCCACAGTGAAATTGATCCATGGTTAGCCAGTTCACTCTGGACTAGAACCTGGCTGAGAGGCAACTCCAGTATTGCCCCAAGTGAGTTTATGTACCAACAACAGAGACAAATTGACTGCATATCAGGAATATGTGGTAGGTCATGTAGCTGGCTACTGATGATAGCCCCATTCTACAGGTGGAAAGGCATCTCCCATGCAGTGCTCCGGTATCTTCTTCCTTATATCTAGGTCCTCCCGTTGTTATAAGATTAAGTACAAGTTCATCTTCCTCTACAAAATCTTTGCAGACCACTGCAATCCATGAAGATTACCATTTTGTGTGAACTAAAAGCACAACTATTTGACTCATTTATCAATGAAGCATGTTCCCCATCTTGTAAAATTATGTTGTAGTTTCTTCTTTAAGTTTTAAGTATACACGTGCCTTATCAGAAACTAGATGATAAATTACATTGAAGAAGTTTTCATCTTTGGGCCTGATACTGTATATTGAATATATTTAGATAGATTTGCTCAAGATGAAGCTTGTCCTAACAGTGTCACAGAAAATATTATAAAAAAACATAGCTAACTTTAAGCAAAATTTTAAAGTATGCTGCTAAATCTTCTTGACTCTATTATTTTCATTTCTCCAGGAGCTGCAGTATCCCCCAACTTTATCTTGCATTTAGGCAGCCAGTAGCTCTAACTTGTTCCCCCTGATCAAGACTTGTGCTCGGGGAAGAATTTAGCATTGGTCACTTATATCTCAGAATAAATTTAACCTTTCCCAAGAGAATTAACCGTTTCACCCAGTAATACTGGTGAAATGATAGACTTTTTAATCCTTCAGAGGAGTTTCACATGAGCAAGTTTGGGAGAGAAAGAGAAGAACGCAGAGAGATGGTGGCGTTGATATTCCCAAATAGGGGGAAATTATACTACTCTGGCAGCAATCTCCTCTAGCAACCCATTTGGCTCAGACTAGGAACAGCAACATCTTCAACTGTAAAGTCCTGGTAAGACATTCAGGACCATCAAAACTCAGAACTAACGCCTGCTTTATAGACCGTCACTGAAAACATTTTCCCATGAAGAATTTCATGTCAATACTTGAGATGCCCGTATCCTTTTATTAAGGAAGGCTGGCTGTTGATGGAAGCTAAGCATTTCTTCCAGAGCCATGATTATACTTTGTATATATACTAAACAAAAGCAACAACAAAAAAGAGAGAACATTTACCATCAGCCAACATTCACCGTGAGAGTCCTATTCAGTGAAGAAAGCATATTATAGAGGAGGAGAGCTTTAGCATAGAAGTAGGTACTGGCAGTTCTCAAAACACTTTAACTCAAAAACAGTTTGTTAAAGAAACATCCATCAATAATAAATTTAGCAGGATTTTGCAGGAGTAAGGTTCAAATTTTAGAAAATTCTAATGTAAAAAATTTGCCGATCTTCCAAATGATGTAACGATACTGATTTGCTAAGTACCTAATTATCATCTTTATCATTATTTATCCAAAGACATGAAACCTTTTAGTTTTGATGACTAACTAAAGTGACACCATCAAAAAATAAAGTTTTGTTTGAATCGATGAACATGTGCACTATTTTCTTACAGGTAGGAAATGATTAGAATTATCTAGCAATTTTCAGATATGTCTATGGGGTAACCTGTTGTTGGAAGTTAATTTTAATCACCCCATAACTGAAGAGTATGTTTTCTGGATCTGTAAAGGTGGGAAAATATTCTTCTGTCTCATATAATAGGAGAGATACTTTTCTAGGAATATCTTTATAGGCCTTCCTTTACATGGGCTATAATAAACCCCTTCTGCAACTCATGAATCAGAGTTTTACCAAATGCCAAATCGTTTTGCTGACCTCAGGAGTGGAAATGTCGGTAAGTATGTGGTAGGTAGTAGTGTAATTCAAAGGTATTACCAGCACGGGTGTTCTTGGCATTTACTCATGGCATCACCCATAGCCATTGTAACAGAAGAAATTAAGACTGAGGCAAAGGAGGTTAGGGCAACAGAAAAAAATGGCAAATGACATTCCTTCAGGTATGTGAGATACTAGCAGAATTACCACAGCTATTCTTCTTCCTAGATTTTCTCCTTTTTCAAAGTCTGGAAAACATTCAGCAGATTTGCCAAATACAACAGATTTGCCATTGGAGAACAGAGGCTTTGGTATTTCAAAACAGAAGATTGTTAGATGCTGCTTTTGAAATGATTTCAAATCAATGTTTTTAAAGGTTGTCATCTCAGTTGTTAAATTTTTTAAATTAAAAAGGAATATTTTGCATGCACATAATAGAAAGCTCATTATGCATGATTAGATGCAAAATGTTCCCCTAGGCGTTTCTCTTCCACTACCCATATATAATTTCAATCTCTTCCTAGCCTACCTGCATCATTTTGGGCAGGCTTTTCTGTTTCCTGTGACCTTCTTCTCTTCCTAACACCATACTCCTGGTCCCAAAGGGCACTGGCTTTAAAACAAGGGCTGTGGCTCTTTAAGTTGTACTATCACTGGGGCAGTGGCTACTGTGGGTGTCACATAATCATATAGCCTTTTGTTCCATATTAGCTGACATGACGTAAAAAGCTTTGCACTGAGTGAGATAGCAGTAGGTGTGCTTTTACTCCTGAAGCTGCTCTGTGCAAGCTCATTCAGAATTGGCAGAATGGAAGTAATCAACTATTTTAAGCTTGCAATGTAAATTTATGTTGTGTTTTGAAGGAAGGCAAAGGGGAATCAATTTTTCCCATAACCTACTGTTTTTCCTCTTCTATGCAGGCCTGCCGAGTCCATCACTATGACCGATGGGGACTATGACTATCTGATCAAACTCCTGGCCCTTGGAGATTCGGGGGTGGGGAAGACGACATTTCTTTATCGATACACAGACAATAAATTCAATCCCAAGTTTATCACCACTGTAGGGATAGACTTCCGGGAAAAACGTGTGGTGAGTCTTGACCCATACTGTTATGTTAACCTTGTTGTTGATCCTTCTCAGATTAAATAGAATTAAGGAGCTATGGTTACTGCATTGCAAGGAGTCTGTCTTTTTTTGCAGGAAATTCATAACCTGTCACTTTAATTCAATTTAGAATATTTTTAATTTTGTCAACCATAAATCACATTTTTGCTAAGAAAAATGTTGAGTGACACTATCACTTGTCTCCAAAAGTATATAGGACAAATAAATATTTTATGGGTCTATATGAATTCTATGAATTCTCTAGGAATCTTTCAAAACCCGAACTATCCAGGTTGCCAAAGCATTCACTCTTGATCTGAGTTACGTTTCTCAATAAGAACCAGTGGTGTTCATTTATCCACTCTTAAGAGAGAAGTTAATAAAAGGATGATTGGCAAATAGCTGGAATATGAGCTTTGTAAGTTCTTGCTGCATTTGTATTTATGTGTAGACTCAGCTATCAATCACTAGCTTATTATGAACAGAATGTGAGACCAGTCCATGCTATTTTACAAGATAAGGGAGTTTAAGTGAGAATTACAACTGCTTTCTGCTCCTATGCTAGACACTAATGACAGGAATAAAGATATTGTGACATGTGAGACATGTAGCATAGACACATAAGCTTAGCCAGATTTACTGCCACCCAAGGTATTTGTGATTGCCAACATGGCTGCGGCTTCCAATTGATGTCACAAGTCTACTCTTTTCTTTGAGAACTGGGGTGGGGGGAAGGAAATAGTGGTTGAGAAGTTAAATTCATGGTTCCTTATAAATCTTGTGCCTGATCTGAAAGTCAATACATTTTAGTGTAGTCTTGGCTTCTAACCTTGCTTCTAACCCCTCCCTTCCTGTGGCTTCACCCCTCCCAAATGCCTCCACTGATCTAGGTAGAAGTCCTTACAAAGTTTTCCCTTTAAACATTTTTACTAACACATACTTAGGAGAGCTGATTAGGTGTTAAAGTTGTTATGCTTTGCTGAAATAAGAAGTCAAAAGGCCATAATTTTGAAAATTTAAACATTAATAAAAAGGGCCTTGGGAAAAATGGCTACTAAAGGAAGACTTGAAATATCTTGTGTAAACTTAATAAGAAATTCTGTGCCTATTTTGTGGGTAGGTCATTTTGAAAGTCCACATCACAGTAAAAGATATTCAGGTATTTGTAAAGCATTTCACTGTTTTAGAAGTGCATTCACATCTGCTATTTAGGTTTGCAGGAACTCTGTAAAGTAGGAAGAGATTGTGGGTCTCAATTTGCCCTAAGACAATAAGATTCAAAGAAGTGAAATGAAGAGTTGATACTTGAACCTAGAACTTGGGTCCTCAATCTAATGTTTGCTGCCTCCATGAGGAAGTGACAGAAGGTGTCTAATTTAAGTTTGCAGTATGCCTAAATTGTGTTGAAAATCATACTTGTACTTGACATTTAAAAGTGAGAGTCTATGTGATACTTCTGGAAAAAAACAGAGCAAATATTTATTCTGCACTCTGAACTTTGATTATAGTAATTGAGAAAAAACATACTGCGTGAACCCAGAGAATTTGAATGTTGACAAAATCCAAAGTAATATCAACTGATGAAAATTGTATCTTTTAGGTTTATAATGCACAGGGACCCAATGGATCATCAGGGAAAGCATTTAAGGTGCATCTTCAGCTGTGGGACACTGCAGGACAAGAACGGTAATAGTAAATTACTTTGTTTCTAGCTACAAACAGCTTAGAAAACTTACTTTAAAGTGAATGCCATACGTGATCTTGAAAGTCAGATGATCTACAACTCTTCTCCTGGTTTCAAAATAGACATTTATATCACGAAATGAGAATAAATTGTTTATAGTTACTTGGCCATAGCTAGCATTGTGTATTTGGTATGATTTCAAAAATCAGATCTTCAAAAATCTCTGAAGATCCTTGTGTTGTCTTTGTACTTTCTAATAGGAAAAAAAATCTTCTTTAGCATTTAATTAAATTAAGGTGGGCAATTGACATTATTATAAGTGCAACCTAAAGAGGGAATTAAGGAAAGGGGGGGTAAGACCTTTCTCATTTCTTTCCATTCTTCGGCACAGCTCCTCTGTCCTGTACCACTTGACTGGCTTAGTTTTCTAAAATTTGGGTCACACCATTGCTCTCTAGCTAGAATATTTTCCTCCCTTCCCACCTTCCCTGATCCTCTCTTTTCACCAGGACTGTCTCATGTACCACCTCCTTTGTGGGAGCCTTTCTAAACACTCACTTGAAACAAATCCCCTCTTGTTATGAACTCCTATGACACTGATCCTTTTGTCCATTAAGTTAATTAATTATACACCACCTTGTAGTAAGGTAAATCTTTTATTGATTCACCTGTGGCCTTCTTACCCCAACAAAATTGTCAGCATTACCGGGGCAGAGACCATGCTTGGTTTTCTAGCATCTTCTCTGGTACAATGTCCAAGACAAGAGAAGCTCAGTAGACAGGAGTGTTGTTTAGTTAGAGCTGAAGGTACTGTTCCGTTATTTGATGAAAATATATTTCTTTGGGACCCAAGGTTTCCACGTGGTAAAGACCACAAGCTAATGAAGCTTTTCAATATCAGATTAAATAAAAAATGGCTGTGGATTGTCAGAGAAGATATTTAGAAGGCACATACCTCCAAATCCGGCATCACATGTCTTAGAATGTTTATGCTTGTAAACACTTTCGTTTTTGAAATGCGTCCAAAGTGTTCTCGCTTTCCGTGGGTGTAAACGCCAGGAGAGGTGCTGGGCCCTCTCTGTTAGCTCTTTTGACTGTGAATTCCATTTACACACATTCTTCAACACTGCTAGTTCTTCTGAAGTCGTTCCTCACAAGAATCTCTGTTCATATGTCAGTTTTGTTGTCACAAAGATGTATGTTTTATAGACCAATTTAATTCATTTTTGAAGAAGTAATATGAGAAAATGTGGTTCCCATATGTCCTCACACATGATATGTCAGCCTCGCATGATGGTAGGCTTCTCTCCTCTGCCCCCTTAAGACAGCTGCTCTATGAGGGAAGGGAGGAATACCAGGGATAGTCTTAGTAGCACTGGGGTTTTTCATCCCTTGAATGTTGCATTCTGTATATATATAAGGTGTAGCTACGCAACAAGATAAACAGTGTCTCACACCTCAACCCTGTGCCTAAAAACATCTGGCAGTATAATATAAGATAATGCTTATTGATAAAAGTGGTATCCTGGGAACAAGGGAAAATATCATACCCCTTATGTAAACCTCAAGGATACAGGACACAGCCTTAGTTCCCAGTGAGGGAGAGAGTAATAATGTGACTCTGGGATCGGTTTCTTTTGTTTGTTTTTTTATGTGGGTCTAGCTTTCCCCACCCTACTGACTCACTGGACAAAATGAGATTGGTGAATAAAACTGGAAGTCAATTACCTTTCCCCTGGAGTAACCCTGGGAAGAATGGGGGGGGGGGGGGCGGTGGATAACAACGGTGCTGGGCAGAATGGTCCAGGATATGAGCCTGTGGCAGAATAACAGTGTCCTGTCCATGTTGCTGTGGATGCAGAAATGTTTGTCCCAATGAAATCTGTACAGCAAACATGTTTTAAAATTAACTTTGTCATGTGCTATGGGCAATGAGAGGGGGATATGGCACAGTCTTGTCCTTAAATGAGACACACATACACAACTCTTTCTCTCTCTCTTTCTCTCTCTCAAAGAGAACAGAAAGCAGTTGTCTTAGCCACACTATTGTGGTTGAGTAGGAGACAATTTTATGAATACAGCTAGTCACCAAAGAGAAAGAAAACTTTTATAAAAGCTCTATAATCTCTGAGCTTCCAGCAACTGGTAGGAGCAATTCCACAAGAAAAAAAATTGAGTAAAATTTTTGGTATTTCATAGTTATCATGATTAATGCCTTACTAAAGAAATCAAATTTGGGAATAAAGTCATTAAAATACCTATTCTCCTTGCTTTGGTATTAAAAGGATTGTTGTCTATTGAAGTCATTGAAATCGTTAATAATTTTATATCCTTTACTATTCTCTTTATTTACTTACTTTTCTCTTAATTTGACAAACATTTCATGAGCAAATACTATGTTCAAGACCATGAAAATGTAATGGATAACAAGTTAGAAATACAACTTCTTTCCTGTTGGGGCTTACAAGGCTAGGGTAGCATTTGAATAGATAAGGAGCAATTGCAATATAGCCTTAGGGCAGTGTCAGGAAAACAAAGGGTGATAAGCAGGTGCACCAGGAGAAACCCATTAGCCAGATGTGGGTGTTAGGAAGGCTGCTTGGAAAAGGGATACGTCTTCTGATATATATATGGATATATAGATATACAAATATAGATATATAGATATATATACATACACACGCATATACATACACACACACACACACACACACACACATACACACACTCATACATAATGTATGTATGAGGGAGTCTTAACAGGTTAAAGAGGTGGGAGATCGAGGAAGCATTAAGGCAAGGTTACCCACAGGAAGAACAGCGTGTGTGGGAGCCCAGGGGAGAGAGTGAACTTTCTAACGACTAAAAGAAGATGGTATGCCTGTGGGTAGTCAGGAGATGAAGCAGGGTAGATGAGCGAGGATCAGTTCATGCAGAGCCTGACAGCTTATGAAAGAGTTCAGTCATTATCTTAAGAGCATTGCATCATTGTTTAGATGTTTTCAGCAGAGGATTTATATAACCAGGGGGAAGGAATCAGTGAAGGGGAGGGTCTCAAACAAAACTGGAGACAGGAAGCCTGTTAAGAAGGCTGTTGAAGTTATTCAGGGGAAAGATAATAGGTTCAAAACTAGGGCAGGTGGACAGAAATGAGAAGGTCAGGAGATGCTTAGTGATTGTATACAGTGGGTGAAGGAGAAAGAACAGCTGTGGCATCACCGAGGATCATGATGCATTGACAGACGAAGAAATCAGGAGGAGGGGCCAGTTTGGGTTTAGACATGTGAAGTTAGAGTTGCCTCAGTTTCCTCCAACTGGAAACATACAACAGGTAATTGGGCATGCAGCATGAAGGGCAGGACAAATCTAGACCTGTTCATTTGGGGTTCAACACATAGGTGGTAATTGAGCCAGGGAAATGGATGAGATTACTCAGTGAGTGTATGTAGAGCGGGAAGGGGTTGAGAGTGGAACTCCAGGGAAACCAAAGAATCTAAAAATAGGCTAACATAGGAGTCCAAAAATTAGGAGGACATTTAGGATAGGAAGTGGTATTCTGTATTTCAAAGTTATGTGCCTTTCTAAAACCCTATTTCCAAATTCAATTCTGTATCAATATAGCCCAAACCTTCTCTGCCCCGTCTGTGTGGTCTCTGGTTTTGCCCATTTTTAACATTGAAGCGTATCTCAGCACACCTTCAATTTCACTGAAGGCTTTGGGTGGAGGAGGTAGGAGCCGAGGCAAAAAGTCTTTATACTGTACGTGACAGAGTATATTCTTCAAAATCCTCTACTAGAGATGAGTGTTCTTGCTTTCTGTCTCCACCTACTATGTCCCTCTGACCTTGCCTTTCTTCCCCTAATCATCTTTCTCTTTCTCCTTCCTTCAGTGGTTTTTCCCTCTTCTTCCTGAGACATGGATGTCAGACTCAAAATCAGCTCTGCCCCCAGAATGCTTCTAAAAGAGTTTTCTCACCAACATTGTTTTTTCCCTGCAAAAGAACCTCATCTCCGGCTGCTAACAAGTTGTGGTTTCCTGCATGTAATCATGGGCATTCATTTTTAGGTTACCGAGTGCCAAACTTTCTTCTAGGCGCAGACAAGGGAGATTGAAAAGTTTAAGTTAAAGTCCCCATTTGAGAGTGGCTTCTATTTTACCTGTGGACCATAAGATATCCATGAGCCAACAAGGGGCCCAACAAGTCCAAGGGGCTGTGTAAGTCAGTATGTGATTGAATGTTACAAACTCAGTGTATATAAGTGTTCTAGACCATAAAGCCAGGATGTGGTCCTAAAAAAATGTCTACAACCAGATGCCTTCCCCTGACCCTTTAACATTCTTTCTACCCACTTTCTCCTTCTGTAGGAGAATCCATAAGGGATGCCATGGAGATTTCACATTTCAAAGGAAAATAGTGTTGTGTGTATTGTCATCGTAATATGTTTGTGGGCTAACTTCCAGAACTATCCACTGTGTTTTCTTGGCAGATTCCGGAGCCTCACAACTGCATTTTTCAGAGATGCCATGGGATTCTTATTAATGTTTGACCTCACCAGTCAACAGAGCTTCTTGAATGTCAGAAACTGGATGAGTAAGTGGGATCAACTAACTTGCATTGGCCACTTTGGGCCCCAGCTTCTTTGCTTCGCGACATGAAACCAGATTGGGTTCCACAGATTAACTTTGAGAATTCATGAGTTTAGCATTTCCTGTCTTACCTTCAAAGTGATGGCCTTAATGTGGCTCACCTAAGGTGACTTGGAATTGTATCTTAGAAGAAGCCTATGTAGCTCTATCACCACCTATATTCAAGGTCATTATAGTTGCAATTGAAAGGCTATTAATTCCACTTATCCAATGAGTCTTAAAAGACTTCTTACAACTATGTAAGCTACCACATCTAACCTGGAAAGGAGACAGGGAAAAACAGCCGTGTTTTCTGAGAGGGTTCACTGACACCTAAAAATGTGTGCCCTTGTGCATGGGTTAACTAATGGATTAATTAACCAATGGATGAATTTGGTGAGAAACTGCTCCAGAGCAGACCAGCCATGTGAAGATAAGATACAGTGTGTCAATCATCTCACATGGGAATTTTACATTTTTGGAAAAAATGTTCAAATGTAAGGAAGCTTTGAATAGAAAAATAGAAAGTTAGGTATAACATTAAGTTAAAAGTAGCCTAATCAGTTATTAAAGACAGATTGATATATGTCAGCCCAGGAAAATAGCATTTGATTTCCTTTTTTAAAAATTGATATAGCACTAAAGAGAATATTTCATTTGCATTTTTATTACAAACATGAATTTTGATCCTAATGTGTGTGTGTGTATGTGTGTGTGTGTGTGTGTATATATATATTATATATATATATATATATATATATGTTGTCCTATGGGACTAGTGATAGTCTTATCATTTCTAGATTTGTCGGGGCCGTCTATGGCCAGAGTGATATTTTTTAAAAAATTGGATCATGTTATTTCCCTGCTCAAAGTTTTTCTGGGACCTCCCAAATCACTTAGAATAAAATCCAGACTCCTTCACTCACCTGCAAGGCCATGGATATCAGGCCTTGGATTCCTGTGTAATTTACTCTCATTCTCCCCCAGCTCATTGGCCTCCAGCCAAAAGTCTCTCTTGCTGACAGGGACAAAAGGCACATTCCTACCTGTGGCTTTTTAACTTTCTGATTTTTTTCTGCCTTGATTTCTCATCTCCTGTTTATGGAGTGTGCTAGCTCTCTCATCACCTTCAAGGTTTTGTTCAAACCTAATTTATCTCTTGGAGGAAGCCTTCCCTGACCACCGTCTACACTAGTACTCCTCCTTACTTTGTATCTCCCCAATGTACATTTTATTTTCTTTTGTCACTTCTACCACCTGACATTATATTATATATTTCTTTACTTGTCATTTTGACTCTCTTCAACTAGAATGGGAGCTCTATAAAAGTGCTTCGTCTGCTCTGTTCCATTGCAGTAGTCCAAAACCCAGAATAGTGTTTGGTACAGAATAGATGCTCAAAAAATATCTATTTATTCTTATTATATATGATTTATAATTAATATATGTAACTGCTTTAAATGCAAATTCAATAATGCACTTGCTACCATGGGGGAAAATACCAACAAATTCTGACTTCGTTAATTGCTTTTCCAGTTGAGTGTTTATCTTAGAATCTGTCTCTGTTTCTGTTTATTATTGTATTTCTTTATCCAAATTTTCGTGGTATTATTAGATTCTGAGGAGATAAACAATAAGATTATTAGATTTTTTTTCAGAGAATGACTTATTCATCCCTTTTCAAGGCAGATAAAATTCTTCCTTATTTAAAAAAAAAAATTCCTGAAGGATACTGTTGGGATTTAAGATAATTAATTGGCATGTCTCATAACACTTTAATTTTTAACACCCAAATAATTAGTGTTACAGGATAAGCCTTGTCTTCTTCCTTGGCAAAGTTTCATACAGCATCTCTTGAGATAGAAATTAAAGTAATCCCTGTAATTTTAAAAACATAGGTTGATAGATTTCTTATTTCCTTCCTTCTTTCTTCCTTGTTCCCTCCCTTCCTCCCCCAACCCTCCAGTCCATCCTTTTTTCCTTCCCTCCTTCTCTTCTTCTCTCTTTTGAACAGAGAAAAGAGAAAAGAGAAAAACCTGTCTTAAAATTATTTCTCCATGAACTTGAACTTGTGGTGGTTCAGAAACATTCTATTCTTATAGATCATCACCTTGGACTTCAGGAGATAGAAATGTAGCAGTCTCTTAAAGGAAAGAGTAAACTTACACATTTAAAAATCCTGTTTACCTGAGTGGTTCAGTCAACTGAGTGTCCAACTCTTCATCTGGGCTCAGGCCATAATCTCTCTGTTTGTGAGCGTGAGCCCCATGTCAGGTTCTGCACTGTCAGCATGGAGCCTGCTTGGGATTATCTTTCTCCCTCTCTTTCTGTCCCTCCCCACCACCCCCCTCAAAATAAATAAATAAACTTAAAAAAATCCTGTTCTGTTATCTCTACTTTTACTTGAGGAACAAATAGTATGAAGTGGTATGTCCATTTCCCCAGATGTAGAAGAGCACTGATACGTGATCATATAGTTGCTTCATATAAATTATTATTAATGATCACAATCTGCGATTTGTGAGACGTTATCTTCATTCATTTTACCAACGAGGAAGCTGCAGTTGAGAAGCGTTGAGTAACTTGGCTAATATAACCAGTAGGCAGCCAAGCTGGAGGTGAACAATTAGTTTAGGAATTTGAAGTATGAAAAAAAAAAGGAATTTGAAGTATGAGCAGTCATTAGACATCACTTGTTTATAACTAACGTGCTGGGTCCATCTGCTTTCTTCCTAAGGCCAACTGCAA
This sequence comes from Prionailurus viverrinus, assembly GCF_022837055.1. Lineage (NCBI taxonomy): Eukaryota > Metazoa > Chordata > Mammalia > Carnivora > Felidae > Prionailurus > Prionailurus viverrinus. Next base: position 75,237,443 of record NC_062572.1, read on the forward strand.
GCAAATGCTTATTGTGAAAATCCAGATATAGTATTAATTGGCAACAAGGCAGACCTGCCAGACCAGAGGGAAGTCAATGAAAGGCAAGCCCGGGACCTGGCTGACAAATACGGGTGAGTCACTTACGTGGAGATGTCATCTAATCTTGCACACTGCTGCTTAGTAATGGAGCAGGGATATGAGGCTGATACTAGGAGGACGCCCCTTGAATCAATACTGGCACATGAATGAAAAAGATCTTTCAGGGGAATGTATGGGATCTTTCAAACCAATTACTTAATAGTAATAGCAGCTAACATTTGCTGGGTAATTATTATGTGCTAACAACTGTCCCTAGACTTTAACTCATTTAACCCTTCATTACCATATGTAGGAGATCAGGAGTCATCCCATTTTAGATACAAAGAATTGAGGCATGGAAAGATTAAGTAACCAATGGACGGTCCGGTAGCTGCTAAGTAGCAGAGTTTGAATTCAACTCAGGCAGTCTGAGATCAGAGGTCATGATCTTCAACACTATATTCTACTGCCTTTCAACTAATAGTTGTAAAACTCTAAGAAATAATACCTAACATGGACGTAATGTAATCCTCATTGAAGCTGAGCTTAAATGGCAGATTACAAAAATGTTAAATACCCCCCTGTGATTATAAATTGAGTTCCACCACAGACTTCAAATTTAAAACAGTTTCATCTTCTCTGCCAATTTTTTACTGAAGAATTAATTCTCCTTGAGGGCTTTGAAAATATGTCTTCTTGAAACTTTTGATTCCGAATAAATATAGACTTACTTATTTACATGTATATCCTATTCAGTGCCCGCTTAATTTCTAAGTCCTATTTCCAGATAATTGATTAAAAGGGAAATGATATTTTAATGGTAATATTTACCACTAGTTTAGGTATTTCTACCCTCTTTTTTTTTTTTGAAACAGTGGTAATGCATTAGCTTCAAATTCCTGAGTACCTCCTGTATCCATTTCCTTGTCCATAAAATTGGTGATATCCATAGGAAAAAGCAGCCCACCAGCTTTTACTCACTGAGAAAAAACAAGGATGCTTTCCAACTCAGCCGGCAAAATCTTGATTATTTCACAGTCTCTCAGCCAGCCATGCTTTTGCATGTGTGACTCATTTGTACATCTTGTTGTGTCTTTTCTGATTTCTTCCTCTCAAAAATATTTGTCATCTCTTCTATTCAAGCATACCATATTTTGAAACAAGTGCAGCAACTGGCCAGAATGTGGAGAAAGCCGTGGAAACCCTTCTGGACTTAATAATGAAGCGAATGGAACAGTGTGTAGAGAAGACACAAGTCCCTGACACCGTCAACGGTGGAAACTCGGGAAAGCTAGATGGGGAGAAACCAGCAGAGAAGAAATGTGGCTGCTAGTCCCTGCATAGGAACTGATCATCAAAAACCCCACTCAAATATTACTTCCCAAAACAGCGGCAAACCACAAAATTGTTGTTGAGTAGACCATGCATACTGGCATATCTTGCTTTTCTGCCTGAAAAATCTATTTTAAGAAACCAGAATAGTCAACAGTGTTAAAAGGATTGACCAGTTGTCTCTGAGGCCCCTCCAGACAAGATCAGAGATTTCCTAATGTGGTCTCACTATGAGGGATGCTCAATTTGTGTGTGTGTGTGTGTGTGTGTGTGTGTGTTTATAAAGAAGATGAGTAGATTAGAAAGTATTCAAGATGATTATCTGTGAGTTTTAAACCAGAACAAAAATTACCATGTCACATGGGGGAAAGGGATAGGCCAGTAAAGGGAAAATATAGAAAGGCAATTTTTTTTCTTAAAGATTGGATTTACTTCTCATATAGAATTAGATTTGTCCTTTCAGTTTTGCATTGGGGGGACATATTTAGCTAAAAATGGGTACCCAATAAAGAAATCTAAATCGATCGTTAAGAATGACATGGCTATGTACACCCAATAAGCTGTCCTAGGATGGCTTAATTGCTGATAAGTTGATGAGAGTGTGAAAGTCAGACTTCTGCTAAAATATGGGAGATTGTATATTAATGTCCTTTTTATATTCTTAATAAATGGCAAATAGACAAGAACAGGACTGTGAATGACAAAGTACAAAAGAAATGCCCTGGAAGAAAAATGAACATATGATAACATGGCATTTGGACAAGTGAAATTAAATGTGTCTGTTACAGATGTCTGGAAGAGTCATTTAGCCAAATTTCACCCAAGCCAATTAGAAGTTGACATTATCACTTGGGATTAAGAGAATCTCCAGAGGTTTCCCTTTCAAACAAAATTTTGGAAATCAGTTCATTGTTCAGCCTCACGTTTCATTTTTCTTAGCAAATGGTCATGAGGAGAAATTAAAGGTTGCCAAATTTCTTTATTTCTTTAGAAATGCAGTCAAGAAAAACTATTTAGCCTTACTTGTTTTTTTTAGATAAAATATGTCAGCAATATGAAAACAAAAAGTGACTAATAGTTGTGCGTTTCTTTTTAATTTACAAAAACAATGGAAACTTGGAATCACTTTTCTACCCTCCACAGCCACCCCTGGCTTTGAATCAGTTGTAAAAATACAGGTGTATCACTTTGTACAGCAACAACGTCAGAATGGTGGATGGTTTTATGCTCGCTCTGAATTTTCATGTCATTCATCACATAAAAATTGATGATACCTCATGCCATAAAACAATATACTTAACATTTGTTTTCATTTTGCCTCAGGCAAAATACCCACCTTTGAGGTATATTTGGGGGTAGGGAAAGAGTGGAGCTATATCTTATCTCTAAAAAGTTGGTTAATCATTTTATTTTTTCACATAAAACTGCCTTTTTAAAAAAAAATCATCACAAACATATTTTCCATTGTCCTATTCTTAGTATTGTGTCTAAACTGATATTACATTGTTTTTTTTTATCTTTATGGTAAGCCTAAGGAACTCCTATTAAACGATTATTTAAATACTTGTCAGTTTTACCTATAACAAAGGCATCACGCTTCAAGTTTTCTCTTTTTATCCTGAGTATATAATTTTGATAGGATGGTTCCTCTTCCTATAAAATTTGCTAATTAAATTTCATTTTGCCATACTCTGTATATTTTTAAATTACAAACATTAGGAACCCTAAATCCAAGTCCCCCATTCTCCCCTTGAGCCTCTCTCTAAGGTCTACATCTGGTATTGACTCAGTTTTAGGAACACAGATCCAAAGGATTGTCTAAGATGTTCTTGCAAAATTCTCAGTGTTAATTGCTCAGTTCCTCTGACTTCTGCAGCATAAGACCAGCTTCTAAGATCCATCCTGCTTGGGTGTTCCTTCCAATGGTGTTTTTCTCTACGATGCTCTTCGTGACCTCAGTGCCTGAGCCATGGGGATAGGAAGCTATTAGCCAAGCTCAAAGATGTTTTAACTGAGAGTAAAGTGAGAAGAAGCAATATAATCATTGCTGTGGCAAAATTTGGCAAACTTGCTATGGTCATTTTATCAACTCTTCTTTGGATTCGAACTGTGATGTCCCCTGCATCTCCGTAATAGGGAATGTTTAGCCTTTATAAAATCCTAAAGGTATTCTATTTTGGATTTGGTTTTTTGTTTTTGTTTTTGTTTGCTGTTTGTTTTTGGTTTCTATTCTTTTTCCAGTTATATGATTGACTTATTTTTGCCAAGATTCTGTCATTGTCAGTTATTTCACAAGAATTTCTTCGGAGTCTATTTTAAGATCATTATTTGATAGACGTAGCATGAAGCAGAGGGCGATGATGCCCATAATTATAGAACTATGCCTATAAAAATAACAATTATTGGGTAGCATTCTCAAGAGGAAGGAAATCTAAAGAAGACAAGGAAACTAAAATAGCATCCTACTTATGAATAAGTACTTGATCTAAAAAAATATTTTCTCTGACAAGTTTGACATCTGATCCCAAATTCTATGTCACCATTACTGGAAATTCCTTCACTTGATTATTTCAGAATTAATAATTATGTATAATCTGTTTTATAATTTCATATTGGTTTGAAATTGCTTGTTAGTATACAGACTGCTTTAAAGAATTGCATACCTCCTTTAACCCAAAACAGCATGTATTTTTAGCCCAGATGTATCCTGTTATTGTTATCTCCCAAATGCTTTGGTAAACCCCCATACTGTATTTTGGGGAAATATTTAAAATGTAGATGAAACTTCTTTCTGATATAGAAATCACTTCTGGAGTGCTTACACTAGTTTGATGTTTACATTGCTCTAACACAGTGCCTCGAATACTTCTGTGACCAAATTTGTCTCCAACCACATAGCTCACATTTCCTATGATGTCATAAAAGAAGAGGGCCTCACAGAGACACTAATACAGTGAAAGATATCCTGGTATCTTCAGCAAAGCATACAGGATGTTACTGGAATCTGGAGATGATTACCACCATCTCTTTCTCCTAAGCTTCTCACGGAAAGGGCATTGCTTGAGATTCAACTGTGAGTGGGTACAAGGTTACCTTCTAATACACAAAAAGAAAAATCCTTTGAAAACTGTGTCAAAAAATAGCTGAGAAAACATGTCGTCTTGGTATGACGGGTGTCACAAGTCATAAATTGGCAGAGAAAATGCGAAACGCTAGGAATTGAGCTTGTGGGTCTCTACGTAAGTTTTAGAATTCTTGAAACCGCTCTAGTGATTTGCTATCATTTCCATATTATCAGCTATACACTGCAAAAAAAATTCAAAACCAGCATTTTCTAAAGCAAAGTAAACATTTCATCTGTTGTTCTTAACCAGATGGGCCAGTCCGGTCCATGTATCAGCGGATGTCTTTGTTATGCTTCTAGCGTAAATTATTCTCTGCCAACCTGCACACATAAAATAAAATGAACTGGGTAAGAGTTTTAATCTGATCTTTCTTGTCTCCACTGTAAGAGGGAGAAGTTTGACCATAGGGAATTACATGACGACATTAAGAATAATTTAATAACAGCCAAAATATCCTATAAAGTGTTAATTGAATCTAGTGGAAATCAATAAGTTTGATGAAGCTCATCTACATACTCATCAGCCAGAAAGAGAAGCAATATGTGTAATAGTGAATAGCTAGGTATAGTAGGAACCTGGAACCTATGTCCATGACACAAAATTATTCACTGCTCTGTATCTCTGCTCACTTTTAAAAAGGTTACATATGCTTTCTTCAGTGTCTATTATACTAAAACACTGAAGGAAAATTCTCATCCATGAAGAATTTTGGGGTTATCATCTCCAACTCAAACTGTAAAGAGATAATATTGAAATTTCTGGTTTCCTAAGAGAATGAACTCTTTAAAAGAGAGATCTGAGAGCTGGTGTGAGCCAAAGGGATGGAAAAGTTGTCTTTCACCCTGTACCACCAAGCTTTAAAACATTGAAAGAAGGCTGGTGCCTGTGAATATTTTAGGGAAAGCTTTGTTATCTTTAAAGATGCCAAGATGCTTGAGAAAGTTGTCAGAGAATTCACCAAACAGTATATTTTCTTCTTGATCTTCGACCAATATGATATAAACTTGTTTCCGGGGAGAGTGCTGAGCTCTTAGACATGGAAAGCAGAAATAGAGTATTATCTGAGATGAATGTTGTCTCAATGCTTTATAAACTCATGACGATATTTGTCTCAAAGTAGAACTGATAAAATCATTGTTAGAAATCTAAGGAGTTTTATAAATTTGTTGCCTTAGAATTCTTAGGTGGAGACCCAAACGTGATGACATTGTTGGGGAAAAGCTGTAAAGGGAGGTTAGAGTTAAATGTCTGAATAGTGTTCTTAAATATTGCGGAACACACAGAAGGCCATACTTTGAGTTTGATTTTTAGGTAGAAAACAAAAGGAGAATTAGTAACAGGTAGAGTTTTTGTAACTAGATCCATGGCAAATATTTAACCATCATTTTTATCTACCAAGTAGTTTATGCCTTTAGAACTAAGCTAATAAATACATTCAAACGCCAAATGTTTCATTAGTGGCATCAAAATGTGGGAACTTTGAAACATTTTGTTTGCTCTATGCGAACTTAATTTTCTCATAAGTTGCATTTTGGTTAATTTTTCAAGGAGTAGAATCAAAAAGATGCTTCTCTGCACATCTCCTTTTACCAGCAGTGTATGGTTGAGATATTTTCTAGCTTCATATATAGATAGAACAAAAAACAAGCAAAAAACATCAGTAACAAAATAGTGGGGTTATTTAAAAGGGTGTCAGCTTTTGAAGCTGACTTACAAAGAAATCATCTTTGAGTCGATCAAACTTGTTTAATGGCTCCTTTTCTTTCCAACAGGTCACGGAAATCATGGCTAATTTCCCTCAACTTAGTCTTTAAGAATCATTAGCAAATTTTGTAGAAGTGGGCATGTCTGTCCTTAACCTAATGGATCCCTTATTTAACCAAAGGCTCTTGTCCTTATATCTGTTGGAATATCAAAATAGTGTCTGTCCCTAGTAAATGTATTCTTATAATTTTCTGTTCTCCAGGTTATTTTTTTAAATCCTCTTTGAGAGGAAACCTAGTATTGTAGAAAGGAGACTCGTCAGAAAGAACAATTTGGGGCTCATGAGTGTGCCATTAAATATCTTAGTGGCTTCTCCTCATATGGAACTTATAAACCCTGTGTCCCTCATAGAGTTCATGTCAGTATCAAAGGAAACTACATCTAAGAAATTGGTTTGTAAATTATGTTCCCTTTCGTAAACAGGCACTATTATCATAAGCTAAGAGTAATAAAAATTACAGTAATAATTTAAACCACTTGTGAAAAGAAGTGTCATAGCAGGGACAAAACACCAATTTTAGTAGTGGGTATTGGAAGGCATAAAATGTTAGCAACTTGAAGTCATTGTATTTGATTGGAAATGTTTAATATATCTCAAGTTCTTGAAAAAACTATGAGCTCTATTTCATTTTGTATGTCATCTTGTATTTCTTTCAAGGAGTCCAATTACATTCTAGATAGTATATTACAACTTGGTCAGATCCTCCTTGTACAAATAGGGCTTTTGTGTCCATAGCCTTGCAAAAGGTACTGACTGCATCTGAAATTATCTAAGAGAAATAAGTTATCTTGCTCAATGTATTAAAAATAGATAATGTTCAACATAACACTGAAGTGCTTCACTGTATTCCGACAGTCTACCTTTAAGTGATATTATTCTCATTGTTAGGCTAAGCACTTTTGATTGTTTTGTCTGTCATCTACACAGACCACTGTTTTGTCTAGTGCTATGAATGTAAATGAAAACCTTAAACACGGTGTTTTTACTTTATGCACCCCTGAGTAGACTGTGGTGCCTGACAAACACTGTTAGATCATAATTTTGTTGTATCAAAGTTCTAGTGGCTTCAGAAATCATAGCATCCAATGATTTTGTGGTGTCTGGGTTTGAATACTATGGTGGAGAACTGTATTCAGTGATTGTTTCTGCACATTTTTTCAAATAAAAATGCATTTTTATCAGTAATCTTGTGTACTCAAAGCAAACTTATTTCTGTGTTGCAGCTGAATGTGTGGTGCATGAAGAACAGTAAATCAGTATCAACATGGAACTTGTATCATATTTGAAATGGTATCCATTGGGAACTAGGAAAAAAGAAGTGATTTGGATTTATCCAAGTGATTTTTATCCATCTCTCTAAACTTTTTCACTTACGATTTGTTTAAAGACTGGGCTTTGCAAAGGAAATTTTCTAATAATTTTGAATTATACATGTGTGAAATTAGCAGTTAACGTGTTGAAGTATTCCATGGTACGTAAGCACCTCGACTATTACAACCTTTTTCTTCCCCATAATAAAATGCTGAGGCAGGAGGTAATGACTTCCTTAGTCCCAGACTGGTGAAAGGACCAATTCAAGACCACAACCAAAGAGCTTCCTTTTAAATGTTCATTTGCAAAGGCTGCCTTGTTCCCAGAGTTGCTCTCATTCCATATGTTACTTAGTCAGTCTTTGCCAAGATAATGATGAGTTTTTAATTTAGAGATAAACAACTTTCCCACTGCAAGCAAAATAAATCCTTGGCACTGTTCTTTCAACTTTACTCCCTGGTAGCAGTAATGCTGTTTCACATAGGCAGAATCTTTCACCCCTGGGTTCGTCTTAAATAATTCATGACAAGTCATTAGGAACTTGCTTTCCCTAATGGCTTTATAGGATTTTTAGTTATAGCATGCTCCGTATTGGGGGTGGGGTGGGGGAAGACCATCTTTGACCTTCAATGTCTTTAATGCGGAAAGGGAAAACCTTTTAGAGCCTGTATGTAAGGTGTTTGGATTATTCAGTGCTCTTTATACCAAGAACAATTACAATTTGACGAAGGCTATATCATAGGGGCACCTGGGTGGCTCAGTTGGTTAGATGTCTGACTCTTGGTTTTCTTTCAGGTCACGATCTCACGGTTCGCGAGTTTGAGCCCCGCGTTGGACTCTGTACTGACAGCGTGGGGCCTGCTTGGGCTTTCTCTCTCTTTCTCTCCCTCAAAATAAATAAATTTAAAAAATTAAAGCAGCAGCAAGGTTAATAGCCAACAACTTCAATCTGTGTGCTTGATCCTCCAGAGAAATTTGTGTCATGACTCATTCACTGATGAAAAATAATGAAACAGAAAGATGATTTGGAGTCATGCTAGTTAGCATATTGGATTGTGAACACGCATCATCTGGCTTCATGGACACTCTTCTCCTCCCCTGACTTCCAAAAGCAGTTCTTCATGAGTTCCTCTAGGCAGAGTGTAAAGTCAAAATAAGACCACTCAACTGAACCTCTCAAGAGCAATTTTCCCTTCACTGCGCCTTCCAGAAAACATGGGTTTTCTCAGTATGTTAGGAAAACACAACCAAGAATTAAGATACAGATTCCTAAAAACTGTTAGTTTACCACTGCTCAGAATTCAAAGAACTAGAAGGATAATTTACTTTTCAAATAAAAGGAATGATTTATACAAAGGAAACATGAAAGACTATATTGCATGGAAAACGATTGAGACAATGTTAGGACTCACTCTTGACCTGCCAGTCCAGCTGCACTGATGTCCCAGCTATTCTGGGACACACCTGGTCTGCCTGTCCTCTGGAGCTAGTGCACCTGGCTTGCCCCTTCCCAGACGCTTCTTCCACCAAATACCTTTTTCGGGTCACTTTCCTAGCCTTCTTCCTATCTTTGCTTAAATGTTATCTTTAAAGAGGGAGGCCTTATTTAAAATTACTATCCTATTTAAATTACCAATCCATGGTTACTACATTTATTTATTTTATTTTTAATTTTTTAAAATGTTTATTTTTGAGAGAGACAGAGACAGAGACAGAATGCGAGTGGGTTGGGGCAGAGAGAGAGGGAGACACAGAATCCGAAGCAGGCTCCAGGCTCTGAGCGGTCAGCACAGAGCCCCATGTGGGGCTTGAACTCACAAGCTGTAAGATCATGACCTGAGCCAAACTCGGATGCCCAACCCACTGAGCCACCCAGGGGCGCCCCCATGGTTACTACATTTAAATTATCACCCAGTTTAAAAGTGTAACCACAGCCTTTCACCCCTAGTAATTCCTGATCCCTGTGTTCGGCTTTATTTTTATTCACAGTCCATGGGACATCTCTGACTTTATTATCTGTTTTTTTTTTTTTTGTCACTAGAATATATTTACATTAAGGTACAGATTTTTTCCTTTTTCTTTCTTCTCTGACACATTCACACCCTCCTCTTTCCCCACTGCCATAGCCCTGGCATCTAGAACAGTGCCTGGCAAATAGAAGGCATCAATATATATTTGTTGAAAGAAGAAATGAACGACTCCTACACGAGAACCTGATTGAGTAGGTATAGAATAATGTAGCATTAACTTAAAATTTTTTATTACTTTGTCGAAATTAATATTTAAATTGTACAATATATTGGTTCTGGGCATGGAAGATACCCATGAAAACATAAGCATTATCTACACACTGGATATTTCTACTACCCCCATATATTTCTCTGTATTGCTATTCGCACTTTCCCTCTACTCCCTTCCCCAGGCAAATACTGATTTGCTCTCTTTCACTATGGGATCACATAGTATGTCCTCTTTTTTTCCTCTAGATTCTTTCACTAAGTATAATGATTTGAAGTTTATCCACTGTTGTATATATTTATGCTTTCTTTTTATTGTCAAGTTCTCTTCCAAAGTATGGATGTACTATGTTTTGTATCACCTGTTTAAAAATTTTTTTTTCAACGTTTATTTATTATTTTTGGGACAGAGAGAGACAGCATGAACGGGGGAGGGGCAGAGAGAGAGGGAGACACAGAATTGGAAACAGGCTCCAGGCTCTGAGCCATCAGCCCAGAGCCTGACGCGGGGCTCGAACTCACAGACCGCGAGATCGTGACCTGGCTGAAGTCGGACGCTTAACCGACTGCGCCACCCAGGCGCCCCTGTATCACCTGTTAATGGACATTTGTGTTTAGTTCTTGGCTATCACAACCAAAGGTGTCATGAAAATTCAGATACACATTTCTTGTGGACAGAAGCTGTTGTTTCTCTTGGGTAAAACAAAAACAAAAAACAAAGAATGGAACAGCTAGGTCATATGGCAGGTGTATATTTAACTTTTAAAGAAACAGCCTGGTTTCCAAAGTGCTGGTACCATTTTTGCATTCTTGCCTTTAGCACATGATTTTGTTTCTCCACATGCTCAATAAGGCCGGTGTTTGTATTTTAGCTGTTTTAGTGGGTGTTTGGTATTTATTTCTTAGTGGTTTTCATCGGCATTCCCCTGATAGGCAACTGATGAGGAATCTTTTCATATGTGTATTTGTAATTTGTCTATCTTGTTTTAAGAAGTGACTCTCTGAACATTTTTGTCCATATGTTTATTAGTTTGCCTTCTCGTTGTTTTAAAAGTTCTTTATATATTCTGAATACAAATCCTATACATGTGAATATTTTCACCCATTCTGTAGGTTGCTTTTTAAAATTTGTTTAGTGGTGTCTTTCAAAGAGCACAATATTTGAATTTTAATGTTCAATCATCAATTTTTTTTCCTTTTATGGTTTGTGTTCTTTGTGTACTAAACACAAAGTTTGCAAAGTGTTGCAAAGAGACTGTGTTTTCTGCTAGAAATTTTAGTTTCGTTTTACATTTAGGTATAGTGTACATTTCATGTTAATTACACACTGTGAGAGATAAGAATTGATGCTAATTTTTTTTCACATATAAAACTTGCAGTAGGGGTGCCTGGGTGGCTCAGTTAAGAGTCTGACTTTGGCTCAGGTCATGATCTCGCAGTTTGTGGGTTCGAGCCCCATGTAGGGCTCTGTGCTGATGGCTCAGAGCCTGGAGTCTGCTTTGGATTCTGTGTCTTCTCCTGTCTCTGCCCCTGTCACACTCTGTCTTTCTCTCTCTCAAAAATAAACAACAGCAACAAAAAACCCCACAACAACTTGCAGTATTTTCAATGCCGTTTAGAAGACTTTCCTGTCTCCTTTCTATAGCCTTGACAGCTTTGTCAAAAATCAATCACATAAAAAAAAAATCACATAGATGGGTCTATTTATGGATACTCCTTTCCATCCATTTAGATATTTGTGTATGTTGTCACCAATAGCGAACTATTAATATGTTTAATTTCAATTTCACTAATTTCAGCTTTGTAATCTGTGACCTTCTTAACTTTACTTACTAGTTCTAGTAGCTGTTTGGTAGATTCATTAAAGTTTTCTACATTAACAATTGTATGAACAACAATGGACATTTTACTTTTCCTTTCCAATTTGTATGCCTTTTCTTCCTTTTTCTTTTTCTTGACATATTCCAATGGCTAGGACTTAGAGTACAATGTTTAAGAAAAGTGGTGAGGGCAAGCATCTCAATATTAGTCTTTCATCATTAGTTATATGAACTGAAGGCTTTTTTGTAAATGCTGTTTATCAGGATAAAATTTCTTATTCCCAGTTTGCTGAGTTTTTATCATGAATGAGTGTTAAATTTTGTCAGATACTTTTCTTCACCTATTAAAATAATTATATAATTTTTCTTCTTTGTTATGTGTATATGGTTACTTACATTGATTTTTTTAAATATTTTGGGAGAGAGAGACAGAATGAGCAGGGGGAGGGGCAGAGAGCAAGGGGGGCAGAGGATCCGAAGCTGGCTCTGTGCTGACAGCAGTGGGTTCAATGTGGAGCTTGAACTCACAAACTAAGAGATCATGACCTGAGCCCAAATCAGGAGCTCAACCAACTGAGCCACCCAGGTGTCACTCATTGACTTATTTTCAAATGATAAATCAACCTTGCATGCCTAGGATAAATACCAATTTTCTGTAATTCTACTTCAATTTTTAAACACTTATAAGTATATATTTTAATAATAACACAGCAATTAAATATGATTATCTAAATCTTTACTGAATCTTAAGATTTCCCACCCCCCCAAAAAATGGAAGGAAGCAAAAAAGGAGAAAGGGAGGAATTAAAATGATTATGACATTAGTTGAAGGAATTTTCAGTTCTTGATGGAATGGGTCCTTACATCAATATTGATGAGGATTCTATGATTACCTCAGGCTCAGAGGAGAGGTAAAGAAAGTAAAGAAATATGAAAGAATTTGAAAAGTGTGTTCTTAATTTTATAATGCTACTATTTTTTCATATTCAGAATAAAATATTAATAGATTACTTTTTCCCATTAATTTGGATCCAAGAAAAAATTAGCAGAAAAATTCAGGGAGTCATCTAAATACCTGTTCACTAGCAAAACCAATCCATTGATTATGGATTTTATTGTCATGAACAATCAAATAAAAATGGCTTAATTTACTTATGCATAATTATTTTATTTTATTTATTTTTTTAAAATGTTTATTTTTGAGAGACAAAGAGGCAGAGCGCAAGCAGGAAAGGCGCAGAGACGGAGGGAGACACAGAATCCGAAGCAGGCTCCAGGCTCTGAGCTGTCAGCACAGAGCTGGATGCGGGGTTCAGACTCAAGAACCATGGGATCATGACCTGAGCTGAAGTCAACACTTAATCAACTGAGCCACCCAGGCACCCCTACGTATACATCATAATTTTAATGTAAAAAGAAATAAAAACAAAAAATAAACAAAATATATCAATTTCTTTATTGTAAACAATTATTCAAAAGATAGATGTATTACACCAATTATTTAAACGTTTCTCTTTGTTGTTGCTTGAACATTTCCTAATGGTAATTCGTAACGATATATGTAATCAAAGTGAAACTGTTTCTTTTCATTTCTACCTTCATATATTCACTTCAAGGTCCACTTCAGGCCTTCTTATTTAATATATTAATTAGTACAATTATAAGCACAATTATTTAGGCTACAACTGAACTGGTATTTCTTTTCCTGTATTTCTCATGTGATACTACTTTCAGATAAATACTTTTTATTCTCCACTGTAATTGTTTTATGGCTCAGAAATATTTATTCCAAAAACATTCCAAATGATAAAAGCTGAGACAGTAAAGATATAGGAAAAATCTATATATGACAAGTAAATGATACTGCTGATGCTATTAAAAAGATATTTTTGTATTTGAAGAGTCCAGATCTTTTTACGCTGCTGAAACTGCTTGATCTTAGTCTCAGGAAATCCAAAGAACATTCCAAGGTGAACATGGAGGGCACATGAGCACCTCCTATCCGTATCACGTCCAGTGGTACTTTCTGTGTTCAAAAATGTTATGCTAAGTGAAATAAGTCCTCCAGAGAAAGGCAGATACCATATGTTTTCACTCTTACGTGGATCCTGAGAAACTTAACAGAAGACCATGGGGGAGGGGAAGGGAAAAAAAAAGGTTAGAGAGGGAGGGAGCCAAAACATAAGAGACTCTTAAAACTGAGAACAAACTGAGGGTTGATGGGGGGTGGGAGGGAGTGGGGGGAGGGTGGGTGATGGGTATTGAGGAGGGCACCTGTTGGGATGAGCACTGGGTGTTGTATGGAAACCAATTTGACAATAAATTTCATATTAAAAAAAAGAATAAATAAACAAAAAACAAAACAAAAATGAGCAGAGTGAGACCTACATTAAATCCAGCAGTGTCTTCCTATTTTTGTCTTTAGAATACATTATTCTAATGGGAATCATTCTGGTTGTTAGGTCTGTTCAATGGATCCATTCCAAAATCTCGCATTTATTAACATCCAGCTTGGTGATTGAGGTGTAAGAGGAACCTAAGTGATCACCAGGTGAAAAGTGAATTCACACACTACACTGCAAATGCTTGAAGCAGAATTCATGATCCCAATCTCCCACAAATGTGCCTGAAAATACACTGCCAAAACGTCTTCCATGTGGTATAAGGTCATGATAATAAATGTAAAATTAGATTTTTAGCAAGTTGTTCTGAACTATGTTCTTATGAGGGTAGTCCAAGTAGGTGAAAGGCCAACTTATTGCAGGAAAATATTTACTTTATGAGTAAAGGTTCTTTCTGTCACTCACAGGATGGTGCAGATCCTGTGAAAAAGGAAGCTGTTTCATTAAAGTAGCAAAAAGAAAAAGCATTTCTATAGTGTGGGAGTATCTCAGACCATCAAGCTAGCAGGTAGAAGGAATACTGACAGCCAAATCAAGAGGTCCAAATCCTCGCTCCATAGTAGCCGCAGGGAAAATTACTGGACCTCACAGCATCCACCCCTGTGAGATGGTAATAATAGTATGACTTGCTTTTGAGGTCTTTTGGGTAGATTAAAGCAATTAATACAGGTAAAGTACTTAGAATTGTTCCTGGCATCGGAGCCGTGTCATAAATGCTATTAAATAACTACATCTGAAAAACCAGTAAGCAATAAAAACATGATTCACGAAATGCACACATATAGTTACGCAACATTTCAAGGATTACAGTACGTCAATGAAGTTATAAATGCGTCACTTAATCTCATTTGAATGTATTTTTAAATATTTCATAGATAATACTGATATTTCACATTCCACATTTGAAAGGCTTGAAGCAGCTTTCCTGAGAAAATGTTTGCAGTCGTACACCAGAGAGGATAATCAAAAGGCTTACAAGTAATTCACCCTTCAGCAGGGCTAAGTCTGCCCATTATTCATTTAGTTCAAGTGCCTTCTATCCTGTTAGCCCATTTGCACTTCTACAAATTAGAGTCTGGTTTTCCTCATAGCAAGCACAAACTCACCTGTGATGAATGCCTGTATCAAAATGCAAGCACACTCTCACCAAGGCACTGGACATACGATGGATGGAGAATCTTCCCAGCTATAGACAGTAGCCACTGTTCCTCTTAACCCACAATGCACGTATTTTTGTGAAGGTGTGAGCTGACGGCATTGTGTTCCTATTCTTCCCCCCAAATATTTTCTTAGCTAATGCAATGAATCTTATAAAGAAAATTAGGCACCAGGTCAGAGTCACAAACTGCATTTCTTCATGCTTACTTGTGGGTTATCTCTCACAACCAATTCTCAATCCCAGCTGAAGAACAATGGCTTCCAGAGGTGCGGTAAGATGCCGTGATTCTTAGCAATGGAGGGCTGCGTGGATTGGGGAATTAGCTAAAAAGAACCTACTTCTCCTGCCCATAATGCCATAGAGAATAACTCTCTTACTAATGATAGGTCAGGAGATGAATTTATAAATTCATGTTAGGATATTTCTTGTTATTCAAAGTTAACTTTAAAATATATCATTTATTCACACACATGTACATACACTCTTCCATTTGTATACATAAAAACCACTATCAGAAGGTTATAGCTGACAACCTTAAACCACTCCCTTCAGCAAAAATCTGCAAAAAATATTCAGATTCTTTTTGAAGTTTAAAGCAAAATTCATCTTCCATCAAATGCCCCAGGTCTCTTCACCCATTCAGTAAGTTTTGAAGGAAGAGTTCCTTGCCTTGAATATACATTTGTTTGATTTTCTGGAGTGTCCTCTTCCTGCAGAGCCGTTGATGTATAATAAATCCCATTGAATACTGCCAGTGAGCCATTTTAACTTGCACATTTAGTCTGTGTTTCAAGGAATAAATAAGACCCACATAGTGATCTTTCTTATTGAGATCTTCAGCTAGTCAGCTCATTTCTGGAGCCTGATCAACATCAGATAGGGCGTAGTGCCTTCAGTCTTCAATTCACTACAGAAAAGATCAAATAATTATTGATAGAGAGCACATTAAACTTTAGTGATATAATTGGTGTATCACCACCATTTCCATCTCCACCACCGCTATACGACCAAATATGAACTAATTGCTTTAACCTAAGAGATCTGGTGGTTAATTGGTTGACTGACTAATTCCCCATGAGACATGATAGAATCATACTGTGGAAGCATCTAACTTATGTAAATTCAGCTAGTTGTAGAGGGACAAGAGTGAGGAAGAGGGGAAGTGAGAGAGAATTAGAGACTATATCTGCCATTCCATGCAGTGAAGGCATGCATTGGAGTGACCTGGAGACAGGAAACACGAATCAACCCTCCTGCCAGGATGTTTGAGTCCTGTGGGCTTCTCAAGTCTGAACTTCTCCCCTCACTGTGTGATTCCAGTATTTACAATATATATGTATGTATATATGTGTGTATACACACACACACACACACGTTTGTATGTGCATTTTGTTGTTGCTGTTTTTGTCTAAGAACATGACCCTGAATCTCCAGCAAACACCCTTTCTGGTGTTAACTTCTATATGTTTCAATGCTCAAAGACACCACCTTGCTTTTTAGTATTTACTGAGAGATACAGAATTATATTTTGTGGGTAATTAAAGAGATTTGCCTGGATTAATTTTTAAATGCATATGATTTTCCCCCTGAACAGCTACTTTTCTACTCCAATCTCTCACTTGAGTTATAATTCCACTGCATATGGGTGAACCCAGAATTACCACATCATACTACCACTTACGTTCTCAAAGCAGCCAATTGGCCATATTTCATTTTGCAAACATGAGATCTACCAAGTCATAGAAAGAAAAGAAATCTTTAAAACTAAAAGATGTTTAACAATGAATTTACTACAACTAAAGAATTGGCCATAGCAGTCATTCTTTCCAGCACATTCCCTCTGTACGGGCTAGAGTCTCTGCATTCAATACTGGAGTAGTTACAATAAAGAGACAAGCAGTTGATCTCTCCTTCACTCCACTCTGACTACGTTCCCTACAGGGTCAAAACAGCTGATGCCTCACCACCCCAAGGGGACTGGTATCTGGTAAGGGAACAAAAAAAATCAATTGTCTTCCTTTTCCTTGGAAAGTCATGCTTGCTCTTCTGTTCTGGACTCTTCATTTCTTCCCCCACTGAAGTGACTACTTCTCTCACTGCTTCTGAAATGTGGGTATTTCACTTCCTCCTGTAATATTTCTGGGGTTTAATTTCTTTTCTTTATTGGAAGTTTCAGGGCTACTGGCCAAAAAGTGGATAACTTCGCATCAGGGGGACTGACAATTTTAGAAAAATCTATTCAGAATGGCTACATCTCATCTCTCATTACATATATCATTAGCAAAGGGAAGCAAGGCTGCAGGGAGTTCTGCCAAGGGAGATGGACCCACCTGAATTCTTGGACTGATACTCATCACAGCGGGCCTGATTTTCTACCTCAGGCAATGAACAGAAGAGAGTTTCAGAAAACAGGCTTCTGCCCTAGAGGGATTAGACTGGGAAATTCAAAAGCTGCTAGAACAGGAAGTTTTTAATCACTTTTTAAATGATTCATGTAATTACAGACTATGTTTTCTTTTAAGTGATAATTTCATAGAGTATTATGGAAATAAGATTTGAGCCCAGAAGTCTTTTTTTTTCTTTTTTTACAACTTGTCACTTCAGATTCTGTCACCATTAGAAAGTGACTTTGATGGTTTCAACTATCGTTTTGATTGCTGTAGTGGGTCATTATCATTGCTTGATTCAGTCATTATTAGGTAGTTATTGAAGACTCTTGCCCTTAGCAATGCAGGAAATAAAGTGAAATACAAGGAACCATTCCTGCCTTCTTGACATTTACAATCTACCTGGTTTGAGATACAGTCATGGACATTTAAATAAATACAATTTATAATTAAAGTGTTCATCAATGCTACAGAAAACAGGAGTAACAGAAAAACAAGGACAATAGGGAAGATGATGTGTACTGCTTGTAGAAAGAGTTGAAGCAGATACCTGGCTTGTTTTATGGCACAAAGCAAGAAAAGATATCTAAATTTATTCATTCATTTATTCAGTAAGTATTTATATGTTAGGCTTTGAGGATTCAATGCTGAACAAATAACACAGGTCCAGTTCTCAAGAACTAGGAAACAGACAGTAAACAAGTGATTACATAAGTATTAATAGATTGGAATATTTCTCAAGTGGGATAGATGCCAACATTCATGAATGAATGTTCAACAAAGCTGTGAAGGCAGATGGCAGTGGGGGAAGAAAAAACGTACCTTGTAGAGACACCCTTGGATACTGTTGTTCTAGGAGTTTTAGACCAAAGTGCCACCTTGGTTTTTAGTTCTTTATTCTAAAGTGAAAAAAAAAAGATTACATAGGTAGCACATTGATTAGCCACATGCTTAATACTTCTGATCAACCCACCACCTACATCACTCCTTGGCAGTAAGCTTGCTGTTTCAGTCACTCTATTAAAACACAGAATGTAGCCGGTTGAGAGTCACTATTATCTCTGAAATTACAAAAACATCTTGAAGAGTGCATACTTTTCCAAGGGATTAAAATAGAGTATTCTACATTAGCCTCTGAAATTCAACAGCTGAACTATGTTTGATTTTACAGTTTCTTTTATGTAGAAAGAGTTGCAAAGAACTTCACAAAATAACTTTATTAAAGAACCTTGTTAAAGACACCCACAATATTTATTACATGTTTGTCTTTCTTGTGCAATCTCTTGATTATAAGCTCCATGAAAATAAGCACCATCTGTTCTTTACCGTATAGTTCATGGCATTTTTAGCCTCAATTTTCTCACTGAAGCCTCCGTTTCTTGATCTCTATACTAGTGGTAAATAATACATGTCTTGCCTACCATGTTGAAGTCGTTGGAAGAAAAATCTCATATGATCATAATATTTTAAATCTGGAAACGCTCTTATAATTCTGGGAGATAATGCAATGGCTGATAATAAGGAAGGCAACAGTTTCATTTCTCAGGTACAAATCCTAGCACAGCCACTTGATAGCTTTGTGACCTCACTTAGTTTGCCTAACCTCTCTGAGCCCAATGTCCTCATCTGTAAAGTGGAATCATCGTTTTTTTCTTCGCAGGTTCTGAAATGAGATATTCAATATGTACTGTGCCCAGTGTCTGGCACAGATTCTTAAGACAAGATTTTCCAGTCCAAGTACTATTTTTATAACTAAAAACTGAGGTCCAAAGAGCTTAAGTGCCCAACGTCTTGTTCCTGGCAGAACCAGGGTTCAAAGTCATGTCCTTCTGCTGCAGTGCTACTGTCTCCTCTACAGCATAGTCACACCAAGCACATTCATTCGACAGATCTGGAAAATGAGACTTAAAACAGCGAAGCATCATGCTCACGGTTGTCAGTTGGCTTCACTGGCAAGCCAGAGGTGTTTAAAGGATACACCAGTATAGTAGGGTCTGGGACTGAAGGGTGGCTCGGTGGGAGGTTGACAGGGGGTGCTATAGCTTTAAAAGAACAGTACTACACCAGCTCCAATACCTATTAGGAAACTAAGAAGTTAAAGTGTCATATAATTGAAGTTTAAAAGGTATTTCCTAAAAGTCCACCAGACGGTTTGGAGCAAGCCAACACGAAAATGCATGTTTTGGGGAAACATGTTAGAATTTTCATGGAAGCAAGAGGCTTAATAGTTATGCGTGCCTAGCAAATGTCAAGACGTTTTCCAGGTGCTTTCCATATATCTATTCTTTGATAACTTTTATTCTTATGCATATTAAAGAAATAAGGCTGGCAAAACTCAAATTGTTTAGGTAACTTGTTTCTGATAACCCACACATTGTATATGCAGGACTCTGTTCAAATGTGCAAGCTTTATGCAATCCTGTGTGACTCCAAATCCTATGCTCTTTTCCCTGAAAGCTGTTTTCTGTAACCAGAAAAATTAGCTCAGCCTCCTTATATTACAAATAAGTAAATGGTGAGCCCCAGGAAACACAGAGATTCAATGATTTCTGAAGGGATTTCAGGTCTGATAAACATGAAACAGAAGAAAGGAAACCGTCAGGAAATTAATCAATAATTAATCTGCATCCATCCACCTCTTCATCCATCTATCCAATTAGTTTCTGCCATGTCTATGGCACCAACCCATGGGCAGAGGGAATGTGAAGACGCACAAGAAAGCATGGATCTTCCTTTCCAGTATACAGTATACACGGCATGGTGGAAGTGATAAAACAAACATGTAAACATTAAAAAATAAAAAGTTCAGGAGATTCCCGAGGCAGTAGGTAATTAATCACTATGTAAAAGGTATAACAGAAATCAGTGAGCAGAATAATTTATGATATTTTCATACACAAGGAGATTTCAGCTGGACCTTGAAGACAAAATGAAATGGCCTAGGTGGAAAAGAAGGGAGAAAAAGGTTCTTAAAGTGTGATCTTGGGATATCAGCAATATCAGCGTCACCTGAGAACTTACTAGAACTACATACCCTCAATCTCCAGTAAGATCTACTGAGAAACCCAGGGTAGCCAAGGAATGTGTTTTAAGAAGCTCACTTCTTAAAGTTTTAAGTGTTTATGTATTTTAAGATGACTCTGACGTCTGTTCAAGTTTGAGAACCACTGGACTGAAGTGCTGGTTTTCAGTGTTGGTTGTATATTGCAATTATCTGGAGAGATTTAAAAACTAATGAATCTAGAGTCTCATCCCAGAGATTCTGTTTAACTTTGTTGCAGTCTGGGTTCAAGAGTTTTCAAGACTCCATAGATAATTCTAATGTGCTGCTAAGATGAAGAAACTAAGATAAAAACATGGAGGCAAACCATAAGAAACTCTTACACAGAGAACAAACGGAGGGTTGCTGGAGGAGTGGTGGGTGGGGGGATGGGTTAGATGGGGGATGGGCATTAAGGAGGGCGCTTGTTGGGATGAGCACTGGGTGTTATATGTAAGTGATGAATCACTAAATTCTACTCCTGAAATCATTATGCTACATGTTAACTAACTTGGATTTCAATAAAATTTAAAATAACTTTAAAAAAAGATGAAGAACCATTGAAGTAAGGAAAGCTGAGACAAGATGTGGATTTTGCCCCTTCATATCCCTCAGCATCTATATTGCGTAATAACTAAAAAATGGAACAAGTCTTCACACACATTGATCATTCACTGTGACGTTTCAAGAGTTAAGCACTTAACTAAAGTCTCATGTAGGAAATGTACTTCAGATTTAATAAACTGATAATAAAGAGGTAAAGTTAATATACACTCCAAACAAGTGTAAGCACATATCATTGACCAAGTATGTTGCTGAGAAAAACTCCTCTCTATACAATACTCTGCAAGTTAGGAAGCAATTCAAATCACATCATGATGACAACAAATACTAAAATAATCCAGGCTGGACAATTATGTAGAGGCTACTGGGATTTTGTCCAAAACGAATTCCTAGTTTCTCAAGTTGCTAAGTACCAAACAGTACAAAAGCATAGGAGTTATCATATTAGACTGTCTTTATTTTCATTTATCTCAACTTCCATGCTGATTTATTTCATTGACTAGATTTAGATACTTATTTTTGATTCATGGGCTTTCATAGTTTTTCCTTTAATTACAACAGCCATATCTACGAGTTTTATTACATCGTTACTTTACAAAACTACAAATCAATGACCAGAATATGTCTGCTTTTTTATGACTCTATCCAAGGATAGTTTATTGACATGATTTTACAAGAGAGCCTAATTTTTTGCATACTTTCTACCAACACATTCTTGTTAAATTAAATGTTAGGGATGATGTTGGTTATATAAAATAAGATAATCTTCAATGTTTAGAAAATGGTATAATTTCTGAAGACACATTTCCCTATCAGCAGGTCATTAGTGAGGAAGCTAAAAATGCATGAAATGCATGAAACGTGAGAGGAATGTCAGTGCTGAAGATTAAGATGATAAAGATATCATACAAAAGTAGAAAGAAAAATAATTTTGGTAGAGTTAAGCAGAAATTTTCCAGTGATATTAAAAAAAATTTTTTAACCTTAAAGCTTTTTAATATTTATTTATTTATTTTGAGAGAGAGAGAGAGAGCGCAAGCAGAAAGGAGCAGAGAGAGAGAGAGGGAGAGAGAGAATCCCATGCAGGCTCTGTCCTTTAAGCACAGAGCCCAACGAGGGGCACAATCCCATGAACCATGAGATCATGACCTGAGCCGAAATCAAGAGTCTGATGCTTAACTTACTGAGCCACTCAGACACCCCAAAGATTGTTTTTTTAAAGAATAGAGTTATATGAGTGTATATATCTCCCTTGCAGAGAGGGGGGAAAAATACCCTGCTAGAACAGAAAGAATGTCACAGAAAAAAGTATTTGTTACCAAAAAAAGTATTTGTTACCGTGACTCAAAAAACTGGAAAATGGAAAACATTTTAATATAGGAAATGTGACCATGACTAAAATAAATGTAAAAGGTCTGACAAATTTAATGACTTCATTTCTAAACACATAATGTATGTACACACATATATTTCACACATTAATATAAGCACATGCACATACACACCCCCTGAGCACACACTTAATTTAATCACTCAGATAAACAGATTTTGCGGTGGTGATGGGGGGAGGGAACCAGGTGCTTCCAAGGCAAGAAGACTCCAATGCAGCAAAGTGACATTGAATGAGTTTCTTAACTTCTCTGAATCTCAGTTTAATCACTTATGAAATGTAGTAATAACTTTCTCCCAGAGTAGTTTTGAGGATTAAATAAAATGAAGCATGTAAGCATGCCTAAAAAGA
The DNA here is from genome assembly GCF_022837055.1 of Prionailurus viverrinus. Taxonomy (NCBI): domain Eukaryota; kingdom Metazoa; phylum Chordata; class Mammalia; order Carnivora; family Felidae; genus Prionailurus; species Prionailurus viverrinus. The sequence goes on from NC_062572.1 coordinate 75,260,386, forward strand.
GATGAATGCTTTTGGTATGGATGAGAAAACTATTCTGTCTGTGTGGTTTAGACTGGTGATGTGCTTACACAGGTTGTTCAAGCTCAGGTGACCACTTTTTATAAATGGAATCAATTCATCCTGTTATATAATGGATTCTAAAATAGGCAGCGGTCTTAAATTTGCAGTGAAAGCCAGCCTACCCCTGCATATATCATCCCAGTTAAGAACTTCATAATAATCACTGACTAGGACCAGACCAGAAATAGGCTAACCATGGCTCAAGCACTCACTAAATTCAAGTACGTGGTCAAATATCACAGGTCCAGAGATGATTTTCCTGATTCCCATCACTCTCTAGCATATTGTCATATTCTACACTTTTCAGAACACTTATTCTCCCCAATTGTTTATTTACTTGTTTGTGTGTTATTATCTGTATTTTTTTTTTAAACGCTTATTTATTTTTGAGACAGAGAGAGACAGAGCACGAATGGGGGAGGGTCAGAGAGAGGGAGACACAGAATCTGAAGCAGGCTCCAGGCTCCGAGCTGTCAGCACAGAGCCCAACGCAGGGCTCGAACTCACGGACCGCGAGATCGTGACCTGAGCCGAAGTCAGCCGCTCAACCGACTGAGCCACCCAGGCGCCCCGATTATCTGTATTTTCAAATAAAGTATAAGCTAGATGAGGTCAGGGACAGTCTGTTCTGTGCATTACCCATATACTCAACATTTGAAACATTTCCTGGTATATCATAAAGACACATAACTATTTGATGGATAAATTAAATTCATGTGGTTTGGACTTTATAAAGCTGAAGTGGTTACTGTAAAATTCCTTGCTGTGAAGGAAAAGATTTATCTACAGAAGATAATAAATTTTGAGAATATATAAAGACATTCATCCAATAGTGCCATAGTTTGAAGCCTTTTTGTAAAAGAAAACATTAATATATAGTGGCTTGAATCAAGCTATCTACAGAGAATCTGAGACAGTATTGAGAGGTGCTTTCATATCACTGCAAAGAGTCTGTGGCCAACCAAGAAGTTTCCACGAGGGGAACAAATCTGTTGCTTTCTCATATCATACCAAGTGGCTAATCAGCAATTATTTGCTGAATTTTTGAGAAAATAGAAACATAGTACATGGGAAACAAATACGTTGTTCTGATAGTACCACTGATACCTTGATCCTGTGATGACAGCTGGCACTTCATTACGTCTGACCCAGAACCCAGAGCCACAATGCAGTGAAAGCCCAGAGACAGGTAATCTCTCCAATTAAAACATATACCAAAGTGCAGTGAGTAAAGCAAGAGGGCACTGGAGCCAAAACAGGCAGATACACCATTGGAACAGATTTCCAACATGAAAGTTCAGTCTAGGATAAAAGGCATTTCAAATGCATGAAAGAAGCCCAGACTTCTCAGTGAAGTGAGACAACTAAAAAGTTAGATCCCTACCTCACACCAAACTTCATGAATTACATGTAAACTTGGATTTAAATGAGATTCCCAGTCCAAAATGGGAATCTGAGAACATGTGTTTATCATCTCCCCCTTCTTATATTTTATTAAAATAATAACAAATGATTTCTATGTATTAAAATCCCTTAGTAATAGAGAGGGGGGGGAAAAAGACTATCTGCAGAAACCTAGAAGTCAGAGAACACATTATCAAAAACCTTAAAAATGGACATACTCTGAGTTACCAATTCCACTTCTAAAAATTTATCTTAAGGAAGTAAATATATAAATGATTAGTGATCTTTGTATAAAGATGTTGAATTCAGTGTTGTTCACAAAAGCAATACTGAGGGGTGCCTGGGTGGCTCCGTTGGTTAAGCGTCCGACTTCTGCTCAGGTCATGATTTGGCAGTTCATGAGTTCAAGCCCCACATCGGGCTCTGTGCTGACAGTTTGGAACCTGGAGACTGCTTCAGATTCTGTGTCTCCCTCTCTCTCTGCCCCTCCCTGCTCATGCTCTGTCTCTCTCTCTCAAAAATAAATAAACATTAAAAAAATTCAAAACAAAACAAAACAACAACAACAAAAACCCCACAAATGTAATACTGAAAAACAATCTAAGGTCCAACAATAAGGACTGAGCTAATTAAATTATTGTAGATCAATATAGTGGCCATTTAAAGATAATACAAATGAAATCTGTTTCGTAAGCATAGACTTCTTGATATATTGCTATATAGAAAAAAAGACTCCTTGGCATGGTCTCTTCCTACTTTTCCAATGTCATTCCATGCTATTACATACCACTCTTGGATTAGAAGCAATCACAATGGCTCCCTGTCCTTCTGCCTGACCTGCCCTACCACCCAGTTTTCCAGTAAGCTCAGATTAAAACTCATTTTCTTAGAGAGCTTGCTCCCACCCACCAATCTAAATCTTCTATCCAGGTGTTCTCTCTCAGAATATCTTGTTCTTTTCTGGCAGAATGCTTCCAAAATATTGCAAGTTACATGTTCAGTTATGTGTCTGTCTCCCTCTCTAGGCAGTAAAGTCCAGAGTGCAGGGCTCACTTATGTCTATTTTATTCAATATTGTTTTCCCTACCTTAGCATCTACATCATAGTAGCCACTCAATAGGTACTTATAGAATTAACTACAAGATTGATGATGTGAGCAAATGAGTGAAATGAATAAAAGCTTAAAAATACAATGAAATAGGGGCTCCTGGGTGGCTCAGTTGGTTACGTGTACGACTTCAGCTCGGATCATGATCTCACAGTTCATGAGTTGGAGCCCTGCATCAGGCTCTCTGCTGTCAGCACAGAGCCTGCTTCGGATCCTCTGTCCCCGTCTCTCCCCACGCTTCCCTGTCTACCTCTCTCTCTCTCGAAAATAAATAAACATTTAAAATAAATTAAATAAATTAAATAAATTAAAATACAGTGATATAGACATTATGCCATAAATAGTCTATATGTTTAATACCTATGCACACATATGTACCAGCCACATACGAGTCCCATAGAAAAACAGATATACACAACTGTGCTGACTCATGGTTTGCATAATTTTCTTATTATATTTGGCTATCCATATTTCTTAATTTATATAGAAACGAATGACTATATATTAGTTACATACAAATCATAAAAGAAAAAATATTCTCTCAGGTAACATTTGCCAAAATGTTTGCCAAAAGTACACAAAGCTGTGAGGAAATACCCTTAGATACCTTTCTTGGGAGGAAGAGGCTCAAAGGGATATGAATCCCACCATCTGAGGCCCCTTGAAATTGACCGGCCGTTACTGGGCACTGGAGGGGAAACCAGTTTTGAGCCAATTATTCCAGAAAAATCGTTGCATTTTTCAGCTGCACAGAGATGCAAGTATGTTTATCAACCAGTCACGTGTAACCTAAAGAAGGTGAAAATCTAAGAAAAGCCCGAGGCTTCGAGGCCCCAACCTCCAGGACAGAGAGAACAGTGGTCCTCTGGGAAGGTCGACATGGCAAAACACGGCAATGGTTACAAAAGTTAAGATGTAAACATATTTACGGCCTCTTCACGTTATTATGATATGTTTGGGGAAAGCAGAAAGAACACGGTGGTGCGAGAAACGGTGTGGCAGTGTGCTGGGAGTATGGTGGTGCGGCAACTCCCTGGGCTACCCTGTGGGGGGAGAAAAGCCCCCAGAGAGGAGGAGAAATCTAGTGGAAGTCAGAGCATCTCTGTGTTCCTTGGGACAGGAGTGCATGGCAGGAAGTCGAAACACAGAAGAATGAAGTAGAAAAGCTGACCCGTCCAGGCGGCGAATGATGAGTCTCTGACAGAGAAGGAAGCGGTGGCCCTGAGCACCGGCGAGAGCCCAGGTGGACGCAGCTGTGGCATCTTGGGCACTCCAGCCACCCCTGTGTGGGCTTTGCGGCACTCGCTGGGAGGTGGGGCATAGCCGAGCCTGGGTCTGTAGCCGAAAGTCTATAAAGGGCCTCCCTAGTGAAGCGGAGATGAGCGGGCGGGAAGAAAAGCACGTTTCTGATGGTAAATTATGAAGCGCTATGCTAGGCTTCAGGTTTCAAAACACTGAAAAATAAGAAAATTACAACAGGCTTCTTGAAGTGGGTGAGCCCTGATGCAAAGGGCGGAAGCTGCGATCGATGTGAAAGGTAAATGAGGAGGAAAGAGAGGAGCACCTGGGTGGCTCAGTCGGTTAAGCGTCCGACGTTGGCCCAGGTCAAGATCCTGTGGTTTGTGAGTTCGAGCCCCACATCAGGCTTTGCGCTGACAGCCTGGAGCCCGCTTTGGATTCTGCTTCTCCCTCTCTCTGCCCATTGCCTGCTCACACTCTGTTTCTCTCTCTCAAAAGTAAACATTAAAAAATTAAAAAAAAAAAAAAAAAGAGGAGAAAAAAGGACATCTCAGGGCAGGAAAGAGACAAAGATATAAGACAGCAAAGCCAGCTACCTGGCTGGGTCTGAATTCACACAAGGTGGTCTTGACCAGGCTTCTAATTCACATCCACATGTTATTTTGTATCTCCCCAATATAGCAAGCATTCTGGAATATTTGGGTGAGCTTTCCACAGTTACTTAATAGTATTTAATGTTATAAAATAAGGTTTAATACTTTAATGTTATTAAGAGTACCTCTCCCACAAATCTATAATTTCTTATGCATAGAAGACACACATCTACCCACACTCACAAAAAGACGCTCATATATACACACAGACACAAGTACACTCACACAGAGATACTCAGGCACAATGACACACACACCCATGCACACACAGACTCACTGTGTCACAGTGGCACACGAGCACACACGACACATCCACACACAGGCTCATGGAGACACCGAGAATCCCCCCACACACTCACCCGCAATCAATCATACTGAAATATACATCACATTCCCTCCTTACCTGGGCTTCAAGTATGTTAACTTTTTCTTTCAGATTTTCAATCCTTTTATCTTGTTCTTTCAAATTAGTTTTTAATCCTTCCATCTAAGAATTAGGAAACACAATTGGAAGAATCTCGTCAGACAACAGGGAAGTTACTTAAGTCAGAAATTGCACAGGTTTTTAGGGTCAACTGGCGCCCATCAAGTTAAAAAATTAAATCCCAAAGCATTAGTGGGCTCAGCAGGTTGCAGGAAATAGCAGGGCACATTGGCACCTGGGGAGGAGAGCACGTGGGCAGTCCTATTAAACACTGTCATCTTTGGAAAACCTGTTTAAACTGAATCCAGCGGGGCACGCATCCTGTGGGAACCAGCTTTGGCCATCACTCTCTGTCTCCACCGCATAACGTTTTCCTACTGAGGGTACAGAGGTGGGTGGCCGTCACACAAGGCCACCGCCTGGCACGGGGAAGCTCCCCAAAGCAGAGATCTGGTCAGCCTGCGGCATCACAAGCTGAGCCTGCTTTGCTTGGGAAGAAAAGCATCTGCCAAGAAACAATGCGGAACTGGGGAGGTGGGGTATGAAGACCAGAACAGAGCGGGAAGAGAAGAAACCCAGGGGTTCTAAGGCCGATTCCGCCACTGTCATTTCTGTCACTGAACTACTCTGAGCCTCAGTTTTCTCATCTGGAAAATGAGAATCTGGGATACCCTCTAAGTCCCTCCGGGCTCTCAAGTGCCATGACTCAATTCTCTGCGCTTTTGGTGAGGTCCTAGCCAACTGTTTTATTTGTGTCGGGGTGGTATGAGAGGTATTTGGGAGGATTCCTTTTGGAAACAAATATTAGGTAGTAAAAAATGATGGAAGGTCTAATTTTAAGTCTAAAGCAGAGCCCTCAAACCAGATCAATAGATATCTTGAAATAAACTGGATGCGTACACAATCCACCGTCCATCTGGCTGCTACCGCAATTACCTCTTCTCTTTCACCTGCCAGGACGTTTCCAGAGAAGAATGGCCAGTCTACACCCCTGTCCCCACACACCTACTAAGTAAATTTGCTGTTTATGAGGTTATAAAAACAGATCATCGTGTCCTCAGAAAGGGCTGAAGCTTCTAACCTCCAAAATCGTCTAAAAAAACAGTGTACATTCTCCGGCTCAGAACCCCTTTTAAAAAATCATGGAAACAACTAAAGAGCAGTTAAACACAATTTCCCAAATATCTTCATTGAGAACGCTACAGGTGTTGACATAGAGACAAAAGAAGGCATTGAACACAGGGTCATGCTGCCTGGGAATAAAAAGGAAATGTCAGCGGGGAGAAGAATCTCACTGCTTGTAAGGTCCAGACAAGCTGCCTGTATTCGGTCTTCGCACTGTAAACATCCCATCTACCAGAGAAACACACTTGATTAATCTGACCTCCTGGATGACGCTGCGCAGGTTCTGATGTTGGGAATGAATCACAAACTGCAGATGAGAGGTCTGCTCCTGCAGAAGGGCAATCTCCATTTGAAGATCGTGGCAACTGGAAACGCAAAAGGAAAAAGAAAGAGATTTGCTGAAGCATGGAGCAGCTCATTTTTACAGCTAACCTGCCAGGCTGTCCTCACACACGACCCTGTTACTGGGCATCGCGGGGAAAGACGCTGGGGGCCCCATATGCCACACAAGACACTGAAGATAAACAGCCACAAAGCGGTCTCTGATGAGCTCAGACACGAACTTGAATGAGAATATCCATTCATGTCAACAACTCCCTCCTGGCCATCTGTGACTTCCCTCCCTCCAGGAGGTAGTTGAGTCAACCTGTATTGAGCCAGATGAAGCACTCACATATCTAACCTGTCGTGCCTATGAGCACCCACAGTTCTAGAACTCAGTGGGATGCACAGATAATTATGTAAGGATAGCAGGGCTAGAATATGGGGGGCCAGGAATGCAGACTTTATATACAATGAGAAACCAATTTCTAATGATACACAGTTGGTGTGTGTTGTGGATTGACTGTGTTTGTCTTTTATTATTATCATCATCATTATTACTATTATTATTTCGGCTTCCTACTTTGGGTATTCTACCACCTATAAATAGAGCATAAAAAAAAGGAAATTAAATTCCAGCTAATATTTTGAGTCCACATCAACCATTGTGAAAAAAAGATGGATGATGTTTGAATTTAGATTATTCATACTTTTCCAAAACTCCACTTAGGTAACTGGAACTGATTATACAGCTTTTGACTTGCCAATATTTTCTTCTTGCCAATATTATTTTAGTTTTGAGGCAGCATGCATTGTGGCCAGGTCACCAAGCTTGGAAGCATTGTGACAGTCACATAGCAGACGGAATAATCCCTACTTTCATTACTTTACAGGAATATACTTTAAGAGGTTAGTGAATATGCTTTGGGAAAATAAGCTTTTACACAGTAATATATTAATTTTTGTAGCTATTAAGGTTTATAGTTAGTAGCCACCACGAATGAAATTGCAATTCTGATTTTTATAGCCTCTACAAACATTGCAAAGGTCATGGACATTCATGTGACACTACAGAACATATTCTCATTTGAAAAAAAAAAAGAGAGTTTCATTTTGTTTCACATCATGTACTAAAACATTGCTTCTCAAACTTAATATGCATTGGAGGATCTTGTTAAATCATGAGGGAATCTTGTTAAAATGCACATCTGATCCAGCAGGCTGGGGTCGGGCTTGGGATTCTGCTTTTTCAATAGGCTCCAGGTTGTTGCCAATGAGTCTGCCTGCCCATGAACCACTGAGGTTGGCTCGATATCTCCTACTGTATAATATACTCTCTCAAAGCCAAGTAACTTGCAGGCAACTTGTAATATTTAAGACAGTCTTTTAATTGTTCCCCTGTTTTGGTTTTGCATGAGAGAGCTTTAAAAATAGTTTGTTTCACTATAGAAAAAATTAATTTCTATAAAACTACAGAAGTTCTTGCATAAGTACCAATATTATATAATGTTAGCTGTTACTCTTTACTTATCCTATGGAATTAAATAATATATGCTATAAAAATACCATGCAATTACACAAAATATATGTAAAATGTAGTTCATTATTGTTCACAGCATAAAAATTGGAACACTAAGGGGCATCAGGTGGGCTCAGTCAGAAGAGCATGCAACTCTTGATCTTGGGGTTGTGAGTTCGAGCCTCACATTGGGTGTAGAAATTACTTAAAAAATAAAATTGGAACGCTAAATGTTCATCAATAGAAGACTAATAAAACAAATTATGCTAGATCCATGCCATTTTTATTTCACATATACATATATGTTACAGAGATAGACCAATAGACTTGACTTATATCAAAGATGATTCTGCAGGATTTTATAAAAAGGATGGTCTTTTCAACAAATGAAGAGACAACTTCAGTTGTTCTGAGACAACTCTACATTCATATTTAAAAAAAAAAGAAAATTAATCCCGACCTCACCTCATAAGAAAAATAAATTCCATGTAGATTGTAAATAAGCTGGAGACCCCAAAGACCTTTAGAATATAATATAGAAGAACACCTTCATGAATCTGCAATAGGCAAAGGTTTTTTAAAATAGCACTCAAGACAGTATTAGCCACAAAGTTAATTTTGACTAGACGAAAATGAAAATCTTCTAATCATCAAATGAGAGGGTAGAGGATAGCCTCAGAATATTGAACTGAAATGACTAATAAAGGCACTGTACTCGGGATCTATAAGGACCACATCTACCCATAAACAAGACAGATACCCCAGTAGAAAAATTAGAAAGGGACTTGAAGAGGCACTGCCCAAAAAAGAGGAGTTTAGGACATATGGGGCAGAGAAGGCAGACAAAGGTCTGCCCAACAGCTGGTGGTAAGACTCAAAACTGCTCCGGTGAAGAGGCAAAACAGAGAGAAGAAGAAGGAAGGAGGAGTCACTCAGGACTTCCTGGGAAATAGCGAGAAAGAACTCAGGATTCCTTACAGAGGCAGGCTGGCTTTGAATATTTATAAACTGTTCACAAACCCATAAGAAAATTAAAAAATAAAATATAAACTTGTAAAAATATTGAGGACCAGTATTCAAAATGGTCTCATTGTGTCTTTCGATGACCCAGAACTCAGACCAAAGGGGAAAAAACGATGGTTTTAGAAGATGGGACGGGGTGGACCTTACGCTCTTCAAAATATGAAGCTCAGGAAATTTCTCCACCTATTCCACAACGGCGTTACCATAGAAGTCACTGTAGATAAATAAAAATCTGAAAGAGGTCTCAAGGTGGAAGAAAATATTTCTAGCAGCATTCTTGAAAACACAGGGCTTTCATTTCAGGCTTATCTGTATTAATACATAGAACAGGGACTAATATAAATCGGAGAAATTCTCTCTTAGGATTGTCCAATAAATATGAAACCTAGTCACCCACTTAAAGTCTTTAAGTGTGGGAATATACTGAAATCAGCTGCCATTTGAGCTCCCTTTAATCTCCGCTCTTTATCTTTCAGTGAAAGCACTCAACCTTAATAAAGAGGTACTAACGCAAAACAGCAGGAAGAAAACATTACAAAGGCCAGGGCTAGAAAAGGATACCAAGCCCTAACAAATATCTGATTCATGCTCTGCCTCCCAGTGTCTCAATATAAATATAAAGTAAACGCTGAAATTAAAATACCTTTGAAAAACTTACACTGGGAAGATGCAGGTGTATTTTTCCCTACTCTTCCCACTGAGTACAACCAAAAACACAAGACGACTCTGGAAGGTGGAGAAGAAGGCAGATCAGCTCAAGACCTGAGAATCCAAGGAACAACACAATGTTGAGTTCTTTGGGTTTTCTTTTTGCCTCATATATCCCAGACTCGGAGCGGAAAAAATCTGCAGCCTGGAAATGCCAATGGGAGCAGACAAAAAATGCCCCATCTACAAGAGAGGAAAAGCTTGGCCCTATCCTTTTGAGGAAGGGAATTGGGAATCCTCTCTGCATTCAGAGCACCAATCCTATCTTTAACTTGCAGAAATGTAAAAACGAATGGCTTAGCCTTTAGTAATATGGGACCATTATAGCATAAGTACTTGGCGAGAAGCAAACCCTCAATCGCTTTGATGACCAATGTCTGCCAGTCACTTGGCCAAAGGAAATTGAATTAATGGAGAATTGTCTCCAGTGTGTCCATTCATCAGGATACTTTAAAACCTATCTTAGGGTTAACTTACACCATCAGAGGGCAACATTATTCAACCGCATTGCCCTCTACTCCAAACTTACAATGGCTTTGACTGAATTGTTTTCTGACATCATGTTATTCTTTTGTAGAGGATTTTTCTGAGGTACAGCTCCTGTGTTTCTCAAAAGGATAACTCTAAAATGGACCTTTGTGTTTGTTATATCACAAGGCAGAGGGACAGGTTGGAAAACTGCCTTCTGCTCATAGACACACAGGGGAATTAGGAAACCAGTCCAAGGGAAAGTCTCCAGAGGTCTCCAGAAATGAAAGAAGGTCAAATATCCTCTATAGCAAAACGAGAACAGACTGTTCTAAGAATTCTAGAACCCAAGCTCCCTAGAGGCTGTGTAATCGCTTCACCAGTTAGAAACTCTGCTCTCTCCCTAAAAAGCTAAGAATGGATTAAATTAAATAAGGTACCTGGGGTTATTCTATCTGTCAACAGCAAAACATAATACATGCGGTGGTTTATTAGTGATGGTAGTAGAAATATGGACTCAACCTTGTTTTTAATGAGATGCTTCTGCCAAATCTCTTAACTCTCATTAAAAGTAACTGTAAGGGTTAGCATAAGGTATTATAATTATATGTTCATATCCATATACAAAAAAACTGTCACTTTCTCCTGAATTATAAATACCTAAAAGTCATCTTCTTTAGAGATGCTTTAAAAAAATTTTTTTATTAAAAAAAGTTTTTTAACATTTATTCATTTTAGAGAGAGAGAGAGAGAGAGAGCGAGCATAAGTGGGAGAGGGGCAGAGAGAGAGGGAGACACAGAATCTGAAGAAGGCTCCAGGTTCTGAGCTGTCAGCAGATAGCTTGACGCGGGGCTCGAACCCACAAACTGCAAGATCACAACCCGAGCCGAATTGGGACGCTTAACAGACTAAGCTACCCAGGCACCCTGAGATGCTTTTTAATATTAAAAATACCAAGTTAGAACATAATGAATCTTTTCATCAAAATGGCATAAAGTCATGGCACCCGTCAAACCCATCCTGCCTAAGGAAAATTTAATCACCCATACCCCCCTGCTCAGAGGAGCTACCACAGGCTATTTTTGGGGTAAGGGAAGACCACCCGTAGGCCTGGGAGTTGGTGCCTGCCAAAAGGCCATTGGTTAGGGGCACCTGGGTGGCTCAGTTGGTTGAGCTTCCGACTTCCGCTCAGGTCATGATCTCACAGTTTGTGGGTTCAAGCCCTGCATCGGGCTCTGTGCTGACTACTTGCTCAGAGCCTGGAGCCTGCTTCAGATTCTGTGTCTCCTTCTCTCTCTGCCCCTCCCCTGCTCACGCTTTGTCTCACTCTGTTTCTCAAAAATAGATAAATGTAAAAAAATTTTTTTAAAAAGCCATTGGTTAGATGACAACACAGGGGATGGTTAACATGAGCAATCTGCCCAGCAGGAAGTAGTATTAGGCTGGCAGACTCTTTCCTCTGCAATGTGAAAGGAAACTACAGAGAATATAAGCCAGCTGGAGAAAACCACTGAGAAAAGTTAATAAATCATACAGGAAAAACAAAGAGCGAGGAAGAATGAAACTGTAGAACACCCATGACTGAATAGGAGCAACAAAATAATCTGGTTTTTAAAAATGGAGTTGGTGCTGATGTGTGGTCCTCCTGTCTTCCCAAGAGATGCATCTTCTTTATGGCCATATCTATCCAATCTTCACCTAACAGAAATCCTCTTATTTGTGGTAGCTTAACCAAGTCTCTATTGCTTTAACCAAAAGCATCTGACACCTACTGATTTCACTTTCTTGTCATTTAGCAGAGTGAATACCTCTACACACAGACAAAGTAATAAGGAAGATAAATATTTGTGATGCCTACACTCTATGAAAATTGCATAAGCTTGGATGTTCAAACACCTCTCTAGAAACACAAAACATCCATTTCCCTCAAGATATTTCTAAAACCTCCCTAAGAGCTTCCTGAGAATTCCTTATAACAACTGCTCATATATAATAGAACAGAAAGAATAGCTCAGTTTGGTTTTCAAAATGGCTACACTTCGGGCTCAAAGGCTGACAAAAACCCTATTGTCAATAAAAATCATCTTTAAAGAAAAAATATCAAACTCAGGTTGTCTGAACTCTTAATGGAAAGCACACAGTACCAGCCAGCAGTCCTGCTACACGGAAAAACTCTCGCAGAAAAAAAAAAAGATACTCCACAGATTTACTTAGAATTATGAGTATACGTAATTCTGAAGACCTACGGATGTCTTCCACAGTATTTCCTTCATTCTCTACGAGATGCACAGTGCTGTACTTCACTCTCTTAGAAAGTCCCCTGCTGGGGCTCTATGCCTGTACACAAAGAATATGTGTAAATTAATATTAGCGGTATTCCAGTATGTTCTGAATACGTATGTGCAATTGCCAGGGTCAGCCCAGATCTGGACTTCGGCATATGTGGTCCAATACATGGATATGAGCCAGACAGAAGGCAGAAGTTTATGAAAGATGAGAAGAGAAAGACAGTTAATTGGAAAGGAAAGAGAAAGAGAAAAAAAACAACAATAAACCAAAGACCAAGAGAAAGAGAGAGATCTTTGAGTATATATTATTGAATAAATGAGAATAAAACTTTGTACATTCTGAGGTTCATAAAAATTCCTGATATCCTAAGAAGCAACAGTTCCAGATGGGTGAAATAAGACCTTGAAATAGACTTGACTTTGAACCTTATATTAGAACATATAACGACAGTGGCAGGATTAGAATTAGAAGGGAAGGGAGGGGAGGGAGGGGAGGGGAGGGGAGGGAGGGGAGGGGAGGGGAGGGAAGGGAGGGTTGGGGAGGGGAGGGAAGGGAAGGGAAGGGAAGGGAAGGGAAGGGAAAGGAAAAAGTGTGAGGAAATTTTATAGGTAATCAGTTATCATATACATGAGGTTCCAGAGGATTTTTTTAACAGCAGTGAAATAATGCAGCAGCTGGGTGATATCCATGCTCCACGTCACCCCCATACTAAGGGCTGTACCCTGTAACAGCTTGTGAATTATGAGTATTTGTAAGTCAGTCCAAAGAACTGAGAATACCTTCAGAGTAGTTCCTTCATTCTCTACAAAGCTGGGGAGCACCACAAAAGAGTCTTACAATTCCACTTGTAGGCTAGCCTACTTGATGCTGGCTATAGCAGAGACCCACTGACAAAATCAGAAGCATCAGGGGGGATGAAGGCCTCAACAGCAGCCTCTTTAGCACCCAGGGTAAACAGGGAGGGAACAGGCTCTTTCATTCTTCAGAAGGATTAACCCTGCACCAGTCTCCCTGGACCTCCAGGGAACCCTGCTGCTGATTCCCCGGGGGGGGGGGGGGGGGTGTAGGGAGGGGGGCATGTGGCTGTTAATATTAAGCAATCTCCCTTCATCCTGCACTTTCAGTCTTCCTGTCTCCTTAGAAGGTGGGAGCCTTCTGTCCACTGGCCAGTGGACCAGCAGAGAGGAAAGGGATCAGGAACTGCTTTAATAGGAGGCAGATCTGCAAACCTTTTAGCATATGTAGCGTTGGATTGGAGTTGCAGCAGCTTGTTTTCCAAAGACAGTTTTTTTTCTAGCAGTGTTCTCTTTTCCTAGGAGAAAATAAGATACAATTTTATTTCTGTGTGTGTGTGTGTGTGTGTGTGTGTGTGTGTGTTTGTTAAGTCATTCTTGCAAACTGTTCACAAAAGATGCTTCTTATACTATTAGAAATATGTTTTGAGCTACAGAGTCAATTTCAACTGTTACAACCCACCCCAGGGAGACCTGGCCAGACATTTTCCTGTGTGGTTTCCAAGTAGCTCGGTGACAGGTCAAGACAGGTTGTCTTTACGCTCCTCACTTGCCTGGAGACTTTTTGCTTCTCTTCCAGTCCATAATCGAAGTGTACCCAGCTCAGTCAAACTCCTGCCCCCCTCCAGCCCATCCCGAGTGCAAACTGCCAGCTCGTCTCTCTCTTGGCATTGGCTCTCCCTCTGTTCCACCTGTTTCTCCTACATGAGACTGAGTGGTTGGTATCCAAGGACACTAGTGACCTTATCTTCATAGCCCTACCTGCTCACAGGGCATCTGTCAGAAGGTAGAAAAGTAGCAAATGAATTTATAGTGAAGGATCAAGGCCACAAGCGATAAAGTCACTTTCTAGTTAGAATATAAGAGAAATGTTGACATTGAGAAAGAAAAATGTAAAGAAATACCTTAATGCTATTATTAAACCAAACTCTTTCCACTCAAAAGGAATATAACAAGTCCATGAGAAATCAAACTGGGACGGTTGTGTTCTTTTTTATATTGAACGGTAAGAGATTGGTTGACACTTTACAATGCTGTTTAAAACCATCCCGGCTGCAATATTTAGACGGGTAAAATACAAGGCAATGTTGTAGAGCAAAAATGCAAGTATCTTGTTGGACACAGACTGACCTAGTTACACTGTGACTATGTAATTTTTGCCAAGGCTTTAACCTTTCTGGGCCTGGTCTCTGTTAGGAAAAGTTAGCCAAAACTTGGAAATCAAAACAATATATGATTTTAATGTCACATTGGGTCATTGTTTAATAACCTGACCCAATTCTCATGGAGAATTTCCCTGCGTTTATGACTTCATCGTTTATGATTCGGTTAGAGCCCCGACTCTGTGAAGTCGCATGTTCATTTCTAGATTTCTGCCTGGTAGAAAAGATAAGCCCACAGGTTATGGTTTAATTGCCTCAAAGCATATTAACCAGCCTTGTATCTAACCTAGTAATCCGATTCTATATTCCTTTTTTCAAAATGCCTTTTAATAGCCAGTTTCTCAAAATCTTTTAAACCAGCTTTACCATCTTATTGGTTCCTTATTAATGAATAAGTTGAGTAAAACATCTGACATATTCATTTTATATTTGTTTGAGTCATGTTTCTTTTTTTTTTCAGTCATGACTCTTCGAACTTCCCTGAAATTGGGATAATACTACCTATATTGAAATGTTGAGATAATTGGAGATATTATATGTGAAAAGTCCACATGCTTCTCGGACATATATTATGACCTCAGTTTATAATTTGAAGGTGCCAAACACTTAATATCTTATGTGCTATTATTTTTAAAAATTGCATTAACTTTTTTGGATTTTTCCTGTAGCATTCCTGCCACATATGGAAATTTCCCTTGTGTCACCTAGTTGTGTTCAAATTATTTTTGAGGGATCACAAATATGCCTCACAATCTTATTGGGATACTTGGATCATTAAAGAAACACATCACTGATAATATATTTTGATTTTGTAGGGAGGAAAATGGTGTTTCACAAACATCCTAAAGGACTTAACTCTCAATGGATCTTCATAATCAGAGTTCAAGCAGACAAGACAACTGGACAACTAAATGTTCTGCAGTGGCCAATGCTGCAGCATGTAGTTTGGGCTCTTGATGCTTCCTCTCTAACAACACAGAAAATCATACCATACTGGCTAGCACTTTTTCTCAGTGTCCTCTGGAAAAGGAAAGGAGTTCACAGCGCCACCCAGTGGACAATCCACTCTTCTCAAAAAAACGGTACCTCTTGGGAGCTCAAGAGTTCCCTCGTCCTATTGATCAAAGTGGAGTAGACACCAATTTAAATAATTCCCATATGTTAACATCTAAATGATTTAGGAACCGCGTATATCATTTTTATCTGACGCCAGAGAAGACGGGGGCATAATGGGAAGCATTTTGAACTGGTAACTGGAGGACAGTGGAAATCGTTCCTTGCTCCCACTGTCCTCGTTTATAAAATGGTGATGAGGAACTAGGTGGTCTCAAAAGCACCTCTGAGCTCTAAAATTCTAATAGAGCTAAATCAATGACACTGGAAAACAAATATGATGCAACAGAATTGCACTGCTAGCAAAAGGAACATATGCCATATTAAAATGTTCTTATTGGGCGTTTTTGCTGGCTTATCACTATGTTTATGGAATTCATTCTCACTGCATTCCTGATTAAAGTGGGGCAGATGGTGAAGGTTTTAAGTAATGTGTTCATTACCAGCCCTCATACCACTAATGGCTACTTACCGGAGCAGTGGCTTGTTCAAGTGAGTAGAAAATGAATCCTTCTCCAGGGGCCACCCACTACCAGGGCAATATTTATCAACCTTTGTTGGGGGTGTTCATTTTTAATTTTCATTTCCTTTTTCTTTTCGAACTCATGTCTTTTCCCTATTAACACAAAAGTCTAGAGTTCCGTCTCCTCTCATTCTGATACGCCCCCCCCCCCCCCGAGGAACCCTTCATCACAGTCTGTTTTCTCAGTAACCTTACATCAAGAATATGGTGCCAAGCTTTGTTTCTTATAGTTTTATTTATTCGCTTGTTTGTTTTACAAATATAACATGCCTTGAAACTAAAAATATTTTTTAAAAACTCCTGCACATTGCCCTTCTGCTCCATCCCCAACTATCTCTACCTCTCTGAGATTCCAATAGGCTCCACTCTAGGAAATCACTGAACTAGAATATTCTAGAAGGCTACTGCATGACCATGAACCATGGGCATCCTGTCCACTTACTCTGTCACAGAGCACCTAGAGACAGACCACCATTATGGTTCGATATCAAGATAAATGCTAGACTATCAGTTCTCAAAAATGCCTGCCAGTATCTAAGCTGATCAACTTTATTCTGGAGTACATTCCCCTACCTTCAATAGGGGTGTCTGCCTCCCTGGGGACCCCTAGGAGAATGAATGAAGAGAGATGTGGGAAGTTCCTTGAGTCCCACACAACGCAAATGTACTACACTGCAATCTCTACAAAGAGACTATGTCTGGTTCATTCACAAATAGATATCCAGCCTCAAGCTCTGACTGTTACATGTTAAGTCTTCATATGTTTGCTGAATAAACAGTCAAGTGAATATAACCCAGAATTCTGAGATGAACTCACATCCAGTATAGATTTCACAGGGTTTTATGGAATTATATTCTGCTGTTCTTTTGTTAATTTTCTGAGACTGACAGCTGGCCACTACACCTGACCCAGGGTTACTGGGTATGAGGTGATCACAAGTCCAAATTTAAATGAAAGCTGGTTAATCAGCTCTGTTTGCATTCCAGAATTGTCTTCCTTTCCTAAGTGCAAACATTCTTTGTGATTAGTTTGCTGAGCTATTTATTGCAGGATAAATATTCTAACGCTACAAAGTATTCATCCAAATGTTAGTTTGTTCAAAATACCGTAACTATAAGCTGTCACACTGCCTGCAAACCAGCTGCTTGAGGCCATTCTAGCCCAATGTATCCGGCTACGGTAAAACATTCCGTAACCCACCCCACAACACAGATGACCTGCGTATTAGTATTGCCAGATTCAGTTAAATTTGGATTTATTCAATTTTTTGTGATTGCCTCACAGGAACTCACAAGTTCAACCAAACTCAGTGTTATAAATTAAATTCTTGGGAAATACGTAGAAAAATTAATCAAATTTCCTTTGGCCAGACACCTGAATATTGAAATGTGATTCTTTTGAAGTGACATTTCAAAAGTGACATCAACTCAAGCAGACATAAAACAGAACAAGGCTGAGAAGAGAAGAGGCAAACCAGGGAATCATTATAATAAATATAAAACTTCATTGGGCAATATTTACCAGAAGTCAAAGTCTATATTCTTTTTTTTTTTTTTTTTGAGATTTTATTTTTAAATAATCTCTATACCTGGTGTGGGGCTCGAACTTACAACCTCGAGATCAAGAGTTGCACGCCCTACCAACTGAGCCATCCAGGCGCCCCCAAAACCTATATTCTTATCTACCCCAAATTCAGTTTCAGAGAGCACTATTTTCTATTGGTTTGTTTTGCTACTAAAAACCCAGTACTCCTTGGTTTGTATTTTAAATTCTAAGGAATGCATAATTAAGTTTATGTGCTCACCTTTTGTATATATTTAGAGTGCCAGCCACTCACAGGCATAGTGCATAAAATTTTTAATAATTTTTGTTCTGTCACTACTCTTCCCTAAGTTGTCTTTAGGAAGTTTCAATCTCTGCAGAATGTCTTTTCTTTTTTTGAGAGAGAGAGGGAGCATGGGAGAGAGACAGCAGAGAGGGAGACAGAGGATCTGAAGTGGGCTCTGCCTTAGCAGAGACCAAGATGTGGAGCTAGAACTCACGAACCGAACCCGCGAGATCACAACCTCAGTGGAAGTCAGATGCTTAACCGGCTGAGCCAGTCAGGAGCCCCAGAATGTCTTTTCTTAATGTGAATTCTATCTGTCCTAATACAGCCATAGAATTTTACAATCCTAAAGTGAACTCAGATGGCCAAAAAATGGATACTTCACTGAGTCTAATACATAGAATTAGACTATAGCGATCCACTGTATTATTACTAGGAATAGGCAGACTTTGCGATCATTTCCATTGCTCCCATTCACAGCCTTGCCTGCTTCCCCTGTCTAAGCCATACATACACTCAAAAGAGAAAGTAACAGTGATATGAGCAGTATCTGTAGAGGTCAATCCATCACAGTACAGACCATATTAAGTGTGTAAGGGGAAAACCCAACATTATTGGGTACTTTCCAAAGTCTCAGTAGTGGCAAAGCGTACTTTCACCTATGTCTTACTTATTTTGGTGTTATTGTCTTACATTCTCTCCCCAGCCCTGTCAGGAAGAATCCCTTTAATTCTCCATGGGGTTACCTTTTCCATCCTCTGTACAAGGTTCTCCAACTCTGTGATTTGATTATGTTTTTCTTCAAGCTTTTCAGCAACTTGATTCAGATTTTCAACATGCTGTTTCAATTGTTGTTCCTTTTCAAGTTTGTTAACCTTTGGTCAGAAAAACAACTGTCAAATGATTGTTTTTATTTATACAGATATTATCTCCATGTATAATTTTGAGTAGCCCCCCAAATTTAATAATTCACACATGATTCAAATTACTGTTTTGAATTTAGTGTTTTCCTTCCAAATAAACCTGATGGGCTACAACAACACTAAACCAACGTAGACTTAATAATATACTAGAATGTTTACATTTGTTACCATAAAGCATGCTACCAGAACTGGTATAAGAAAGAGAGATACTAATGTAAGAAAAGCGAAATTTTTGACTTTTCCTCAATGAAACTTATCTACAGCAAAAATAAATCTTACAGGGGCATCTGGGTGGCTCAGTCAGTTGAGCGTCCGACTCTTGGTTTTTTGGCTCAGGTCATGATCTCCTAGTTCGTGGGTTCGAGCCCTGTGTCGGGCTCTGTGTCGGGCAATGCAGAGCCTGCTTGGAATTCTCTCTCTCTCCCCTCTCTTTGCCTGTCTCCTGCTCGTGCTCTCTCTCAAAATAAATAAGTAAACTTAAAAAAATCATGTATGTTCAAGTAAAAAATGTTTTATTTTTAATCAGAAAGTGTCATAAAAGCAGAACAGTGATTCCCCACTGTGTTGGGGGTTATTCCCCAGGCTGACAGCAGGGGTTATGTTAGAGATCATAGTTGTGAAGGCTTCATCTGGCTCACTTGCCAGTGTCTCAGCTGACTCCTACAGACATGCACACACACACACACACACACACACACACACACACACACACACAGAGTCACTGTTTATTCCTTTTCCAGTCCTAGAATACATTCTTCACATAAAGGCTCATTGGTCCTAGAATATATACTTCAGATTTAAAAACAAACACATATAAAAGTATGCATGTGTGTGTGTGTGTGGGGGGGGGTCTATGATATATATACACACATATATACACATATACCTATGTATGCTTTTAAAATATTTTAATTTATATAAGCTCTATATTAAAATATGAAATATGTAGTGGTGCCTGGGTGGCTCAGTTGGTTAAGCGTCCAACTTCGGTTGAGGTCATGATCTCATGTTTTGTTAGTTCAAGCCCCACATCGGGATCTATGCTGACAGTGTGGAACCTGCTTGAGATCCTCTCTCTGTCCCTCCCCACTCACATGTGCTCTCTCTCTCTCTGTCAAAATAAACATTAAAATTCTTTTAAAAAGTATGAAATATGTATTTTAAAATATAAATGTACACATACATACATTTTTTGTTTGTTTTTTTTAATTTGAAGAATGTATTCTAGGGTCAAAACCATTTTGAAACCATTGATCTAGCCCAACTCGTTCATTGTGGAGACAAGGAAACTCAACTGCAGAGAGGGAGAATGACTCTTTCTAGGTCATCTAGTTAGTCAAAAGCAGAACCACGAGAGGAGTCACTGGCCAGTGTCACCTGGCACAGCCCTGATTTCCAGGCAGGGTGGCACAGCCTCCTCCCACCTGTGTTCCAGAAGGCTCTGGGCAAGGGTGGCAACATAACAGCTCAACAACATGCAGGTACCAGGCTAAGCAGGGGTGCGGGGAGACCAGCACAGAAGATGGGCATCCTGCCCAAGGCTTGCCAAAGTCATGAGGCCATTGCTTACTTCATGTCTAACCCCCCAAAAAGAGAGGCATAAACACACACACACACACACACACACACACACACACACTGGGGTGTTAATTCTCCAGTGAACCAGCTGCTAACTCAGTACCTTGAGGAAGTGTTTATCATCCTCATGTTTCTTTCTAACTTCTTCCGACTGTGTTTGGTAGATTTCAAATAACCTCTGTGCCACGTTTCTCAGAGCCGCCGCTCCTGCTTCTCTGGAAGCTTCCAGCTAGGAAAAGAGGTCACGGTGTATGTTTTGACATTTACAATAAAAAGGGTTAAAGGCAGAACAGTTTGGCAGGCAATTAAAAACAGAAAGGCTGGGGGCGCCTGGGTGACTCGGTTAAGCATCCGACTTTTGGTTTCGGTTCAGGTCATGATCTCGGGGTCATGAGATCGAGCCCTGAGTTGGGCTCCACACTGAGCATGAAGCCTGCTTAGATTCTCTCTCTCCTCCCTCTCTGCCCCTCCCATGCTCACACATGCTCTCTCTCTCTCTCTCTCTCTCTAAATAAATAAATAAACTTAAAAAAAAAGGTTGTAACTGTACCATTTGCACCCTCATAGACAATGGATAGGAGTAAAGACGCTATTATCTGGTAAGAGGAAAATGTAAAATCAGAAGCAGCCTATTTAGGGAAACTGTCATGCAGAAGGATTTGCACTGGCCAGGCCAAAGCAAAGCTCCACAGCCCATGTCCCGCATTTAGAGACTGCACCCTTCCAAGAGTTCCACGGTGCCTTATCAGCTCATACACTTATTTACAGGCGTTTTATCATCGATGCCCGCAACAGTACTAAAATATGCATTTTCCTAAAATAGCAGTGGGACAAGAAGGAAGTATGAAGGGCAATAAAGCTAAAGTGTCATGCATCTCTCAAGGATTTAACTTAAAGAAATAAACAGGGATGGCCACAAAGATTTACCGTCATTGCAAGGGCTGCATACATAATAAACCAAAACAAACAAACAAGCAAATAAACAAATAAATAAAGCATTCAACAATGGATTAATCAAGTAAAATAGACCTTTGACTCTGAGTGCCCTAATTAATATTTATTAAACATGAAAGCCTTTAGAAATGTATTTAGTACGAACACTTCACATGAGACCTATTTAAGGGTACGACACCATATTAACTACAAGTACAGTATTGTACAGCAGGTCTCTAGAACGGACTCATCTTGCACGGCTGAACTTTACACCCGTTGGATTTTTGTGAGATCTAATTTTCAATAGTAAAAACAGTCTCCAAAATAAACCCATGGGATTTAACTTATGAAATGGAAAAGTGTTTCTCTACATTAGCTGAGCATACTTCTGGATCTACAGATACATAAGGATGTCTGTCTGCTCTCACATCCATGAAACTTACTGTCTCAAAGGCCTAACACTACAAAAATTTAGAAATTTCTCCCAGCAACCACACCTTGATTTTCAAGACTTCATTCTCTTTGTTCATTTCTAAGAGCTTCAGGTCTTTTCCTTTCATCCTTTCCACGAGCAGATGCAAACTGCAGTACGAGGGATCCATTTCAGAACCAGAGCCGCTGTGAATGTTTGGGCAGCGCTGAAATGAATAAACATGAAAATCAGAAACCTCGCTATTTCTTTCCTCTACAAACTCTGACAGCAACAATTGTCGCTCACTATTCCATACGCCAAAAAAAGATCCAGGTTGGCACAAAATAAATCCTTTGACTTTCGAATACCAATGAAGAATTCTAATTGAAGTGGTTGGCCTCTATATTTGCTCAAATTTGATTAGATTCTTAGATTAAAAGGAGGTAGACGTACATCTTTTATACCTTTTATATTTCCTACAGTTTTAAATTCTTTTTTGAAAGTTTATTTATTTATTTTGAGAGAGACGGACAGACAGACAGACAGATAGAGGCAAGGAGGGGCAGAATCCCAAGCCTGCACTGTCAGTGCAGAGCCCGATGTGGGGCTTGAACTCACAAACCGTGAGATCAAGAGCCAGACAACTGACTGAGCCACCCAGGCACCCCATTCCTACTGTTTTAAATATACCATTAAGTCATTTTTTAAGAGCTAAATGGTATCTACAAGGCCGGTTGTCTTTTTTTTCTTTTTTAATCTAAGTTGTAGACATAAATGCATTTTGCTTATATTGTATTACAAACTAACACAATCAGACTTAAGAGTTACAATACATAATATTCAATGTTCAATGATGCCTACTGCAATCACCACATAGTACATTTCCAGAGATGTCGGAACTGAATGTTACTGCCTGTGTGACTCCAAGTAAACTCTAGCCTACTGAAAATACACTTGGAACATAAAATAAATATCATCTGGAATCAAGACATGTGGAAGTGGAAAGGGAATATGAAACCATCTAACTCAATTACATCAATGTTGCAGATATGAAAAATGAGGTACTGAGCCCAAGTTTACATAGTAAGTAAGTGGGAGAGCCCATGATACAGCTTCTTGAGTATCTATCCTATGCTTTCTGCTCTTCTAAATTATTTCAAGATGCACTAAGGAATTATACAATTCTCCATAGCCTACAATTCTATAATTAAAAAATAATAACTTCTATTTTTAGTAAGCATCTATCATGTGCCAGGTAATCTTTTAGATGTTTTGTAAATACCCCTTTGTCTGAATGCTTAAAACGCTAGAAGGCACTACGTCCACTATGTCCAGATGAGAGTTTCACTAAGAAGTCCAAGGTTATACCTAAAATAAATACCAGAACCAGAATGAGAATCCAAGCTTGTTTAACAAAGCCAATATTCTTTCCAATACAAAATATGGGCTACATTAACAGAAATAAAAAAACAAAAAAGAAGGGGGTGGGTACCTGGGTGGCTCAGTTGGTTGAGTGACTCAGTCAGGTGACTCTTGGGTTCTGCTCAGGTCATGATCCCATGGTTTCATGAGTTCAAGCCCCACATCAGGCTCTCTGATGACAGTGAGGAGCCTTCTTGGGATTCTCAGTCTCCCTCTCTTTCTGTTCCCCCCGACCCCACCACTCATGCTATCTCTGTCTCTCTCTAAATAAATAAATCAACAACAACAACAAAAAGAATATAGTGTTTTAACACACACACACAAAGATACAAAACGGAAATATGGTCACCATAATTCTGTCATGGTTTTTTTTCTATTCCAGACCCTACTCTCTACTCCTACTCTCTCTATATAGAGTAGGAGTTATTTTGGTTTTTACTTTGTTAAAGAATACTTGCTGGGAAGACTCTGGTAGAAGGTAGATTGTGGGCAGCAGTAGATTCCTACAAAGGTCATGGATCAGTGCATCTCAAACTTTAATGTGCATATGAATCACCTGGTGAGAGATCTGGTTAAAATGCAGATTCTAATTCAAGAGATCTGGGGTGGAGCTCCAGATGCTGCCTTTCTAAGGAGCTCACCAGGGGCACCTGAGTGGCTCGATCCCTTAAGGTTCCAAGCTCAGGTCATGATCTCATGGTTCGTGAGTTCGAGCCCCATGTCAGGCTCTGTGCTGATAGCTCAGCGTCTGGAGCCTGCTTCAGATTCTGTGTCTCCCTCTCTTTCTGCCTCCTCCCCCCCTTTCTCTCTCTCTCAAAACTAAATAAACATTTTAAAAAATTTCTAAGGAGCTTCCTGATACTGCTGCTGCTGCTGGGACTACAGCCCCCACCTTGAGAGCAACACAGCCCTAGATCATTATGGCTAAATTCCTACAGGGACGCTGTTCAGATATTGCAAGGGGCAGGGGGTGGGGGGGGGGGGCGGCAGGGCAGCAGCTACTTAGATGCTGGTACTTGTCTGCTGACCATCTGAGATTTGACATGACCAGGGCAGACCATTGGCAACACAATTCATGTCCATTCTTAAGAAACTACTCCTATCAAGGTCACCAACAACCTCCCCATTGTTGTATCCAATGGTCAAGGTTCAGGCCTAAATTTACTTAGCTCATAGGCACCATTTGACATAGTGGCCCCTCCCCACTTTCTGAAACCTTTTTTTCACTTGTCTTCAGTGCCTCCACCCTCTCCTGTCTTTTCTTCTAATTCATTAACTTCTTTTCCCAGCCTGATGTGATGCTTCTCCTTCTTTTCTCCTTCTTAAGTGTTGGGTATCTCGGAACTCAGTGGTCAAATTTTCTGTTATTCCTATCTACACTCACATACTTGGTGATCTCCTCCAATGTCAGAACTTTAAATGCCATCCTTATTCCCAAAGTCTCTGCCCTATGGCCTAGACCTTCTAGCCCAGACCTCTACCTTGAAACCCAGAATCAGATACTCAATAGAAACCTCCGCTTAGTGGTCTAATAAACAACTCAATATAACCAAAATGGAATTTTTTATCTGTCCCATCATTCACAAACATTAACCTTTTTTTCCAATTCTGAGCACTTACTTTAAGAAAACATTTGGGGCTGGTTGTGTTAGTTTGGGAGGTGGAGAATGATGAAGGGAACTATGTTTATGCCTCATATCCTATGTTCTGCTTTCTCTGTGGCCATACTACATAGTGAGCAACACTGACATTGACAAGGTGCACTTGGCTCAGATGAGCTCTAACCTGGCATAATCCAAACAAGGCTAATATAGATTGCTTAATGTTAGGCATATAAAGCCAGCCACAAGAGAGAGGGTGCATTTAAGCTTATCAATTGTCTAATCACTCGACCAAATGGCCTAATAGAGTCAACTCTGTGTCCACTGGTGTGACTGAGGTGAACCTAAAAGCTTGTACCTCTATCAGTTTTTTTGGAAATGTTGCTGCCATATATCCTGACTGGGCTGACACCTCCTCATATACTTTAGACAAGTAAGCCCCATTTAGAATATTCAAGAAAGGTCCAATCATTGCAATCTGAGGCTACTAATAACATCTGTGGTTAAATATTTCGTACAAATGCCTATTAACATCTTCAGATACCGACAAAATATTTAACGCTCAACATTCAAAGCTTCAAAGAATAATTTAATAATTATCTTAAAAAGTTATTTAAATTAAGTTTATACTGTTTTATGTTTATTTACTGAAGGAATAAAGTGGTACATGTGAGTAAATTCATTACCTTTGTTTCTAGTTTGTGATTTGTGCTGTTAGGTCCTACTTCGTCTTTAAAAATTTGATTTCGGATCTTTTCCAAAGTAGTTCGGATCTAGGAGAAAAAAAAAATATTCTATTTTTTTTTCAAAGGCATTTAATGCCAAACACTTTTTTCTTTATACCAGCTACAGTATACCTGATTTATCTAGAAAGTAAGACAAAAATAACTACCACCAACCTGACTTGCATTTAGGATAATATTGTTTAGATTGCAGAAAATGAGCATTTGGTCTTTATAATTCTTTCTCAGTCAAACCTAAAATATAGCCTAATTGAATATTATACTATAAAATAATTACTATATAGTAATTAGTATTTAATACTATTTAGTTCTATTTTTCTTATGTAGTAATTTAGTACTAATTTACTGTTTAGTAATTACTAAAAAACAATTACTATTTAGTAATCACTACAAAATAATTACAGCTTAGTAATTATTTTGTAGTAATTACTAGCTAGTAATTACTAGAGAATAATTACTATTTAGTAATTACTACAGAATAATTACTAAGAGAAGATCATACAAATTTATGCATGAAATATAAGTTCCATGTCTTATTGACCTATGGAATTGCAAGACACTCAAAGATGAATTAATTGATCTGAATAAGTTACAAACTGTCTCTTTCCAAATTTTTCCGTCTGTTCTAAGAAACAGTTCATAAAAAATATATAGTTTTGTCAGTCATTATCATTGGATTCTCATAAGATTTCACATTTTTAATGAAGTAACATGCCAACATGTAGTCATTGGGGACAACAACCCTGAGCTGTGAAAAGGAACCAGGTCGGGAGAGACAGAGGCTCAGGAAGACACATAAACATCTACTTGGGAACATAGTATCAGCACTCATGAAACAGCTGAGAAATGATATAAAACAGTAGGAAGTGCAGAGGTGAATAGTGTGGGGCAAATTAAGTGCTGACAGGTATTCTGAACGCTTTTGGCCCATTATTCAATTTTACTCCACATGTGGGAGCAGAGGTTCATATCCTCAAGAGAAGTTTACCAAACGTGTTGAAATTTCAACTATCAAGATTGTCCTTTGCCAAATGTGTCCTCACCTGTTCTATGGAGGGAGAAACAAAGCCCACCAATCCAAATTAGGTTTCATTTAAAAAAAATCATATGCTGATATGATTTCCAGCACCTGCATACCTTTTTCACATATTCAGTCTCTTCAATAATCTGAGCTGATGTGGACTCATACAAGGCAGAATTATCTTCTATTTTACCCCTTGGGGGAACCTCTGTGGTTACGGTTACTGTTGTCATTGTGAATTCTGGCTGTAGGAAAACATAAATCAGTTAGACAAAACTAACTTCTTTGGTGATATGATATAATATGGCTCATAAACTAAAAGAAGTTCTATATTAGCACTGTCATGAAATATAGGACAAAATATTATAAATTATTGATATCTGTATATATCCATAAATCTAGGAATTAATATAAAAACAATACCAGCTGAAGCATTCACTGATTAGAAGCGTAAAAATCAAATTATCTGAGAAGGAAAAATGTAAAGTGTTGTTTTTTTAATTCTACATCATATTGGACTGTATGACCTCATGAGTAGGGACCACATCTTATTCATCTTTATATTCTAGCACATTGTAAGTGCTTAATAAATTACTGTAGAACTAAAATCATATATTATAACAAAATCATATGTATATATCACATATATAAGTGATATGTACATGTATAAATATATGTAAGTGATATTTACATATATACACATATATCTATATTAATGATATATACATCTATATACACATATGTATATAAGTGATATATGTGTATATACATACATACATATGTCACTTATATACAAATATATTTATGTATATATCACTTATATACAATATACATTATACTTTATTTATCTCTCAATAGCTATAAAGGTCATCTGTGGGAGAACTATTTATAATAGAAAATTATTGGGAAAAGCCCAAATACCCACGAAAAGAGGACCGGTTGAATAAACTAGCTACTGCAATGGAGTATTCCCCAGGATGCATTATTCAATAAAAAAGCATGGTTCAGAAAAGGAAATATAAAGGATACATAGCATCATAATTTCTAAAAGAAGGGAGAGGTGGATAGAAAGGGAAAACCTGTGATTTAAGTTTTGACATTGAACAATGTAATTATTCTACCTATTTATAAAATAAAACTAAATTAAAAAGAAGATGAAATCTTTCAAGATAAGAAATAAAACAAATGAATATATCCGTATATCAGGTTGGTGACATATCCACATGAATTATTTGAAGTGACTTTAAAACAAACCCAGGGACTATTTCTCCCAGGTGAGCTATGCCCTAAGAATAGAAAGAATCGCAAAACAATTGGGGTGCCTGGGTGGCTCAGTCAGTTAGGCATCTGACTCTTGGTTTCAGCTCAGGTCATGATCTCATGGTTCATGAGTTCAAGCCCTGCATTGGGCTCTGTTCTGGCAGTGTGGAGCCTGCTTGGGATTCTCTCTCTCTCTCTCTCTCTCTCTCTCTCTGACCCTCCCCTCCTTTCTCAATCTCAAAAAAAGAAAATTGAAAAACAATCTTAAACTACACTCACTAATAATATTGTTAGTGGACATATTGGAGTTGCAATTTTGAAACTAGTATATGTGCATGTACACATAGATGTATAATGTAGAATAAAGCCACAAAGCCATTGTCTTAACATCATTAGGAACCAAGATTTTGAGCATAAGAGAAAAAAGCCCTACAATTATAACAAAAAATGTTCTCTAAAAAACTTACAATCCAAACTGAAATTATGTGTATAAAATAATGATTTATCTTCCTTTAAAAATGTATATTCCAGGTTTGGACACTCCAAAATTTAGAAATACAAGCAATTAATACTCCCAGTGCCCAGACTGTGTTCCCAGTACCATTTTCTACAAAAAGAAACCACAGCTTCTTGAATGGTTAAACTTTGGACAAGAAACATACAAAGTGATTTTGAGATATCTTGCTACACCAGAAGGCAGAAAGTGATCAAATACTACTCAAATAAGACACAAAAATCAAGCTGACAGAGGAATGAATAAAAGATTGGAACATATAAAAAATTTTGAAGGGCCCCTGTGTGGCTCAGTCGGTTAAGCGTCTGACTCTTGGTTTTGGCTCAGGTCATGATCTCACGGTTCATGGGTTCGAGCCCTGTGTTGGGCTCCGAGCTACTGGTGTGGGGCCTGCTTGGGATTCTCTCTCTCTCTCCCTCTCTCTCAAAATAAATAAATAAAAACTTAAAAAAAAAAGAATTTCTACTAATAAATCCAAATGGACTGATGGAATTAGAAGACTACATTTTGCAATCTCTTAGGAGGTAATGGATCTAAACAATAGCTATCAACCAGTCCTAAAATCATTAGGTGAGAGGTTGATGAAGAATGCATTAACCTGGGGAACCACACTAATCAATCTTAACATAAGTAGAAAGAGACAACCAGGTACTTTGTCCTCTAGATGTGGTACAATCATAAGTAGAAAGCATCACCCACAAAGTATGCTTAAAAAAAAAGTGAACTTGGGGCCCCTGGGTGGCTCAGTCTGTTGAGCGTCCAACTTCAGCTCAGGTCAGGATCTCGCGGTCCGTGAGTTCGAGCCCCGCGTCGGGCTCTGGGCTGATGGCTCAGAGCCTGGAGCCTGCTTCCGATTCTGTGTCTCCCTCTCTCTCTGCCCCTCCCCCATTCATGCTCTGTCTCTCTCTGTCTCAAAAATAAATAAACGTTAAAAAAATTAAAAAAAAAGTGAACTTGAATCTGATCAAGCCTCTATATCTAAGGACAGTGAGTATCTGAATAAGAGGAAAATGTTCAATGACTCTACAAGGGTGAAGGTTGCGATCGGCCAAATCCCAATTATGTGAAATTTTACAGGAAAATAACTAGTTCCTTCCACAAATTAATTATATAAAGGAAGATTGGGGAGAAGAGAAGGAAAATTGCCCTAAATTAAGGCTCTTAAGAAACATGTGACCAAATGCAATATCTGGATCTTCTTTGGCTCTTGATTCAAATAAACCAGTTACATAAAGTCATTTTTGAGACGACTGGGGGGATTTTAACACTGACTGGATAATAGATGATGTTAAAGAATCACTAGTTTTGCTAGGTATGATATTAGAGTTATGATAGATCTTTTGAAAGAAATTTTCTGTTAGTCATAGAGACTGAAATATTTGCAGGTAAAATAATATTACATTTGCAATTGCTGTAAAATGCTCTAGTAGAGAAAAAATGTCTGGTGGGGTAAAGATGAAAGAAGTTTGGCAAAATGCAGGGAGTTGTTGAAGCAGGCAAGGGCACACTCCTCTGCCTATTTCTGTTTGAAGTTTTCATAATAAATAGTAAAGAACAAAAAAAATAAAATAAGTAAAACGAAATGCCCTGTGAGGTAGGATTATTCATATCATCTTGCTGATAAGGAAGCCAAGACTCCCGTAGGTGGTAACTTACCCAAGGTCACAGTAAAACTAACAGAGCTGTAACTCAAGCCTTTGTCTTCTGGACACCAAGTTCAAGAGTGTTTCCATCACATTAAGCCTGGCTTCCCTAGTGAGAAAAAAAAAAATATTTAAAATTTATCAATGACCTGTGCTGTTAAAGCACACGAAGAATTTTCATATTTTTTGCTAGCATCATTTTAAAACCAGATAGCTTCTGGGATAACTCAAAGTCCTGTGTTTATCCTTTAATCTTCAATGAAATTGACAGAGTATGCCAAGAATTTTCCATTTTATCATAAATCCTCTTAGCCACAATGGCTTCTATTTGTTTTGCCTGAAATTGATTTGGCAGCTGCAATTCAGCAAGTCTTGTTTGCAGTCTGTGAGTGGAGGTGCCTCTGGTACTTAGTCCTCTGACATCTCTTCTGGGAGGAAGTTCTTGGTCCCAAAACAGCATTTAAATGAAACTTGAAATAAGAGCAACATCTACAGAGACAATAAATAGTGTGTCTATAAACTAGAAGGGCACGGTCAGCAAACCACGTGAGCCCAGTCTGGCTTCCCACCTACTTGCAAAGCCTAGGAACTAACAATGGTTCTTACAGCTTTTAATGGTCCAACACACACACATACACACACACACACACACACACACACACACCCCAAAAATCAAAGCAAGAACAACATTTTGTGACACATGAAAACTATATCAAGTGAGGATTTCGTGTCCACAAATGAAGGTTTACGATAACCACAGCCATTCATTTACATATTGTCTGTGCTTTTGCTTTCGCCCTACAACAGTGGAGTCGAGTGGTTCTGACAGGGAAAATATGTGGCAAACAACGTCTCAAATATTTACGATCTGGTCCTTTACAGCAAAAGTTTGCTGCCCCCTGGGTTAGGGTGTAGCACAATCTGTGGGAAAATATAGGCAAGCAGAATAATCAGTTGGGTCTGAGTTCTGTTTTGTTCTCCAGTTCAGTCCCCCTTGATCTATGGTCCCATTTGATTGATTTGCATTCTTTTTTTCTTTTTAGTGCATTACACACTGTGTACATTAACAAATGGTAAGGGGCATTTCAGAACAGGAATTAACCACTCTTCAGAAAGGGTTCTGATGGATTCTCACAGTCTTTCATAATTTGAAAATCACATTGGGCCTCATGTTATATATCCTAAATACACTCTCTTTCATGCCTTTTATTCTTTTTTTTTAAATTTTTTTTAACGTTTTATTTATTTTTGAGACAGAGAAAGACAGAGCATGAACGGGGGAGGGGCAGAGAGAGAGGGAGACACAGAATCAGAAGCAGCTCCAGGCTCTGAGCCATCAGCCCAGAGCCCGACGTGGGGCTCGAACTCACGGACCGCGAGATCGTGACCTGAGCTGAAGTTGGACGCTCAACAGACTGAGCCACCCAGGCGCCCCTCATGCCTTTTATTCTTAATATCAAGGAATTATGCTCCTTAATCATTGATATTTCTCAAATTATCGTATCTCCTCCACTCACTGGTTCGGCTATCTTAAACAAGTTACATAAAATTTTAGCCTCGACTTACCTGTATCTGTAAAATAGAGGTAAAACACCTACCTTTGTAATTTTTTAAAAGTTTATTTATTTATTTTGAGAGAGTGAGAGCACGAGTGGAGTAGGGGCAGAAAGAGAGGGAGAGAGAATTCCAAGCAGCACAGAGCCTGACACGGGGCTCGAACTCACAAACTATGAGATCATCACCTGAGCAGAGATCAAGAGTCAGTTGCTTAACCAAGTGAGCCACCCAGGCATCCCTCTGAGCATTTTTTTTAAATGTTTTATTTATTTTTGAGAGAGAGAGAGACAGAGTGTGAGCAGGGGAGGGGCAGAGAGAGAGGGAGCCACAGAACCTGAAGCAGGCTCCAGGCTCTGAGCTGTCAGTACAGAGCCGATGCGGGTCTGGAACTCCTGAACTGCAAGATCATGACCTGAACTGAAGTGTCGGTGGCTTAATGACTGAGCCATCCAGGTGCCTCTGAGGGTTTTTTTTTTTTTTTCAATTTGTTGGTTGCACAAGGCATACCAACTGTCCATCCATAATGGACAGTAATGGTTAATATGGTCACTCCTATTATTTTGTATTATTAATAACCACAGAAGACGTGCAGCCTATAACAGAGGGGTCAGTTCATGCTTATCTGGTTGCAAAGTTTATATCCAACTCTATTCAAATGTTCTCTCTTTGATTCAGGAAATTTTTGCGCCCTTGATTTATATAAAGAAGTCCAAGGGGAGCTTAATCCAGCAAAGTCAAAATTGCCATATGGCATTACCATCCTGGGGAAAATCCATCTTAGCATTTGATTTCTGCCAGGAGTAGATTAGGCAGATAAAATTTTCAAAATAAAACACAATCAGTTAATTAAAGCGAGAAAAGAATTTTATTTGTTTTATGCTAGAGTGGATTGAAGAGAGCTTCCAAGTGGCATCGTGCCAAAAGGTGTTAGTTTCTAGATCAGGGCTTTTCGAGCAGGGCTCCCAGGAGGAAGGAGTGGTGCTAAGTAGACAGGGCTTTGCCACCTCCACGTGAACCAAAGCAGTTCTGCTTTGTTCTGTCACACGCTGAATTGTTCTACGAGGCTTTCTGTGAAGAAAGAACATTCTACAACTCGGCACTCAGCAGCTGTGTGACCTTGGGCCAGTTTCTTAACTTCTTTGCGCCTCGGGTTCCTTAGCAGTAAAATTCAGATAAAATTAATAATGAATAATGATAGAAATAATAAACAATATGAGGTTGTTTGTGAGTTAACATTTTCCAAGCACTTAAAACAGCACCTAGCACATAATAAATGATTTGTATGTGTTTGTCCAATGAGTAAATAAAATATGTATCCATTATCCACAATGACTGCTGATAAGCAATCTGAGTAGTAGAGAAGAAGAACCAGGTAATATTTCAAACAGTCTGCAGACTGAGCGGGCTATAAAGGAAAATCTGCTTCTGGGATTTTAAGACTGGCAAATCCACGGTATTGGTTCTTTCTCAATAACACATCAATAATTCATCACCTGATTAAGCTAACATATAATGAATAGTTTACAATGTATAAAGCAATTCATAAGCATTAATTATAATCTGTGTGATCAACCAACACATCCATGGGCGCCCAGGATAATGTAACTAAACCTACTTCTCTATTTAATGACATAAGAATGGCTTATCCATTATACAATAAACACATCAAAGGCCCTGTTACGGAGCTGAATTTTGCTCCCTCCCCATTCCTATGTTGGAGTCTTGACCCCCAGTATCTGAGAATGTAACCTTATTAGGAAATAGGATTATTACCGATGTAATTAGTTAAACGAAGTCACACTGGAGTAGGCTGGGCCCTTCATCCATCATGACTGGTGTTTTTATAAAAATTTGGACACAGGGGTACACAGGAGAATGCCACATAAAGTTGAAGATAGAGAAGAAGGTGATGCTTCTACTTGCCAAAGAATACCTAAAGTGGCAAGCAAACCACCAGAAGCTGGAGGAAAAACATGGAACGACTCTTCCTCACAGCCTTGGAAGACCCTACCCCGACCAACACCTTGACCTTGGACTTCCAGCTTCCACAACAGTGAGACAAGAAATTACTACGTTTAAGCCACTTAGCTTGTGGTACTCTGTCAGAGCAGTCCCAGGAAATGAATACGGGAACTGTTTATACTTTGAGATGCTAACAAAGGTATTTTCTTCCTCTATGTAACCTTTGATCGATTCATTCATATATTAAATATTCATTGGAATACAGCTGTGTCGGGTGCTGTGGCCACAGAAGTGCACCAGACACCCTGCCTTCATGGGACCTTCAGTACGGAGAGGAGACAGACATTGAACAAACCAGTGAATACACAGGGAATGTAGCGAGAGGTGGGTGACAAGAGTGATGGAGAAAAGTAGCGAAGGGCAACAAAATAAAAGGAGGTGCTGTTTTGGGTCAGTGGTGAGGGAAGGCCCATCTGAAGAGGTGGCATTCAAGCAAAAGACTTGACTAAAAAGACTGAATTTGTGTGGCCACCTGGGAGAAGAGGATGCCAGGCAAAGCGGGGAGCAAGAGAAAGGCTGGAAGTTGCTTGGAATAATGTTCTTGGAACAACAAGGTATGCAATGTAGGCTGCCACTTCTTTTTCTTTTCTTTCAATGTAGCAGGGATTTTTTTTTTAATACTGAAACTTGTTAAGACTTCCAGTTGACTAGAGGAGGTGTCTCCTTAGCTACTTCAAACAGGTCTACTCCTGGCCGGTATGGCTCTCTCAAGGTTGAAGGAAAGGCAGGGTGTAGCAAAGTGCGGGAGAAAGTGTGCCACAAGGCATATGCAACTGACTCCAGGTCCGTGCACAGAAGGGACAATAAAATTCAGCTGACTGCACAGCGGTATTCTCAACTCACTTCTATGGGCGTTACCTGAAAGGCACCATGGTGGATACGTGCATGTTCTGACTGTCCAGCACTTGAATCTCCTCCCCAGATTATGTGGAATCACACCTGTATGAGTCTTTGCAGGAAAGGTCCCTCACTTGTTCTTCCTCACTTCCTGGGGCTGGAGAAAGTGAGCCACTTGAGTGCTCCCATCTGGAAACAGCACTCAGGGATTGGCCCTTGGCATGCTGAAGCTGGAGGCAGTGAAAGCCCCATAATTCTCCTGGGAAGGGAAGGAGCCTGGCATAGAGCGGGGCTTTGTGTCCAGATGGCAGCAACACCAGTGGTGGTGTCTAGGGACCAGTGGCGATGCCAGGACTCTATCTTACTCTCGTGACAGACTGATCTTTGATCAAGTACCAGCACACTGGATTCTTCCATTTCCAAACCAGTAAGCTCCTTTTCAACTTAAGTTATCTAGAATCAATTCGCTTAACTGACTGGTTTGCAGCCAGGAGCCCCGACTGGTTTTAGCACAGTTTCTGAGTTGTCAGTTTCTCGGTTCTGAGCTAACAATATTGAATATTGTTTCATCATTCTTGGTCACTATTGTTTGGAGCTTAGATATTAGAAACTGAAAAAGTAAGTTGCAATAAAAGTGAACAAGGGTAATTAGGTTATGTGAGGGAAAAAAGCTAACATATCTCCAAGCCCTTGGCGAGACTGACCGTGTGCTGAATATTAAACAGCACACCTGTTCTGCAACTACGTTACACAGCACAATGGTGACATCCAGTGTCAGCTGGCTAAATCTCAGGTGACTGTGCAGTTTACCTAAACATAACAAACAGTATTTCAAAAGCCATGCATGTTAGCACTGAGCTCAAGTAATAATAACATTGTTTTCAAGTAATAATCTAAGATTTTTTAAGCAGAATTAATTTTATTCATTTGTGACACTCATATGTATACAAACATATCTACATCCTGACCCATGCTATAGAAAGCTCTTAGATATGAAATAAAAGCTATTTCATTTTTTAAAAGGATTGAAACATTGGCACAAATACAATATACAAATAATGGCAATTGACAAACACTGTGCCATTTACTAAAAATCATTTTCCCTATATTGTCAAAATTGATCATTACGATATACTGTGCTATATCTATTATCTGTATATCTGTGGCTACATTTAAATCCACCCATATACATAGGTATAATGCAACCAAGTCACAGAAAAGTGATATAAGTTTTTCAGGGTCATAAACTGACCTCTCCACTTGAGCCCAGGTGAAGTGACCTTAAATCCAGGTATCTTTGTAATGAAATAATCTATCTTCATAGTTCATTGGAATAATTTGAAATTTTGAAAACAGCTGAAGATTTCACCTAGTGCCCAGTATAGCAGCTAAACCACAAAGGGTACAAATCACATGAATCCATTCCAATTTGGGGAAGACTAGGGAAAAGAGACCAGAGCCTGCTGAGTGCCTACTATTTTCAAGCTAGAGTTTGCTGCCTTTAATAATCCTCATAAACACCCTGAGAGGTTGGTGTCATTATTCCCATTTTACAGATGAGGAAATGAGGCTGAACAAGATTAAGCAAAGACAGCTAGTTAATGATGGTCGTGGATCGCAAGCCATAAGTCTGCTGGCTCTTTCCAACTTACTACCTTGCTTTCTGCTGAATTCTGAATGGGTTTCTAAGTCTAATTTCTTAGGCCCAAGTTAGTATAGTAGTCAGGTCACTAAGTAACAGTCAATTTACTCCTGCTGTGAGCTCCCCAGTGTGTCCTTTTGAAACATGAGCAGATGTTTCTGTCTCAGTAGATTTATTCCACGAACCGAAGCAGTATGGCTTCATGGTGTAAAAAACGGTGGGTTTGGACCACAGCTTATTGAGGACATTTCATTACAGGACATCACTTGGAAGTGTCAATGTCTAAGCTCAGCTGTCCCCTCACTATCCACCTTCCACCACCCACCCCCAATCAGTCAACTATTCTTTCTGCTCTGACCTCAGTTAACAACTCAGAAGCCACTTATGACTTATCAGTGAAGAGAAAATGAAAAGCAGCACACATTAATGATATATATCTGAGTCATGGGTAAATTTACAAGGAAGGTGCCCTTTTGGAAAATTTCCGTTGTGGCTTTATAAAATATTTGAAGAGTGGAGGGCTCAGGAATCTACTGCATGTCTTTAGCTTCTGAAACTCATCTGGGAATAGTTTCGCTTCAACATAATTTCCTTCATTGAAAAAATTATCTACTGAGGGGGCAAGACAGAAAATACCAGGTTTGAATGAGGATGTAGAACAACTGGAACTCCTGTCTGTTGCTGACAGGTATGCAAAAGGGGCAGCCATGTTGGAGAGCCCGTAGGCTGTTTCTTATAAAGCTATGCACACACTGTACAACCCAGCAATCCCACTTCTAGGTATCTACCCAAGTTAAATGAAGCTCTATGTTCCATAAAGCACAAATGTTTCTATTTGCCAAACACTGGGAAAAATTCAAATATTCATCCATAGGTTGAATCTCAGTCATCAATAGGGAAGAATGAACTACTAGGGCAACTGGGTGGCTCAGTTGGTTAAGCGTCCAACTCTTGATTTTGGCTCAGGTCATGATCTCACAGTTCGTAGTATTGAGCCCCACGTCAGGCTCTGCGCTGACAGTGTGGAGCCTGCTTGGGATTCTCTCTCTGCCCCTCCCCTGCTTGATTGCTCTCTCTTTCTCTCTCAAAAAAATAAACATTAAAAAGAAAGAATGCGTGCATGTCCCCACCAATTTCAGAGCATATAAAAGTGGGAAGGGCGATGACAGGTTCTTGTAAATGGTATATGACTCTTAGAAGACATTTGGAATGACACTGTCAGTGGAAGTCTAGAAAAATGCACTTCTTCTAGAAGTTTTTGAACCTTACCAAGTTAAAAAAAAAAAAAGACATTACCAGTGGAGACTGATTAATTCATCCAATCACAGATCATCAAAACCACAGTGTTCTCACTGAAGGGATTTCAGCAAGTTGTTCCGGTATTTCAAGCAGAAAGAAGAAGAAGAAGAAGAAAAAAAAAAATGAGTTCTATTCAGCACATTCAGCTTTGGAAAACTACATTATTTAATCTAAACTATCTTGCTTTCAAATTTTAGAATTTTAAAAATAAAATCCTTTGCATTCCAAGTCATCAATAAAATCAACCTTTAAATTATATTAATGCTCTTTTTTCCCCAATAGGAAAGTGTAATGTCAGCAGTCACTTCCACACATGAAGAGACATATTGTCTTCTCTTGAGTCTCACAGAATCTGCCAACTTTGAATAGAAGGGTTTCTACTCAACCGGAGAAATCCTTCTAAGAGGATCTTTAAGCATAAATTGTCAAATGTAACCTAAGAATACATTTGCTGTAGTAGTCCACACAAAGCAGGGTGAGTGGGGGTTCTGACTGAGCTGCTGTTCATGGTTCCTGATTCCTAAGAGAGGGAAACCAAAGGTCAATGCTTTTGCAGTGCTAGAAATTTCTGATATGCTTTATGTTAAGTGTGCCATTAAAATATGTTATTAGGAAGCACTCATATTTTTGAGAGTACTTCAGTTATCACTGTTAAGTAAAACAATCATCAAAATTCGCCCACTCTAAATGCATCATTTGTGAAGAGCAGGTAGCAAAGGAGATGTAGTCTCTTCGCAAATATTAATGTCAAGAGTGAAACATCTTCCGGGCGCCTGCGTGGCTCAAGTTGGTTAAATGTCCGACTTTGCCTCAGGTCATAATCTCACGGTTCATAGGCTGACAGCTTAGAGCCTGGAGCCTGCTTTGGATTCTGTGTCTCCCTCTCTCTCTACCCCTGCCCTGCTCACCCTCTGTCTTTCTTTCTAAAAAAATAAATAAACATTAAAAAAAAAAAAAGAGTGAAATATCTTCCGAGTCCAACCTAGAATACCAAATGACTCATGCTTTCTGTTCCTTGCACAGGGTTGACTATTTACTCTTTTTGTGGGAGCGTCATAGAAAGATCACAGTTATGGCAAACACAGAAACTATTGGTGTATTCCATACCATGAATATATTTTTCATAAGTATAAATAAGAGGTTGGACCCTACAATTATTTCACATTATGCTACCATGAAAGCTGGACCACAGTATCTGTCTTAACACTTAAAGGTAAATGCAGAAATACCTACCCGCTGGTGAACAAAATGTGGGCTAGCTACACCACAGAATGAATATTAATTAGCAATAAAAAGGAACCAACTACTGATACATGCTACACCTCATGTATGAACCTCAAAAACACTGTTCTATGTGAAGGAAACTAGATGCTAAAGACTATATATATTTTGTCATCCCATTTGTGTGAAATGTCCAGAAAGTCAAATCAAAAGAGAGAGAAAATAGATCAGTGGTTGTCTGGGAATGGGGTTGAGGATAGTCATAACAAATAGGCAGGTGGAGTCTGCCTATGAGACTGTTCTAAAATTGGATGGCAGTGATGGATTGGCCTTTGGTCACAATTCCATAAATTTACTAAAAATCACTGGATTACACACTTGGATATATTTTACGGTATGTAAAGTATGTCTCCAATAAGCTGTTAAAAAAAAAAAACAGCAACAACAACAACAACAAGCGAAAATACGTTGGGTAAAATAAGTCTTTTCCTCTGGGGTAAAATATAATTGCAGTCATATTTTTCTAATTTATAGGACAAAATAATCTGATAAGATAGAAGCTTCTCAACTTGAAGTTTTTCATTCATTGATTTATATGCTAAATTACTGGCATCCACAGTGAAAGTTTGGTTTTTATTTAACTGGCATGAAATTGATAGTTAGCTATTTCAGGCTTAATATCTCAATTTTTCTTAATATTAAACCCAGAACACGTGATTTCCAAGTTCTTCCCCAACCTAAGCAAAAGAGAAAAACACTGACCTGAATAAAATATAAGTTCCTTTACACTTTTGAGAGTTGACTATTGAAATCCGTACAGAGTGTGTGATTTGAAGATGATCTAGTTTCAGTTACTGTCAAAATTGATGGATGATCATTGATACGGTTCTTATCTATGAGCTTCAGGTATCCTGGAGGACTCCAGCATTGTGTAAATTCCACGAGGACAGGAATGTGACTTATTTCTTACTTACACAAAGCTGTATCCACCGCCCCCTCCTGACTTGAACTCCGAACACGGTGGCCTACTCAACAGGTGCTCAAGAAATGAGTGAGTGGGCCCACATATGTACCAGTTATTGTCTAACACTGAATGTGCTCACATTCTTGCTTTTGTTTTCTACAAACCCATGTAGATGACTGTTTTCACGCTTCTTAAAACGCAAATTCACTTGAACATGTTATTAAATTGATAATAACATTCTGCCATTATGAACTTTTCTATTGATAAATGGCCTATAATTTTTCTGTAAATATCCCAGTTCAAAAGATTTGAAACCACTCCTTTAAAATACTTTTAGATTCCCTTCAAAACCTTCCGCTCCTTCCTTTTTCAGTCATTATTCCAAACAAATAAATATACACCTAATTTTTCAGCGTCAGTCAGGATTTGGACGGCAACTCAAGCTCGCTGTCCAGCGCATTGTAAATCAATCAGCTAACAAATAACATGACTGTTATTATTAATTCACCAAATCATAAAGGTGAATGATATAACTGAAATAGTGTCGGTATTTATTTCAAAAGTCTCTTTTTAGTTAGTGCAAGTTTATCTACCAAATTTACTTAGCAGATCACAAAGACAGGAACCTTATGAAATTTGCCAAAGTCTCAGGACGTGTAAGCTGTTTTCATTCTTTCTCTAAGTAGCTGAGCAGCCACCAGGGTATTCCCAGCCTTAGGCACAAATTCCTCTGTGTCAGGGACCTTCACTCTCAAACTCTCAGTGTTGGGGAGGGGTGGGGCTGTGAGAGAGGGAGAGGGAGACAGGCCAGTAAAGGAAACAACAGCACCAATTGTGTCTGCCAGGGTACCTGAGACTCTGGCTCAGATCATATTTCTGAAAAACCAGGCTTCTGCAGAACTGAAGATTTAATAGCATTAGGCAAAATCAAAAGGACAGATTATCTTTTCCCTATTGCAAAGGCAAAAGAATTCCCTTTGATGCTTCATTTGGTCTATGGATACCAAGAAAGTAAAGAGAGTTTTGACTCCTAAAATAACAAGGATAGTATAAGGGTAATCAGACACAGCTCAGTCACGTTTGGGGCTAAACGCTTCTTCTGATCTGACATATGTCTATTCCCCCCTCTTCTGAAGAAGGCTGAAAAGCTTACAGCCATGTCTTCACCCAATCCAAAAACTACTTTTGCACTACGCTGCGCTATTCTTCAGTAAGATAATACTGCTGCTTTGCACAACTACCCAGCGCTCTGTAACTTCCAGCTCCACCATCCCACGAGGGTAGCAAACTGTCAACCAGTGGGCAGTTCTCTTTTTGCTACACCGGCGGCTACAGAAGCCAGCACGAATGAACGAAGGGTAAGACAACCACCTTTATTCATTCATCTGTGCTCTTAAACGTTGTGGGCCAAGGTGACCTGTCAAAGCAACCGTGCGGGCGTTCCGAGGCGACAGCAAGTCTTCCGGTCCTCCCAGTCGTGGAGACCTCCTGGCAAAGGAGGTCTAACCTAAAACACTGACCTAAATAAATAACCTGTGTGCACCGGGCTAAGGAGGGTTGTTCTTTCTCCGGGGAGGGGGGGTGGAGGTGGGGGAAGGCAACTCTTTCTCTTCCAGAGCAGAAACTTCTCAGCCAAGGAATCAGAACCCAGGACACAGAGAGGTTTACAGAAAGGAATATCCTCCTCACCAAGACCGGTGTATGCCCGGGGTGCACTGAGCTGCTCCGAGGGCCCTGGGCGCCCACTCACCTGGGGGGGGTGGGGTGGGGAGTGGCCTGGCGCGCGCCACAGGGGCGAGATCGCCGACCGCCGGGGCTCGCCTCCCAGGGAGCGCGCTGAGCCAGTGCGGGGTCCCGGCGCTGCTCTCCCGCCTCCGGCCTGGGTCGGCTCCGTGGGGCGTCGGTGGCTCCTCGGCGTCTAGATTGGGCTCCGCCCCGCAGGGCGCGTCCGGGGCAGAGTTCGGCGCCGGCGAGACTCCGGGGAGGAGCCTGGGCTCCCGCCGCGCCCCGGGGCACCGGCCCTGCTCTGCGCACCCGGGTGTGCGCTCCCCGCAGCCCCCCCCCCCCCCCCCACGGCCGCCCCAGGTCCCGAACCCTGCACGCCTCTCCGTAGAGTGATGTGAAGGGGGTATCGCTACTGCTTTTGAGGGAGGTTCTGTTTGCACTCTCAGTTCGTAAACTTTTGTCTTCGTGGTTTATCATAAAACTTTTGATTGTGGAGTAATTTTAGATTTAAGACAAAGTTGCAGAGCTAGGACAGACTTCCCTAAACCGCTCAGCCCGTGCCCCCTTGATATTCACACCCCACGTGTGTGTATGTTACACGGGTGCAGGGTACCTTTGTCAAAACTATGAAATTAACATTGGCCTGTTGCTATGAACTGAACTCCATCTTACACAGATTTTGCAAGGTTTCCTCTCTGTTTCAGGATCCCCCATCCAGGATTGCACCCCGCATTTAGCGTCTTGTCTTGGTGTGTTAACAGTTTCTGCGTCTTGTTTTTCTTGACGGTTTTAAAGGATTCTGCTAAGCTATATTGTGGATAGCTCTCATTTCGTTTTGTGTGATGTTTTCCTCATGATTAAAGTGTGGCTATGGGTGTGGTGGAGGAAGACCACAGTGGGCAAGTGCCTTTCTCATCACCGCCTTCTGTCAGGATACACCATAGCAAGGTGAGTTAACATTCATCACTTGGTTAAAGTAGTGTCTGAGAGCTCTCTCCACTGCACAGTTACTGTTTTTCTTTTTCCATACTCTTTTCTTTGGATGGGAGTCACTAAGTTCAGCCCATATCAAGAGAGGAGGGTGGGGAAATCAAACTCCACCTAGAGGGTGGGAAAGCGTACCTACATATATTACTGGAATTATTCAGTAAGGAGGATTTATTCCTCCTGTCCCATTTATTAATCTAGTCAATCATATATTTGTATCAGCATGGACTCATGTATGTTGACTTTATGCTTTGTGCTATAATTAAATACTATATTATTTATTATGTTGATCAAAGTGTTCCTGCTTTGAATACTGGGAGCTCTTTGAGGCTGGCTCCCGTGTCCCTTTGAAAGTTCATAAACATTTAGGGCTGGGGATAAAAACCTCACTAGTTATTGGCTCCACCCCTCTCACATTTAACAAATGTAGAAAACTGAAGCCCCAATCCCCTAATATCTAAGGGCTTTTCTGAATCTTCCTGGGAATCCTATGATTACTGGTTTCCAGCCTGGTAAAAGAAAGGCAAAAGAAATGCTTCTTGGTTTGTTTGTTTGTTTGTTTGTTTTCCTAACAGATGAACTTGTAGATTGGGATCCATCCGGAGAAGTTAAAGTTGAGGTTTCTTTAGGTAAATTTTGGTTAACTAATCCTTGTGTTTCTATTAAATAGATATATGTATATTCACAGACAAACCATGTTCCAAAGTTAGCCATGGGTATTTATAACTGCTTTAAACATTGAAGAAATCCAGCTGCCAAAGATCCTTT
Organism: Prionailurus viverrinus; assembly: GCF_022837055.1. Classification (NCBI taxonomy): domain Eukaryota; kingdom Metazoa; phylum Chordata; class Mammalia; order Carnivora; family Felidae; genus Prionailurus; species Prionailurus viverrinus. The sequence goes on from NC_062572.1 coordinate 75,303,441, forward strand.
GTTACATTGCTTTAGATTGCTCATGTTTGCATTTGCAAGCTGGTCCTGTAAACATGACATTTCCTCTTTCTGAGCTGGAATCTCCCTCAGCATTTGATGCTGGCCTGCCTTCTGTGACCCCCACCTCTCTTTCCGCCTTTAACCTTTCTTGGAGAGAGGAATCTACCCCATTAGTCCTGGGTTTGCCAGGGAAGCACAGGATGGATTGGCCAGTGAGTAATCCAGCTCCACTGAGGGAAGAGATTTTCTACTTTTTAAGCATTTTTGACAGAGTTACTAAAAAGAATATACTTAGGTATTTGTCCATTTTGGAAAACTAAAGCTTTTCCATATTGTATATAAGTCCTAGCATAGCCCAGAGAAATTGACAAGATTAGTGGTGAAGGTGAGATATCTGTGCATTTTCCTGGAGAGAGAGGATTTTAACTGAAAGTAGTAATTAAAAAAAAATTTTTTTAATGTTTATTTATTTTTGAGAGACAGACAGAGCGTGAGCAGGGGAGGGGCAGAGAGAGAGAGGTAGACACAGAATGGGAAGCAGGCTCCAGGCTCTGAGCTGTCAGCACAGAGCCTGACGAGGGGCTGGGACTCTTGAACTGCAGGATCATGACCTGAGCAGAATCGGAAGTCGGGCACTTAACCAACTGAGCCACCCAGCCGTCCCTGAAAGTAATAATTCTAATCGGTATCGAGTACTGACTGCATTTCATTGTTCTGCAAATGTACTATTACCTAAGTAATTTTAATAACTCTGTGGGGAGGAGAGCGGGGAACCACTCAGGATTAACGAGAATGTGGAACTATAAAATATTAGTAAACTACATAGTGCTGCTCAAGAGAATCCATAAACCGCCCTTAAATTTAAAACTCTAGTGGTATGTCTTACAGGATGGAAATTGAGGGAAGGGGGCTCAATGTTTATGGATTTCTCTTATAGCTATAGCATTTGATTGCTATTTTTATGACAGAATATACATAAATCATTTTAAGTAACCACATTTTCTGAGTCTGCTTTTCTTCACATTTTACCTACCCTTATCCACATTTAAAAAAACAAAAGTATTGGTATTTTAGTATTATATGTTTTTTGGAAAGCCTTGGATTGGTTTGGCTGGGTAGGGACTAAAGCACCTCAAACCACCCTCACTGAATAAATATTAGGACCCTGTGTAGGGCGTTCACCAAAATGGAAGGATTTAGGAGGAGAAAGAAAGTACCAGATGCCGTCTTGCCTCCCAGAGCACACGACACATTGTTGTCTGGGTTAAAAGAGGGTCTGACTGTAAATCAAGAACCCACATTCAGAGCCTGTGCCTCGTGGCTTTCAGACTGGGGCTCATATTTGGAACCACTGTTGTTTGTTTCTGTTGGGGGTTATTTGCTAAAAGGAAATTTTATATATATTTTATTTTTTTTATTAAAAAATTTTTTTAACGTTTTTTATTTATTTTTGAGACAGGGAGACAGAGCATGAACAGGGGAGGGTCAGAGAGAGAAGACACAGAGAGGGAGACACAGAATCTGAAACAGGCTCCAGGCTCTGAGCTGTCAGCACAGAGCCCGATGAGGGACTTGAACTCACGGACCGTGAGATCATGACCTGAGCTGAAGTCAGCCGCCCAACCGACTGAGCCACCCAGGTGCCCCTATATAATATATTTTAAAATGCAAGCCCTACCATGTCATTTCAGTCCCCCCCCCCCCCACACACACACATTACACACACACACCACCACCATTCATTAGAAAACTTTGTTGTCCCCTCGTGACCTCGGGCTTAGAGCTTAACCCTCCCCAGGGCAGAGAAGTCCTCACTCCATCTTTCCTGCTCCCTCTCTTGCCACATTGCTGCACTGTTTGACAGCGAGGTGCGATGGCTTATGGTGTTCCAAACCCTCTCTTGTTTCTCACTTTATTCCTTTTTGCTCTAGTTACCCCCCCCACACACACACCTTCACCCCACAGACTAAGAATGCCCTTTCCCCTCCTCTTTGCCTGGAAATCCCTGCTCACTTTATTCCGTATGTATAAGAAAATCTTCCCTTGAGATCCCCCCCCCGACTTTGAGCACCCCCCGTAGATCTTCCCACAAAATGCTCCCTGTGTTGCATGTTATTGTATTCATTTCCCATGGCTGTAACAAACGACCACAATCTTGGTTGTGGGCGCCTGGGTGGCTCAGTCAGTTAAGAGTCCGACTTCAACCCAGGTCATGGTCTCCTGGTTCATGAGTTCTTCTTGGGTCTCCCTCTCTTTCTCTGCCCTTCCCCTGCTTGCGCTCTGGCTCTGTCTTTCTCAAAAATAAAAGTAAACACTAAAAAAAAATTTAAATGCGCATTTATTATCCAACAGTCTGTGGGTCAGAAGTCTGACCTGGTGCTCAGTGAGCTAAAATCAGTACATCGGCAGGCTGTGCTCCTTTCGGAGGCTTTAGGGGAGGATCTGTTCTCTTGTGTCTTCCATCCTTTCTAGAGGCTGCCTGCGTGTTTTGGTTTCTGGCCCCTTTCTCCAATTTCAAAACCAGCAACATTTCTCTTTCTGACTCTCCCTCTTTCACTTGCAAAAACCCTTGTGATTTCATTGCATTCAGCTGGATAATCCAGGATAATCTCTCCCATTTTAAGATCTTCATGGTAATCATAGCTGCAAAATCCGTTGTGCTATGGGAGATTACATATGCAGGGATGCAGAGGTCCCAGAGGTCAGGACACGGACTTCTCTGAGGGGCCATCATTCTGCCCGCCACGCTGTGCTGCTAAATCACTTTTATATTTCAAGTTTTGTTATTAAATATTTTATCTTGTATGGCACAAAATCAAAATGCTGGGCAAAATTATGAAGGAGTCATGCCCCCATTCCTTTTTAGTGATGCCCTACTTGCCTTTCTCCTCCTTTCTCTCCCCTTCCCATGGCACCCCCACAATGCCACCCTAAGGGGTGAGTACCTGATGGGCGATTTTCCAAATGCTTTTTTCTCCCCCATACCTATAGCCTTCTTGAGCTTTCTGGGACTTGTTGAGTGGAGAAGAGAACGTAAATGTAGAAATTAAGGCATTTGGTCCTGACAGAATTGAACTCTGTAGGCCACTGGGAGTCTCGCAGACTGAATTCTGACCCAGGGAAAATGCACTGTACCTAAATGTGTCTCACCAGCTTGGGACAGCAATCCATCTACTCTATGCAAGCTGCTGTCCTAAGTGCTGGGGTCAATTTTTATCATTTTAAAAGGTTTTTTTTTTTGTTTTTTTTTGTTTTTTTTTTTTTTATTTATTTTTGGGACAGAGAGAGACAGAGCATGAACGGGGGAGGGGCAGAGAGAGAGGGAGACACAGAATCGGAAACAGGCTCCAGGCTCTGAGCCATCAGCCCAGAGCCTGACGCGGGGCTCGAACTCACGGACCGCAAGATCGTGACCTGGCTGAAGTCGGACGCTTAACCGACTGCGCCACCCAGGCGCCCCGTAAAAGTTTTTTTTTAATGTTTATTTATTTTTGAGGGGGGTGGGGCAGAGAGAGAGGGGAGCAGAGGATATGAAGGCGGCTCTGTGCTGACAGCAGAGAGCCTGACATGGGGCTCGAACTCAAGAATTGTGAGATCATGACCTGAGCCAAAGCCTGATGCTTAACCAACTGAGCCACCCAGGCCCCCCAACTTTTATAATTTTAAATTTCATTGAATTTGTACTTTAAATGGGTAAGTCACATATGCGCATGGAAAATAACTACACATACCATTACATAGAAAATTAAAATATTTCCAAACAACAAACTATCACTGACCAGTAGGAGACCTAACCGGTACTAAAAGACTAAGAGAGAGAGAGAGAGAGTACTGACTTCAGGCAGTGCCCTAGGGAAATCCTCAATAGGAGTAGGATTGGAACTGGGTTGTAAGTATAGGTACCACATTATATGAGAGAGCATGGGAGCCTTTTGAGCTCAGACACAAGCAGCAGCACAAAGAGAGTACATGATCAGGCAGATTTGTGAGCTACTAAGCAGACCAGTCCAGCTGGACCACAAGCGACTAATAGGAGATAAAACAGAGAGGTGGGAGCAAATCATGTGTAAAACACAAAAGGTTCAGGTAATATATTTTTCTTGTCCATCTCTTCTAAGAAAAGAAGGAAAAAAATCACTGTAGGAAATGAAGCTCCGGGTATTGTTATGAGTTCGTAAGTAAAACCCTTCACAAATGTTTATGAACAATAAATCAGCATCTGCTTGTATATACAAGTCTGTCTAAACGGGTAAATCTTTTTCTAAGACTCCTTTCTCATAATGGACACAGAAACCATAACATAACCAAGGGTAATGTTCAAAATATGTGCCGATTGAGGAGTGGCACCAGCCAATCGGAAAAGCCTCCAGCCATAATGAACTGGTAATGGATGAGGCAATGGGGTTCAGCCGAAGGATGTCATTATTTACAATTACTACTGCTGTCTCAGTGTAACTAGATGTTCTTTCATTTCCTTTTAAAAATTCTCTTTCAAAGCACACAGTTGGGTATGTTCCTTTGGACTTAATAAATTCTGATTGTTACATCTTTTTTTTCTGTGATGAGCTTGGTTCTCTCTGCCTCAGCAGTAGCTGGAGTAAGAAGTGTCATTTCCTGTCATAGACTCTGGGCCTGGAGTTCTCTCTTGTCCAGCAAGAGAGTGGACACAGGATTGAACTGCTAGAGAGGCTAATGTCCGGGAGGAGACAAGAGACCCAAGTAAGGGTCCTTGCTGTGTTTTTATTAGGATCGGAAGACTTACAAAGGTGATGGACATGCACAAAGAAACAATGAAACCGTGAACATGAACTCATGGGCGTGAGGGAAAGGGAGTTTTGAAGATATGTGGTTTTAGGGGTTTGGGTTAATACAAAACAACATTCTGGTGCTGGGCAGAAGGTTGTTTACAGCAAACATGAGGCACCACCTATGTTTACTTGAATTGGTCTAGGAGACAAGAAAGACAGAGCATGCTACCTCAGGGTCAACAAGGCACCTTTCTTTTGCTAATTAGCTCCACTCTGGGCAACCCTTCTGCGGTCTATAGCCTTGTTTACCTGTTTACTTATTCTGTTCCTTCCTTCCTATGAAAGCTATTGTACTAAGTTAGGGGGCCTTTCCGCCCTGAATACCTAATCTTGTTTACCTCATTTTGGATGCTTCTGTCCTGAGATTTCCTATTCCTATACCTTTGTCCTCCTATACTGAGGGCCTTTGCCCTGTTTACCTAATCTGTTTTACCTAATCTTGTATGTGTTCATCCTGTGGCTTTCTAATTCTTCATGCCTTGTTAAACCATCCAAGCTCAGGGAATTCCTAAGCTGATTCCCCACAATTTCCTTCTGTTTTGTAAGGATGAGAAAACCACCCAGGTTTCTAGGAAAGACAAGCCAAACTTTGGGACATATTTTTAAATCCTGGGATGATCTAGGTCCCTGCTTTAGAGTCTAATACAAGAACAGATGGCCAGACGTTTCTGGTAATCACCTGCGTTGTGGTTGGTGGATGTACCTTTTCCATATTCTTACATGCTCCCTCAGAGGTTTGAATAGCTGGCCTTGGAACAGAAAGAGCAGGAAATACTAACCTTTCTCCAGCTATAGGCAACATATTCTGGACAGCCTCCTGATCAGCAAAACCATGGCTAAGTTAAAAAAGCTGCATATCCAAGATTGATGCCCTGTGGTCTCACATTGTTTATCCTTGGCCAAAATGGGGGGACTACAAAGAGAAAAGCAGGCCCTGTCAATTAAATGTAGCATGGTCCGATAGCTGGCTATCTCAGCATAACTAGATGTGATGCCGGCTACTGCCAGGAGATGAGCTGGCACTCAGGCAGGGAAAATGTAACAAGACTACCACAAGCGAGGACAGTGACCCGTCAGGGCCTTTCATGATCATGTATGTAAAGCTCTCAAACAAATACATCAAATTGAATCCAGCAAAGCACAAAAAGCATCCCAACCAAGTTGGGCTTCATTCCAGAATTTCAAGATTGGTTGAACTGTTAAAAATTATTCAACATAGGGACACCTGGGTGGCTCAGTCGGTTAAGTGTCTGACTCTTGATTTCGGCTCAGGTCAGGATCTCGTGGCCCGTGAGTTCAAGCCCCACATCAGACTCTTGTGCTGTGTCAGCACGGAGTCTGCTTGGAAGTCTCCCTCTCTCTCTGCCCCTACCCCAAAATGCTCTCGCTCCCTCTCAAAATAAATACATAAACAATTAAAAAATTTTCAACATAAGTCTCAACGTTAAGGAACCAAAGAAGAAAAATAACTGATAATTTTAAAAACAGAGAAAAATAACTTGTTAAAATTCAACACCTGTTCACAATTTTAAAAACAAAACTCTTAGCAGCTAAGAAGAAACCCTTCCTTAATTCAATGGAAGAATATCCACAGAACTTTTATAGAAAACATCACACGTAAGGTGGAAAATTGCAAGCTACTTATGTGAGATCAGATGTGAGGTAAGGGCACGTCCATCCAGTTTTTGTACAATATCATACTGGGGATTCCATCCAGGGAAATAAGGCAAGAAAGGGAAATAAAATATATAAAGATGAGAAAGGAAAAATTACGTCCTTACTTATAGGTACCATGTCTGTATATGTAGAATGTCCACAAGAACTCTTAGAATTAAGAAGTGAATTCATTGTTTTGCTGTACTTATGTGGTCAATACATGAAAAAAATCAATCAGTTCTATTTCAACAGAGGAGCAAATGATAGAAGCTAACCTTTTAGAACGATATCATTTACAATAGCACCAATGAACACAAGACACTAGGGATAAATCAAACAAACAAAAAAATGCAAGTCCTCTGCACAGCAAACAGAAAACACAGACTGAGCCCAACTAAAGCAGGCTTGTAGTATGGGCTATACGTTGTGGACTGTGCTATGTTCATATACTCCAGGAAGCCTTATTTGCAAAGCTGAGGGTGTATCATAAAGATGTCATTGTCCTCATGGTGATCTCTCTAGATTTCATGCAATCACAACCGAAATCACATTTTAAAATTTAAGTTGACAGGTTACAATCTAATAATAATTACCTTGTAAGTGTCCCAAAGATAGACAATAACATAAACTGAATAGAAGTCCAGAGATGCATGACATACTCCAGTCACATAATTTAGGAAGTGAAAAAAAAAATTAAAAAACAGGTTCTTTTCTTTTCTTTTTTTTTTTTTTCAATATATGAGGTTTATTGTCAACTTGGTTTTCATGTAACACCCAGTGCTCATCCCAACAGGTGCCCTCCTCAATACCCATCACCCACCCTCCCCTCCCTCCCACCCCCCATCAACCCTCAGTTTGTTCTCAGTTTTTAAGAGTCTCTTATGCTTTGCCTCTCTCCCACTCTAACCTCCTTTTTTTTTTTTTCCTTCCCCTCCCCCATGGGTTTCTGTTAAGTTTCTCAGGATCCACCTAAGAGTGAAACCATATGGTATCTGTCTTTCTCTGTATGGCTTATTTCACTTAGCATAACACTCTCCAGTTCCATCCATGTTGCTACAAAGGGCCATATTTCATTCTTTCTCATTGCCACGTAGTACTCCATTGTGTATATAAACCAGTTTTTTAATCCATTCATCAGTTGATGGACATTTAGGCTCTTTCCATAATTTGGCTATTGTTGAGAGTGCTGCTATAAACATTGGGGTGCAAGTGCCCCTGTGCATCAGCACTCCTGTATCCCTTGGGTCAATTCCTAGCAGTGCTACTGCTGGGTCATAGGGTAGGTCTATTTTTAATTTTTTGAGGAGCCTCCACACTGTTTTCCAGAGTGGCTGCACCAGTTTGCATTCCCACCAACAGTGCAAGAGGGTTCCCGAAAATCAGGTTCTTTTCAATAACAGTGCCAATAATAAATCTTGTACCCTAATCACATCATATGCATAAAATCAATCCCAGTGAATTATAGATCTAAATTTAAAAGACAAAGTAACAAAGCTTCTAGAAGTTACCATAAGAGAGTACCTTTATAAGTTTGGCATAGGCAAGCTTTCTTAAACAGGACACCCAATCACACACTGTAAAGAATAAGATTAATAGATGTCACTACTTTAAAGTTAACAAAGTCTTTTCATCAAATTATATCATTAAGAGAATGAAAAGCAAGTCATAGACTGGTATACTGTATGGTGTAAATGCTGTGCAGAAAGGAGAATAAATGAATGAATGACAATAAATTCCTCCTGTATACAGTAGTCTGGATAAATCTCACAAACCTTATTGAGAGAAAGAAGTCAATCACAAAAGTGTCCACACCAAATGATTCATTTACATAAAGTTCAAAAACTGGAAAATGACTTGATGTAATCTGAAGTCAACACAGGGCTACCTGGGTTGAATGTCTGACTCTTGATTTCAGCTCAGGTCATGATCCCCGGGTCTTGGGATTGAGCCCTGCATTGATTCTCTCGCCCTCTGCCCCTCTCCCCCGCTCACACACACTCTGTCTCTAAAATAATAATAATAATAATAATAGGAATAGGAATAGGAATAATAATAAAAGAAGCCAACACAGCAATTACTCTTGGGTGCATTGTGCGGGGCTGGGGCACAAGGGCATCTCTTGTGATTTGAATGGTGTTTTCTATTTTCTATTTTCTGATTTGAATGGGGTTCACCTTGTGAAAACAGTTCACAGTCTACACTTAGAATATTTGTGCATTCATATGTTTGTTGTACTTCAAACAACACCCATAATAAAAATAAAACAAAAAAAAACCTCTTGATTCCACTTCCTTTGCCAATTATATTCCATTCCTTTGTACCAACATGTAGCAAAACTCCTAAAAAGAGTTATTATCTCCAGTTTCTCTTCTTACTCTCTCTTAAACAGGTTCTCAATGCTGAACTTCCTCATCAACCTTTAGTCTTGGTTGGAACACCACCTTCTCAGTGACATCTCCCTGGCTACCTCATGGAATGATGCAAGACTCTTTCCCGTGCGCCCTGATCTAATTTCCTTTTTTTATTTTTACAAAGCACTCATTACCCTCTAACACACTGGTGATTTCTTTAGGTATTTTGTTTGCTGCTTATTTTTTTTTTTTCATCTCTCTCTTGTGTTCACAGATGAATCTGAGGCAATATCTGGCATATAAGATGTACTCAATAATATTTGTTGAGTAAACTGATTTGTGAAATCGGGATAATGGAAGAAAGAGCAAATTTTTGAGGGAAAAATTGAGTGATTTTTTTTCCAAAATTTTATGACTAAAATGTCTGTTAGATACCCCGTGGAGGGAGATGACAATTAGGTAGTTGAAAATATGAGTCTAGAATTCAAAACTGGTTATAAATATAGAAAAATAAGTATATATGAATTATTAAAGGCACAGGAAAAATATAAAACTGGCTGAAGTATCAAGGGAGTGAGTCCAGAGAAGAAATACTGATATGACAGAAACAGGAGGGGATTGTAGCAAAGATTGAGGGAAAAAAACAAAAAGCAAAAAACGGCCCAGCTGGGAGAAAAACTGGATTTACATAGCTGTGAAGTGTCAGCTTTCTTTGTAAATTTCATGATGCCATGAAAATGGAAGGGATTCAATCAAAAGTCAACTTCACCTAAGAATCACTATGACTGGTACAGAACCCTTCAAAGCTTATGTACGTATGTTTCCATGATGTGGAACCGTGAAATAAAAAATTAAAATAAGATATTCAGGACAGTTCCAACATGGGAATCAGGATAAATTCCGGAAAAAAAAAATCTAATACGTGTCTTTTTCCTAAAAACAGTGACCAAAGGTCGCAGCTTATCTTTACTGGCGAAGAAATATTCCCTCTGTGTGCACACGATTTGTATGTAGGGTATCAGGTGGTCACAGATGCCTGGGGAGTGGCATTTCAGCCGGCCTCAGTGACTGAAGCAGACAGGCATCCAGGCCTCAGGTGTCCCCGGCTGACAATGAAATTCTCCCTCCAGTACCTCATCTCCTCCTGTCCTGCATCACTGATTCTCCCTGGGCTTGTAGGTCCATTGGCACGCCCACTCTTGGCTCCTAAGGAGACCCTGCTCCCCTAAGACTTTAAAGAGACTCTCAAGGAGTGATGTTTATTTAAAAACCTAGCTTAACCAAACAACTCTTAAATTACTTTGGCAAGAGATTTTTCTGCAAGCTAAAGTAAAATATAGTTCTCACAGATGTGAAGTTCCAGTGTCATGGGTTTTAGGTGTAGCGGGTTGCTCCGTCAGTCCTGGGATCTGTTTCCTAATCATTGTTTCCCATGGTCCTCTCTGGCCATTTCAGAGCAGAGTCAGGGCCTTTCTGCTTGCTTCCCTCTGTCCTCCTAGGGTCCCTCAGGCTGGCTCCAGCGCTTGGTGTGGAAGAAGGAGAAAGAAGATACCTTTGAGTGTTCCCTGGGCTTCTGGCCTTGTGGTAAGTTCTTGCCTCCTTTCCGGGAATGTCCTAGAACGCCTTTCTCATGGGGCCAACCTCCCATCCTGTCTCATCTCTCTGTGTGTCTCTGGGCAATACAGCTGGTCAATGCCACATACACCACTGTCCTCCTCAGGGAAGCAAGGCTCGTCTTTTGTTGTTCTGAGCCCAATCTTTTGATGGTCTGTAAGACCGCCATGTAGCTCAGTCTTCATCGTGAGCTTCTTGATGGACACATCTCTCTCTCTGAACAGAATCCAAGCCCTTCCAGTTTCCAACCTCTGGGCTCTCTTCAGACCCTCCTAGGAAATTATTTTTCCAGGCCGAAAGAAATTCCTTTTTCTTGGTTTCTTTGAAGAATGGAGATTACTGCTAAGTCATTTGACAAAGGAATGAACTCCTTTCTATGGAGTCCCTAAGACTCTAATATGTAAGGAAATGTTTCTTCAGGCTTTGACAATGGCAAAATGACTTAAGTGTGCATTGAGCATGACATTCAGATATTTCCCACTAAAAGCAAAGCAGGAGGAAAGATATTTTTCCACAGTTTTATATTCAGCTTTGTCTTCAACAATGTAGCTTAACATCCTGATGAGTACAATAGTAGAAATATGCTTTTGACATTGAAACAAGAAGAAAAGAATGTATGTATTGATACCTCACATTCTTCCAAAAATAGCTTCAGGTAGAATATCATAAATATTCCCAACTACCTAAACAGTTGGGAGCATATAATATTAACCAGGAACTGAGAATTTAAAGTGAGCTAAATATCTGAGTGAAATTAACTCAGAGAAGGAACTCCAAATATTCAAATATTGATTTTCATTGCAAAGAAATACTGTTTCTTGCCTTACAAAATTAATTAAGCTCTGTGTTAATTAATCACTACGCCTCTATAATGAGAGGCTGCCAATCACCCTGTCAGATTGTTTACAGCTGAAATCTTAGCCGAAAATTCATCTAGTTAATGATTGAAGTTAAATTTAACCCGTGTCTCAGGACCTCAAACATAATTCCAGATCACAGCAGTGATCATGATTTTAGAATCCCCTATGTGCCTCTTTGTTTCTCTATTAATGCAGGCAAGTTTCGGTTCCCACAGAGCCTCAGGCCTACAGTGGAGACTTATTTGGACCTCCTTGGCTATGAAAATAGAAATAATATATAGACAATCTGTACATACTTCTGTCTCATAAAATAAAATGTTTGAAAAATACTTTTTTTGACTTTTAAATGTAAAATTAATAAACTCTTTGACACCTTGATAGCTAAAAGAGTTTCAAATATGAGATAAATATGCCACCAACCCATGAAAAAATATAAATGATGGCTTCAATTATACCCTGTTTATTTTTTACCCAGGAACTTAAGATGTTTGGTCTATTACTTTTTGGTGATTTTTCTTCTCTTTTAATTGAGTTATTTATCTGAAGCCAATTTCCTTGCAAATGAGAGCTATATGATTCAAGCTGTACTAGAAAAATGCTAGTCTCTCTGGCACTTATGATTTTAAAACTAGATTAAACAAGGCCTCAACAGGGCTTCTTGGACTCAGACTTTGGTTAAGCCACCTGTGTGATGGAAAAACCTGTCCAAAGCCAAGGTTCAACGAACTCAGGCAACATTTCAAGCCTTTAACATTACGTTGGATGAGCAACAGGGTCCCTTTAAGCCTAGCTAGTTATTTTTGGCATTGAGATTTCCATTCATGTGGCTTCCCCTTGAGCAAGGGCTCAGGAATAAGGAGGGGAAGGGCAAGGCTAGGAATTCAGGAAAAGGCTAAATCACAGGGTGCAACTGGCCTGAGGACTAGCCCAAGCCTGTGGTCAGAGAATAGTGAGGTGTTTGAACCAGGTGATCAGTCTAAAGTTGGGCCGTGTCCTCAAGTTCAGAGTCAGACAAGAACTCTGAGCCGTACTCTTCAACGGGGCAGCCACTAGCCACATGTGCCTACCGAGCATTTGGGATGTGGCCAGCCTGAACTGAAATGTGATACAAGCATAAAGTATACACCAGATTTCAAAGACTTAGTGTGAAAAAAATCATGTAAATTGGTCTCACTGATAATTGTTTGTAATGGTTACAGATTAAAATGAGATTTGGGGATATATTGAGTTAAATATGTTACTAAAATGAACTCATCTCTTTCTTTAAGTATTTTTACAGAACTCCTAACATTTTAAAACTAATGTCATTGTGTTTCTGTGAGACAGGTTTGGTTTAGAGCTTTATTCTTAGACAGAGATAAGCCAAGCTTCCAACTATCCCTGGAGGAAGGGGTACACATAGGGGCCCTGAAGTACCTGAAGCTCATTATGTCCAGTGAGGAACTTATTTTCTTACCCATGCACTTGACCTGCATATAATCCCCACCTCCATTATAAGGGTTTTGTTTTTTTTTCATGTTCACTATTGCTGATGAAGATAACCATGGTCTCTACTCAGAAGTTTTCTTCCAGTCACTGATTTGTACACATTTAAGACACACATTCAGACAAGTCTAATGCTAGACCAATGGTTCTCAAATGTGGGTCCCAGAGCAACAATTTCACCCAGAAATCTTGTCAGAAATACAAATTCTGGTGCCTCATCCTAGCTCCACTAGCTCAGGAATTTTGAGCATTGGGGCCTAGGACTTTGTGTTGATGAATCCCTTCAAGTGACTCTAATGTTTGAAAACCACTCACTGCTCTGGACTAACATTCGAGAGGGGCTTCCAGATAAAATCAAGGATGCTCAGTGAAATTAGAATTTCAGATCGGCAAAGAACTTTTTCACACTTTCAACACACTCATATGAAAAAATTCTTTGCTGTTGGTCTGAAATTCTAATTTCACGGGGTGTTCTGCATTTCTGTTTGCTACATCTGGTGATTCTACATCAGAATAGTGGGTCTCAACCCAGACTGTAGATCAATTTGATTCATCTGGTGTGGTACCCAAGCACTGGGGATATATATTTTTAAAGTCCCCAAATTATATTAATGTGACGCTGCATAATACTGCATTAAAGTAATGCTTTTCAAACTTCTTTTTTATGTTTATTTTTGAGAGAGAGCGAGAGAGAGAGAGAGAGAGACAGAGAAAGAGAAACAGAGTGTAAGCAAGAGAAGGGCAGAGAGAGAGGGGGACCACAGAATCCAAAGCAGGCTCCAGGCTCTGAGCTGTCAGCACAGAGCTCGAGGCAGGGCTTGAATTCACGAACCATGGGATCATGGCCTGAGCTAAAGGCAGAAGCTTAACTCACTGAGTCACCCAGGTGCCCCTGCTTTTCAAACTTCCATATGCATTCAAATCGTCTTGGGGCACCTGGGTGGCTCAGTCGGTAAAGCAGCCGACTTCAGCTCAGGTCATGATCTTGCGGTCTGTGAGTTCGAGCCCCGCGTCGGGCTCTGTGCTGACAGCTCAGAGCCTGGAGCCTGTTTCAGATTCTGTGTCTCCCTCTCTCTGTGACCCTCCCCTGTTCATGCTTTGTCTCTCTCTGTCTCAAAAATAAATATGTTTAAAAAAAACAACAACAAAAAAAAAACCAAACAAATCGTCTGGAAGTGTTGGTGAAATGAAGATTCTGATTCAGTACTTTGGGGGTGGAGCCAGAGGTTTTGCATTTTTAACAAATTCCCAGGTGATGTCACTGCTTCTGGCTGGGGACCACATTTTGGGGAATAAAGCATAGAGATCGCAGAGATGAGTGCTCTAACATCTGCCCAAATAGGCTACCCACAAGACAATGGAAAGGCAGAGAAGAAGATATTGCAAATCTTAAGTACCATGAGACAGGTTCAAAGTACTGTGAGAACCTCCAAAAAAGGAGAAACTATCTCCGGTACATGAGGAAGTGTTCATGAAGGAGGGGGCATTTAGGGTCATTCTTTTCAATAGTTGTATTCCATTAAAAAATATGTGACGGGCACCTGGATGGCTCAGTCGGTTAAGCATCCGACTTCAGCTCAGGTCACGATCTCACGGTTCGTGAGTTCGAGCCCCGCTTCGGGCTCTGTGCTGACAGCTGGGAGCCTGGAGCCTGTTTCAGATTCTGTGTCTCCCTCTCTCTCTCTGCCCCTCCCCCACTCACACTGTCTGTCTCTCCCTCTCAAAAATAAATACACATTAACAAAAACTAAAAAAAATATGACTGTGATATTTTGCAAGAGACAGAGATTGGTTACACAGGTGTTGCCATAACAGAAAATGAAAACATGTGGCATTGACTTTATGCCCAGACAGCAGGCAGGGGCTAGCAGAGTGGCAAGGTGGCTGTCGGTGGGTTCTGGAAGAACAGTGGGGAAACAGCTGTCGGAAGCTGGCAGGATGCTGCCCAGACCCATGTTTTGTGGCAGTTAAACAGGTGGGCCAACCAGTGCCTGGAAGACAGCTTGGAAGATAAAACATGTGCCTAATGAACTTAGGGCTCTGATGAAGGCGAGGGGAACGATTTCTGTCTCAGTTGTCTGACAAAGTATCCTAACATTTAGTAGGTTAAAATAACAGTGACCGGTTCTCATGATTTGATTCTTTGGGTTGCTCATTAGGCTACAGCTGGAGGCTTGCTGAGGCCTGGGAAAGCTGGCCTCTCTCGTGGTTGGCTTTCACCCTCAAAAATTCTCGACCAGATTTCGTCACATGGTGGCAGCAATGTTCTAAGAGGGCAGGCCCCAGTGTACAAGCAGTTACTCAAGCTTCTGCTTCTGTCATATGTACTAATGTCCCCTTCACCAAAGGAAGTCACAAGATCGAGCCCAGATGCAAGGCGGGAGGGACTCCACAGAGGCATGGATAGCAGGAGGCATGATTCACTCTCAGCCTTTACTATAATGATTTACCCCAGATGATAATTTATTGACAAGAGAGCAGGATGTAAGTAGGGAAACAGTAGGAATTAAAACTGGGGAAGTAGATTGCTGTTATACTTTGGGAGACCTGAAACTCCATGGTGAGGAAGGTACACTTAATTCGCCAGATCGTAGGTGGCCATTGAACGTTCTGACAGTAAGTCCCCATTGTCTTGAGCCAGGATAGTCCCTTAAGCTGGAGAATCAGTCGGTGCTCTCAGCTGGCACACAACAGAACTGTGCCCCAAACAGAGCTAATTAATGAGCTGGAAAGAGATCACAGAATCAAAAGAAAAGCTAAACAAGCAGGTCTTAGGAAGAAGAGAAACCCAGAGAGCTCTACTAGGGAACAAGGAGAAAGACCCAGTAGAAGTCCTTCCAAGGTGCTGACGTTAGTGAGTCATCTACAGATGTTTTGGTTCTCTCCACTCAAGGTTCAAAGTTCCAAGAGGGAGTTTACTCTACATGATCTTTATGTATCAGTGGCCAGTGTTGAGAAGAGCATCTTGGTCAGCAGTCCAATCAAGAATGGGGGGACAGACAGCCCAGTGATAGGCAGAAGCCTCAAGAAGGTGTCTCAGCTTTGAGACTCAACCCCAATCCCAAGTCACACACCAAGTAGCTCAGAGAAAGCCAACCCTCACACTCTTTTTTGCCATTCAGGGCCTTGTTGTTACTGAGACTATATTCAAACACTCTTCTAATCCTATTTCCCTTTATGATTTTTCCCTTCAATCTCACCCTTTGGTATTCACACATAGCACAATTTTCCTAGCTCCCCCTTGACAATAGTATTGTTGTAAAAAAAAACCCAGAATTTGTTGTTGTTGTTGTTGTTGTTAACTTAGCTGATTTAGTCTACATGATTCATTCAACTTGGCTCTGGAACCCCTCTGTGATCCTATTCCCATCACCCTCCCCCTTGCTCACCACCCCACTTTATTAAACCGACTCCTGCCAAGGCCCCACAGATCTTTAAAGTAGGAATTGAACAACCTGAACAGGACTGTACTTTAGGAAGATTAATCTGGCATCAATGTATATTGCAGACTGTATAAGGCAGTGGGCTACATGGGGGGCTTCTGCAGAATGGAGGGGCCTGAACTTGGACTAGACACAAAATGGGGAGGAAGTAGGAGGGATGAAGAGAAGACACGCCATGCAAGAGCGCCACTTGCTGTGGGGATTAGGTTGTCAGGGGAACGATTAGAGAACACTGAAGTCTTGATTCAAGGAGTTAAGGAGTAAGAAGGGTAAAGAAATGGAAGCAGAAAATGTATGACTACTCTTTAAAGAATTTTTTTGGTGAACAAAGTTGTAGTGGAGTCCGACAGGTTTGTTAAAGTGGTATCATCATAAAAAAGGATAGGTAGATTCTTGAAACATTTTACTTTAACTTAAAACGTGAAGTGTAGGGGCGCCTGGGTGGCGCAGTTGGTTAAGCGTCCGACTTCAGCCAGGTCACGATCTCGCGGTCCAGGAGTTCGAGCCCCGCGTCAGGCTCTGGGCTGATGGCTCAGAGCCTGGAGCCTGTTTCCAATTCTGTGTCTCCCTCTCTCTCTGCCCCTCCCCCGTTCATGCTCTGTCTCTCTCTGTCCCAAAAATAAATAAAAAACGTTGAAAAAAAAATTAAAAAAAAAAAAACGTGAAGTGTATATTTTTTCACCATTATTTTGAGGCAAGGCTCAAGTCTTTGTTAAGTGGCTGACCTCTGATGAATCATTTGGGGCACCTTGATTCTAAATAAACACACTCAAATGTACAAGTCTAAAATGTGCAAGTTCGGATCTTTAAAGAAAAGCAAGGACTTAGGGGTGCCTGGGTGGCTCAGTAAGTTCAGCACCCAACTCTTGATCTCAGCTCAGGTCTTGATATCAGGGTTGTGAGTTCAGGCCCTGCACTGGGCTCTGTGCTGGGTGTGGAGCCTACTTACGGGAAAAAAAAAAAAAAAAGAAAAAAGAAAAAAAGAGAGAATTAAGAAAACAAGGACTTAAAAACACTTGTGAAACAATCTCAGTGTAGGCTTTTCTTATTGCTGCTAATCCATTAGTTTTCTTACCTATGACTTTTTTGAGAGCAAAAGTTTTCTTACCTACACCTTTTTTTTATTTAGCAACTCACCTGCGTCTTTTCAAAGCATTCATCTTATTTTTCATAAAAACAACTACTCATCTTTTTTGCACTACATCAGTGTATAAAAGTATTTAAATAAAACCAACATGTAGAATAGAACTAGCATAAATGAGTTCGGAAAAAATATATAATTGATATTTAATAAGCATGCAAGTCACTGGCAGAAGAAGTGTCTGGAGGTTCTAGACAGTTCCCTCACCAGCTGCCAGTATCCAGAGGTGCTGAGCATTACTCATAGTTTACCAATAGAATGGACGCTAGAGGTTTAATTCCATGAGTCGGTCAAGTGGGGATCAGATCAATAGTCTTTTGTAGATTCTGTGCTAACTTGAAGGATACCAACAAATTGGTAGTGCAACAGATTTAATGATTATTTAAAAGGTCGTTAATCAGTAATTAAACAATGTGTGTTTTGTGGGGTTTTTGTTTGTTGGTTGGTTGGCTGGTTGTTTTTTATTTTACTATACAAGTCCTTTATTTAGTAGACTTAAATTCCAGTGTGTACTCTGGGAAAACTTTCTCCTTTTATTTCAGATTTACTAGCCTGCTTTCCCATCAATGCTACATGTATTAATTACACTTGTGTAGTCATTGTCTGTCTTCCTATTAGACTCTACGAGCAATTATGAGGGCAGATATGTCTATTTGGATCACCACTGAATTCCTAGAGCCTGTATAAGGAAGTCAATACTTATTTCCTGATGTCTTGATATTTCATTGTTCATTAAACAATGATATGCTGTGTTCTTGCTAAGGCTAAATTTCCAGCTCTCAGCAATTACAACTTTAAAGAATTCTAAACCATTCATGCATTGCCAGTGTATTCTTTGCCAGGCAAACTGGTAAAACCCTACTCTGCAACACTTGAAAATATTAATATATTACCACAAATGCCTTTTAGTATAATTGGAGGCTTATGCTGGATGACTCTTCCTCAATAATATGTATTGTAATCAATATACCTCCTTTTCCACCATGGGCCACGGCACCATCACTAAAAACAGCAAAAGTAATTTTAAAGCGTTGCTTAAAAATATGAGTTTGAGAATGCTAATTTGATAATAGACCAGAAGTTAATTTCCTTGAGGCTATAGTCAGATAATTAATGACTATTTCAATTAAAAAGAGAAGACTTAGCATAGGTATGGATCAAGAGTATAAGACCATTTTATCCAGGCAGTAGGATTTCAGAAGCAATGCCCACAGGCAACCGTTGCTCAGGAATGCCATTTGTTAATATCAACTATTTTGCATCCATAAAATGCTTTACAGTAAACATAAGTAAGCAATCCAGTGTGTTATGTTACTCTCAAACGATTCTCAGTAATGTATTCAAATATGTATTATATAAAGTAATATAACATTCCATCGGTGCAAATATTTCCTATATTG
The DNA here is from genome assembly GCF_022837055.1 of Prionailurus viverrinus. Classification (NCBI taxonomy): domain Eukaryota; kingdom Metazoa; phylum Chordata; class Mammalia; order Carnivora; family Felidae; genus Prionailurus; species Prionailurus viverrinus. The sequence goes on from NC_062572.1 coordinate 75,322,199, forward strand.
TCTCCTTATCATGGTTTGGTTGTATAATTTTGTTTCACATATAAACCTAAGTCCTTCTTCAGCATGGAGTTCTTTAGTGCTAATTCTCATCACTGGGAATGTTTTCTCCCTCATTCACAAACTCTCATTTTTGTTCACCCCTCCCTCTCTCATTGATAGCTGCTTCCAAAGCCTCATTTAGGTCAGATTCACCAACTTCTTCCTCCCTCCTTCCTTTCCTGTGCCTCCCCAGCTAAACCCACTATAAAGAAATAGAAGAAGAAAGTAAAATTTGAGCTCATTTTAGAGAGATTACTTTGATATTTGTGGACAATGCCAGCCGGTTTTATCACCCAGTCAATCCCATGTGGTATTTCTGACTTTTTGTGCCTGCATCAGTACTTTGATCTAAGAACATAAAATCTACGAGAAGAACAACTTTTTCCCTTTGTCTCCCTGAGTTTTTAATGTCATGGCAGATAAACAGAAGGGCGTGCAAATGAAATTTTTTGAATCATGGAGACATCCAAATTTGTCATTCTTTGTCAGGCAACCAACAAGTTAGAACGCTTAAAAATCAAATAAATAAGTGTCTAAGAATAGGAAATGGGAAAATCCTAGAGTGTAAGAGTTAACATTGTATTGCTCTTATGAGACAAGGATAACCAATTCAAACATGAATTAAAAATAGGTTCTTTTTAAAACAAGAAGCCACTGTTGGAGCGTTTTTCCTTCAAATAATGACTGTAGCCAGGCCATTTTGGTTTGTGGCAACATAATTCTTAATTATATAAGGTGAATATAATGGTCTCGCAGGATTTCTGTTAGAAATTTATGCAGTGAGGACAGTAAATATGACAACATGTTGCCACCTAGTGGACATTTCATAAAATTTCTAGACATCCAGCTCCCTGATGTAGCATATGTACTTCGGATCAAAGAATGTAGGACTTGTGGGGACCTTCCACCCTGTCCTATAAGCCCTCTTGTCTGACACTATCGGCTTTGACTCTAGATTCATCAGAATTTGAATTGTAAAATCAAGAATCAAAGTCAGAAGATAGAAATGCGTAACGTTTACTGAGCACCTACTTTGTGCAAAGCTTTACCTGATTATCTCTTATAATTCTCACAACAACCCTATGACAATTATAAACATCTTTGTATATATTAAGAAATCAGTGCATAAAATGAGTAAGTGACTCACCCAGGGCACTTGGTCTCAAGCTGTGGAGTTGAGGTTTGAAGGCAGAACCTAGTTCTTCCTATGAACAGAGGGAACTCTAAGTTTATCATGTGCAAATGATCCGGACTGGATCTAAGTTTGTAAAGCATAACATGGGGCGGGGGAGAGGGTGATTTCAAGCTCTTTATTGAATTTATATGATACTTGATGTAGCTTGGCTTTCAAAAAAGAAAGCAAAAGGACCCTAAGCCATGTGTCCCTTGTGCTGGAGCCACACCAGAGTGGGATCTGAGAAGCCCCATCCCTCCCCACTCCCGCCCGATAAAACATTGCCCACTGCCAGAATTCAAATTGGAGTGAATTCAAGTTCACTTTTTAAGGGTTAAAATACTGTTATCTGGAAGGATAACCCAGAAGCTGTGCATATTTGATCTAATTAATCCATTTCTGCCCATTGTTTCTGAGCCCAACCAGCACCTCTTGCTGAGTTAGAAGTAAGGAAGTGTTGAATCTAAGAACTAGTAAATCACGGAATTGTCCGAAACACTGGAGATGGAATCTGCATGGGGAAAAAGGAGAGACAATACTTCCCTCCAGCGCTCCCCAAACAACTTGTTCAGACTAATATTTATAGCATTTGGTTATATTATATTGAATATTACAGTCTATTTGGTAACCCCTTAACTGCCTCCATCACCCCCACCTCTGCCCCATCTGTCTGAGACTCCTAAATGCAAGAAATGGCATTAAAAAAAAATCTCTGGACCCTCGGGTACTTTGCACATTGCCAGTCTCAGTATTTACTCAATAAATGTTTGTTGGATAGATGATATAAATTTCAGTATATCTAAAATTAAGACCCTAAATGTCCAATTTGACAGTGAGCCGTTTTCTTCAACTCTGTTGTTGGTTTGCAGTTGGAATGATATAGGGGATGCTTTGCAAGATTTTGTGGTACTGGTTGGTCATTTGTGTCATCAAAAAAAAATTCATAATTTGGAAATAAATAACAAAATCCATCATGATGAGGAACAATTACACCATATACGCAGAAGTCTTGGTCAATAAAATTGAGATGTAATTTAAAAGACAAACAAAAGTAAACAGATGTTGATAATCACCATCCTTCTAGAACATCAGAAATCTTTGGGTTTCCACGTTCGCTTAAGTAATTTGAGAGGAGAATCTAGTTTTTCCGCCGAATCCAGAAAGTCAGAGCCTAGTTTTACTTGGTACAGGACATCTCTACTTGAATGGCTAGCAGACGGCTCAGCCCAACATTCCAAAATGGAACTAACTCCTTGTCTTTCCTTTAAATAAACCCTGTTCCTCTCACGGTCTTCCCACCTCAAGTAAAGGAAACCCCGCCCTTGTAGTTTCTCAGGCCTAAAGCCTTGCTGTCATCCTGACTCCTCCTCCTCTAATGCACTACATCCCATCCTCCAACAAATCCTTTGGGCCCTACCTTTAATCCACTCCCTTCTTCCCACGCTGTCTGGAGGTACTGTGCCAGGCCGTCACCGGGATTCCTGCGATAGGCTCCTAACTGGTCTCCAGCATTCCCCATGGCATCTGGCCTCGCCCGGCTGACAGCTGAGGAGATTATGAACATCTTCCTGCTCGCGACCCTCCAAGGGCTGCCATTTGCTCCCAAGGCCTTCGCAGCTTTAATAGTGTGGCCTCCTACTACCTCTCTGACATTTTCTTAAGGTTCCCCAACGTCCAGCTTGTTCTTCAGCCACACTGGCCTCTTGCTGCTCCTTATGCAAGAGGCAAGAGCCCAGGTCAGGCCTTTGCTGTAGCAGCTGACTTTGCTCGGACTCTCTTCTTTAGCTCTCCTCCCACCTCATCTGTCTCTCACCCTTAAGTCTCACCTTTTACTGTAACTGCCCCCCAACCCTCCCTGTGGCACTTCCAACACCCCTTACCTTTTCTGTTTTTCTCTCTTTTTCCAATGGCACGTATCCCAGTATCCCCTTTCAGCATATCTTATAAGTCACTTATTATGTCTGTTGATGATTGCACCTTCTGCTCCACAAGAACAGAAGCTCAACAAGTACAGGGAGTTTTTATGTTTTGTCCACTGATGTAGTTCCAATATGCGAAATAGTGTCTGACAGAAAGTGGTCGTTGAGTAAATATTTGTTGTGTAAGTGATTGGATCAGTCCATCTTTTCAAGATATTTTAATAGATACCAATGTCACCATATCTCAGATAGGAATTATAGTACATTTAGGTGATTTGTTTTTATTTCCCTCAAGTTACCTGAAAGCATAGTATAACTTGTGCAGTCTACTTACAAATATACTCATATCTCTTTAAGGTTTTTTTTTTGTTTTTGTTTTTTCTAATTGATGATTTGAGCCCTTAAAAAGACGTTATTTTTGAGCAGGAAGTACAGTATCTCTACCTTTGTCCCTCTCAACTTGCCCCCAAAACTCTCTTATTTTTTAAAAAAAAATTTTAATGTTTATTTATTTTTGAGAGAGAGAGAGACAGGGCGTTATCAGGGAAGGGGCAGAGAGAGGGAGACACAGAATCGAAAGCAGGCTCCAGGCTCTGAGCTGACAGCTCAGAACCCACGAACCGTGAGATCATGACCTGAGCCGAAGTTAGACGCTTAACCGACTGAGCCACCCAGGCGCCCCAAAACCTCTCTCATTTTATCATTCTAAAAGAGGCCAGTTCTGCTTCCCAGTAACAGATAGCAAGGACCCACAAGTCTGAGGAATGGAAGCTGGACAGCCCCAGTTCTGGTGTGTCAAGGGGACTACAAAGAACTACAGCCGAACACTAGTCCCTTGGTCGTAGTGAAGTCCTCTGTATTTGTTACCTATCACCACTGTAATGCTGCATAACACACAGCCTCAAACCTTAGTGGCATAAAACAATGAGCATCTGGGGGCTCACATGTTTGCAGGGTTCGGTTGACATGGGCTAGGCTCAGCTGATCTTGGCTGAGTTTACAACACACAGTTGGAGTTGTGGGTTTAGTTTGCCTTTGGCTGGGCCGATGGGACAGCTCAGCTCTGTTCCCATATCTCAGAGTTCAGCAAGCTCACCCAGGCATGTTCTCATGGCCTCAGCAGAGAAACAAGAGCAGAGCAAGTGGAAATATGCCAGGTCTCCTGAGGCCTAGACTGGGAACTGGTGCACCGTTACCTCTGCTGTGTTTAATTGGCCAAAGCAAGTCACAATGTCAGCCCAATCTTAAGGGGAGGGGAGATAGAGCTCACCTCTTTACTAAAACTACAGAACGGCTGGGCAAAGGGCACAAGTTCAAAAAGGGATGGAAAGTATTTGGGGCCATGAAGACCATCTACCACACCCTTCCTAGCCCATACTCTGCACAGGACCTAATTGTAAGCCATACTCAAGTTCCAAGGTCAATTCCCTGAGCCATCATGTCCCAAATCTCTATACTATTCAGGGAGGTCTAGATTCAATGGGACCTGCAGCTTTAGCCAATTGCTGCATCAGAATCAACTGTGCTCTGAAATTTGATACTACACTAATTTAATAAGGCAACTAACATTTTGATTATGTAAGGAAAATCAAATTTAAAGGATAAGTAGATGAAGAAACAGAAGTTTATAAAGCATCACTCTATGCCCAGATCCATAATGGAGGCTGGGGGAGAGATGCAGACACAGTTACCACTAGACTGTAATTCTCTAATGATCTCAGCATGGGATACACAAATTATGAAGAGGGGAGGAAGGATTTTAAAAGACAGCAAGCAAATGGGGCAGAAGGTGGTAGAGATAAACACAATTAAGATAAAACAAAACAACCAAAAAACCTGGGGTTCATATTTTTCGGCCCATGGCCCCAAAAGTGTGGTATATCTATGCCATAAGAGCATCTCCCATTGCTGTCCTCTCCTCCCATTTTCCCTGGGTTTCTCTTCGATAATTTCCTTTCCTCAGAAACCTGCCTTTGTCATGTACTTTAAGTTGAATTCAATTCTATGAAAAGAGTTTAGAAAGGGCTGACTTTCTAAAAGAGTAAATCTAAAGAGTATGATTTGCTTTGGTGTTGAACCATGGAATCACTGAGTCTAGACACAGAAATGTAGAGTAGAGGCGCCTGGATAACTCAGTTACGCATCTGACTCTTGATTTTGGCTTAGATCATGATCTCATGGTCGTGGTATGGAGCCCCTCAGCCCCTCATTGGGCTGTGTGCTGAGTGTGGAGCCTGCTTGGGATTCTCTCTCTCTCTCTCTCTCTCTCTCTCTCTCTGCTCCATCCCCACAGTCTTTAAATAAATAAATATTAAAAAAAGAAATGTAGAATAGAGGCCAAGCTCTCAAAGAACTTACAACATAGTTGGACTAGCATGCATGAGTCCACAGTAAACAGGACAAGATAGACTGGATTTGGAGCTAAATCCAATGGTGTAGACAAGGAGCTCTGGGGGGAAAAAGCACTATTAAGAAGACACAGTTCCTGCCCTGAAAATTAGCCACTTCCCCAATGGACTTTGGAATTAAAATGCTAATAAGTCATGTCTGAGACCCAGATGAAACCACCACTTCTTCAGGAAGCCTTGACTTGTTTCTCCAACCTCAGAAATTACTGTACATCAAATTCTAAGAACACTCAGAATCTGTACCACGTAATTGAACACCTAATTGTATTTTTTTTGAGTAATGCTTGCTGTTTTTTCAGGATGGTTAGTCTTCCCCTCCTCCCAGATTGCAAATCCGCTAAGGTCTGGGAGCATATGTGTCTGCATAGAATTGAATGAGACCTTCGAGATCATTCTGTATAATCTTTTCATCTCTACAGCTGGGAAAATCAAGGACTGACAAGTTGTGACTTGCCCAAACTTATTCAGCAATAGTGTTTAGGAGACTCCTTAAAATTCTATTTGTTTTTATCTCCCCTTGATTGGTAAGGAAAAGATATTGGGTGGATTATTCCAGGAAATTTATCATACAGTGTATTATTTTGTTTAGGATTTTCTCACCTTGAGATCTAGGAGTAGTAAAAAGCATAACCCTATACTTTGGGTGTACAAGTAATTCTTGAAATCAGGTGGTGTTAGTTCTCCAAATTTGCTCTTCCTTTTCAAAATTGTTTTAAGTATTCTAGACCCTTTGCATTTCCGTTTTTCAAAATTGACTTGCCCGTTCCTCCTAAAAAACATTGCTGGGATTTTGGTTGGCATTGCACTGAATCTTTGGATGAAGTTAGGGTGAGTTGCAATCTTAACATTGTTGCATCTCCCGACCAATGAACATGATATATTTCTCCATTTTTTTAGGTCTTCTTAAATTTCTCATAAAAAGATATGGTAATGCTATTTTAATCTCAATTTTTGCTTTTTCATTACTAGCATATCAAAATAGAATTAACTCTTATATTGGTTTTGTGCCCTGCCTTCTTACAGAACCTACTTACTAGTTTTAATGTCTTTTGTTTCATAAATTCCGTAGAATTTTATACATAGATGCACATGTTATTCTGCATATAAGGTTGTCTTTCAAATCTGGATAGTTTTTGTTTTTCTTGTTGTATTGTGCTGGCTAGAACCTTTAAAACAATGTTGAAGTAGTGAAAGTGGACATCCTTGTGTTTTACTTGAAAGAAGGTTCTAGTCTTCCATCTCTAAACACAGTATTACCTATAGTGCTGCTATAGATGTGCTTCATCAGTGTGAGGAAGATTATCACTTTGAGCAAGCAAGCATTTATCCAATGCTCTGTGAATCATAAGATTTCTTTTCTGTCTGGTTGATGGAAACAGGTCCTATTCCTGACCTTGAGTGGGTTCTCAGCACTGTCCTATTAAACTTGTATAGCCTAGGGGGCATGTGAGTGGCTCAGTTGGTGTGGCATGCGACTCTCGATATAGGGGTTGTGAGTTCAAGACCCACAATGGGTGTAGAGATTATTTAAACAACAACAACAACAACAAGAACAACAACAACAACAATGGGGGGCCTGGGTGGCTCAGTCAACCGACTGAGCATCCAACTTCGACTCAGGTCATGATCTCGCAGTTTGTGAGTTCGAGCCCCGCGTCAGGCTCTGTGCTGACAGCTCAGAGCCTGAAGCCTGCGTCGGATTCTGTGTCTCCCTCCTTCTCTGCCCCTCCCCTGCTTGCTTTCTGCTTGCTCCCTGTCTCTCTCTCTCTCTCAAAATAAACATTAAAAAACAAACAAAAACACGTGTAGCCCAATATCAAGTTGAGGAAACACCATTCTATCTCTAGATTGCAGAGTTCTTGTGAGTAAATTTTGTCTAATGCTTTTTTGTAATCTCTTGTTGCGATCATGTGGTTTTTCTTGTTTGGTGTGATAATGCGGTAGATTACATTGATTAATTTTTGATGTATTCTTCTTATGAAAAGAAAGTGGCACGATTGTTAGGAAAAGATCCTGAAACCTTGTTCAGGCTCAGAAGGCAACAAGGGGACAACTGATGAATGAACGTGAACTGGGTACAGGAAATGGACTGGCTGTTCATGTGCCATGAAGTTGCCATTTTGTCCTTCAGTGGTGATGTATTCACTAAGTGGGGATGCTTTCACCAGTTTTCTTGCAGTCAACTTTGCTGGTCCCTTTTGCTTATGAAATTCTTACAAATGATGACCTGAGAGTAGCTTCTGAGCCCTCAGTGCTGTTCAAATTGAATTTCATTACATTTTAAGTTATTAAAAATAATTTACCTTCTTGTCTGTAAAAAAAAGAAAAAAAAAAAAAAAGAATCTGATAGACAAACACCAGGCCACTAAATATATTGAAGACCAGAGCTCCCATTTCTTCCGGATACATTTATCCTTTTTTTTTTTTTCTCAGTTTGGACCCCATGGAGTATGATTGATCTGGAGAAATGTGTTTTCTTTTGAAAGTGTAGAGTGTTAACAAGATATTGGCATAGGGATCATTCCTGCCTATATCACCCATTCATTTCTAATCCCACATGCCATTCCTTATGTCCCTTGCAGAGAAACCCATGAATGTGGAGAGATGTGTTCTTGGTATCTGTAATGGAATTCAGAATGAATTTCTTATTATCATTGGTGACTAGGTGTCATTAAACTATTGCTTCAAGTGCTTTGTACTGTTGTATTACTGTTTACATTATTTTAAACTTTTCTTGGTATCTCCCTTTTAATGCTACCATTATTTCACTGGGGAGATGTGTGACATACTTCAAGCGATTAATAAAAGGATTTTTACAATTTAACCCATTTGGAAGTTGGATACAGTCTGAATATGGTCCTAATAATTTATACTAAGACTAATCTATATATGCCCCATGTGCATTGAACAATAAGTGTGAAAGCATTTGAGAAGGCAATGAAAAAAGAAACTTAGTTTTCTTGTGCAACAAAACAAAAATTGTAGGGGAAAAAATCTGACTGCTACTGAACTCTTTGAGACAGCTCAAGTTGAAATTGATTCTGGCAAGGCCATTACGGGGGTAATCGTCCAAGAGAATGTTTTCTTACACAGGAAATTAGAGACAGGGAAAACATTATTAAAAGTAAAAATTTGTAGATTTTTGAGTCTGCCAGAATGTGTAACAGCTATTGTATCCCCTTATGGGATTAACAACTAAATTGAATTTTACGTAGACTCAGCGTTTGAGCTGAGTTCCAAGTTGAAGAACCTTTGAGAAGGAGGGAAAAAAAGGCAGAGAGATTCAAGATGTTTTTTGATACAGTGAAACCCACCCCCACCCCCAATCACATGTTTTACAAAGTTACAAAAAAAGGTAAAATGAGGGGTTTTATTGCTTATATTAAATGAAAGATCAAAATGTTTTGATTGATGCCTTAGAAAAAAATCTGGTCATGATTCTGCACCAAAATTCACCATATGTACATGATTCTACAAGTTAGATATGACAAGATATGAAAAATATCTGTCACTAGATCTTATGATTAAACTGTATAGCAAAATGGAAAATTGATTGACTGATCCAGGAATTGGATGTGTGTTTATGAGCACGTGTATGTGTTTGTTGTGTGTGTTTGTTGTGTATGTGCTGTGCGGGCGTACGCATTTTGAAGGGGAAGGCAGTGGTAAGATGAAAAATGTTATTTAAAAAAAAGTTCTTGAATATCTGAATTACAGTAATTAACCATATTAATTATATAAATTGATATAAAAAGTAATCGGTTTACTTTTTTGGCTGACATACCTGCAGTCCTTTGGATTTTCATTTACAAACGCAGCTTTATTGATACCATAGCTTCTACCTCTCGGCAACAATTTAAAGGAATAGTGATTACATTCTGTCATGTAGATAGACGTTTTTGGACTAGACATGATGTGCATTCATTAACAGCTCATTTATTTACCATTATAAGTTTTTGCATAAGTGAGTTTTCCAGAAAACCAAAATTAAACCCACAAAGTTTTAATTTTAACCATTTTAATGGAAAGGTCTCAACTTTCCTCATCCCTTAAATGATGAAGATTCTGAGTGAGTGCCAGATAATTGTGAGAAAGGAATTTTGTTACTTGGTGAGCGTGAATTAGAATATAATGTGCAATTTAAGTGACACTTTTGCGTGACATTTCATGGTATGGAAAATGCTCCCTCTATAATGTTGAATGGCAAAAGAAAGACGTAAAGTCATACGCTGTATTATCCCAATAATGATCTACAGTTAGAGTGTATATAGAGAAAAGCATATCTTTTGATCCACTTTTTAAATATGATTTACATGTAGAGTAGTCACAGGAAAATATGAAATACCTCAAATTGACAGCACGGTTCTCTTTGAATGGAGAATTAAAGAAGATTAAAAATTGTTTTCTTCTTTTCCTTTTTTCAGATTTTCTAGGACGAATATTTTTTATAATCAGGTTTTTTTAAAGGTTGTTGACAATTTTTAAATTGTATTATAGATATCCTATTTATTTCCCATTTAACAGTGATTATTACATATTAATAATGAATACATATTTTTATATAATAGGTGCTCAGAGAACATTAAAATTTTCATTCATTTTGGCATAAAAATATTCCTTCAAAAGTTCAGAGGGCATTTGCATACACAAGCTGCTCTTGAACTATTTAACTCAAGAGAAAGCTTTTTTGTGGTTTTCTTGGATGGACTAAAAATTTTGGTAAATATGTATTCATTTATCACAGAAGCTAAGGGGTTCACTAGAAGATGGAAGATGGGTAATTGATCTTTCATCTACATTCTATGAAGCAAAGTGAGGACATATGCTATTTACAGATTTCAGTCAGAGTAAACCCTTGAGGATGTGCTGTTCCAGCCCCAAATTTCTGCCCAAAGCTAGAAGTTGCCCGATTTGCTGCTGAAGTTAATCATGAGAATAGAAAATTCAGCAATTATTTCAGTGCACCATATAATATATATGTTCTCTACTAACAGTTAAATCTCCACTTCAATTCTCTGTAGATAATCAAAAGGTAGCAAGAAAGCAAAGGAAGTTGCCTTGGCTAATGCTGGATAGTGGTTTCTGAAGTAGTTACGCTTAACCTTGACTATCATAGAAGAATGGGTGATTAACAATGGCACTGTTGTTATTTTTTTGGTTATAGCTAGGTAAAACATATTTGAATGGCCATTTTGACTGTGGTGCCATTCACACCTGGAATCATACGTCCTAGTGTATGGGAGGCAACACAGAGCCATGGTTATAGGAGTGGGGTTGGAGGTAGAGCACTTGGGTTCCTTTTAATGGGAGATCTTGAGCAAGATTCTTAACCTCTCTGTTCCTCAGTTTCCTCATCTATAAAATGCAACTAGTATTAGGATCAATCTCCTAGGGCCATAGAGCAAATTAAATGAGATAATTCATATACTATGCTTAACACAGTGCCTAAGACATATTAAGTGTTCAAGAAATGTCTTCATCACCATCATCATCATCATCGTGAGCTTTTACTTATAGCTAAAAATTAACATAACTGGGGCACCTGGGTGGCTCAGTTGGTTAAGTGTGTTACTCTTGATTTCGGCTCAAGTCATGATTTCACCATAACGGGATCGGGGCTGTGAGCATGGAGCTTGCTTAGCATTCTCTCTCTCCCCCTCTCTCTCTCTGCTCCTCACTTGCTCATGCTCTCTCTCTCTCTTGCTCTCCTTCTCTCTCTCTCAAAATAAACATTTAAAAAATTTTTTACAAAATAATTAATGTAACCATGCATGTAAATACTTACAAAATTTTAATGTACCAAAAGTGTTAGGGGATAACAGCGAGATGATAGCCTAGAATGGGGTGTGGTAAACTGTGACCACCCCCAGACTAAATCTGACCTGCTGCCTCCTTTCATAAATAAAACTTTATTGGACCATACCTACACTCATTTGCTTAAATATTGTCCATGGTGCTTTTGTACCGCAGTGGACAAATTGAGTATTTACTACAGAGACCGCATAGCCAGAAAAGCCTGAAATATACACGATCTGGTCCCATACTGAAGAAGTTTGCCATCCTCTCATCCAGACCATAAAGAGAAGACTGGAGAATCGAGAAAGAATATGTAGGAGCTATCGGACATGCAATACTTCTTGCTACAGGAAGAGACTGTCTCAGAACTACCCGGATTCACTGGTAGCAAGCAAAATAGTAGTAGTAACTGCTGTAGAAGCAAGTGATCACCTAAAGAGAACAACATCAAAGAATGAACTGTAGTTGGCTTATTTGTGGCCAAGAGGAAAGATCCCATTGAAAGGAAAGGGAAAGGGAAGAGCAAATAAACATAAAATTTCATATTATCAACGAAGGTAAGCAAGTAATGCCACCTTCATGCTTTACAGGTCTGTATTCCAAGGCAATAACAAAATATAGAAATTAATCAGGAGAGTTGCGTACTATTATTAAAAAATGTACATGTGTGCACACACCAAAGATGTTGACACTAACTGTAAGACAACTCAGGCAGAGGAAATCGAGCCTAAAGAAGCCAGCAAAATCTAGTCCTCTGATTAGCTGAAAGTAGATGTCAGCCTCTTGGGAATTATATGCAGATACACAATAACACCCAGCCTACCCAGAGATAAACATTGGAAAATGTTCTGCCCTGGGTGGCAAAGCCTTTGGGAAGATGAAGGCCACAGCACCTTCCCAAGACAAAAAGTCCTAGGAAACATCAGGCCAGAACTATTTTCATGAGGAAGAAATTCCTGACTCTGTGGGATAAAGTTGCCAAAGCTACAAAATCTCCTATCATTTCCTCTGCATAGGCTTGGCCACCCATGTATGGAGGCACCAAATGCTAACCTCTGAACAAGCATGCATAATTTGTTGGAGTCTATCATGTGTAAGTCTGTAAACCACATCGGTTATAATTAACATAAAATCTCCTCCATTCTCAAATTTAGAGTAACTTCTCTCATGCCTCAACTGGAGACGACAGAGTAAGGATCAGGCTATTGAGTGACTGTCAGAACTCAGTGTCTGAGGTTTCCGGACTCCACATTCACGCAGCCACACAGCACAAACTTAACGTGGGAGCAAAGCACACAGTACACATTCACATGCAAAGGCTGCTCCTGCAGATCCTGAACTTCCCACAGGATGATCGACACTGCCCTTCATTTGGATGACACGGACTGTTCTCTCATCAATCTCTGGTAAAAGACTAAGTAGTGCAGAGAGCAACTTACACTTTAAATGAAGCTAATGGAATCAAAACAGACATATTAGCGGCTACTATCTCCAGGGAAGAAAATTCTTACCCATGTATTATGTGCTAATTTTGGAACCAATGGATACCCACTGAGACATTCAGTTCATCAGATTTATTCTGCACTGACACTCTGAATTGTGCAATTTCTTCATTGATGCTGCTTTCATGGTTCCGTCATCATTACAATGCACTTGGGAGAGAGACTAGGGAAACGGGATGGAAGCTCTGCTCCAATGCACATATGGTTGGATACATCAAAAGCAGGGAGGGATGCAAGGTTGAAATTAACTCAGTTCAGACTAAAACATCATTTCTATTGGAACCGAAGCAAGATGCATGAGCTACAGTTCCTGAAGCATTTTGTTGCTTCTTTTCAATCTGGGAGAAAACAATAATGATATTCCAAATATCTATGGAACTCTGGATAGTGTAACAGTTTGCAAAAATGTTGGTTTAAACCCATTGGTAGGTATGGGGAGAAAAAAAGACTGGAAGGAAGGGAATTCACTAAAATGGTAAGATTTGTTTACTTCGTGTGATGAAAATATTGACTTTTCTCCTCTATTTTTCTTTATTCAAAGTTTTTCTAATATGTTTAGGTATTCTTATGTCGTGAAGAAAATATATAATAAATTACATTATATTACATTCACTTATCTAATTTCTTTTGGCATATTTGGGGAAAAAAGAAAGAAAGAGAGCAAATTAGCTTATTTCTTGATGTGACAAATGGATGTCTGGGAACTAGGTTTTTTAAATGGTTTTAATAAATAAGAGTAGGCAAAATAATAACATTTTTCTGGCATTTAAGTTTAATATAAATGAGTAAAAAAGGCACAGTCTTACCTTGATGAAATACATCTGCCAAAAATCATTCATTTTTATTTTTCATATGGATAAATAATGTTATTCTCCCAACTCCCTCTATTAATTCTATTTCTATTTCCTTCCTGCCATTTTACCTCCTTTTTTTCTGTCTCCCTATCTCTCCCTTTATTTATTATCATATCAAACAACAAGTGCAATTGTTCAAATACATAAAATAAAGGCATTTGTCTTTTGAGTTAAGAGACCTACCATTTTGTACTTTTATTTTCCATCGTGCTTCCTACTCAGAAATTACATATGTGTGAATTGTTCTATATTGGTCATTAAGATGAGGTAGATATTGTTCTAATTTAAGAAATAGGTAATAACTAGGACATATTTGCAATTAATGAGAATTTTTTTGATATGTCTATATTACAACTCAACATTTAAAAACACATTTCTCAGCACGTATACGCTAAAATGTGTATTTTAGGCTGTGATAAGTACTATAAGTACAAAAATTGCTTGTGCCTAAAACAATTTGTACTTTTGCATTTGCAATCTTCTTGGACTATTATAAACAAACGCACATTGTGTAGAGCACATTTAAATGCATTATTTCCGTGCTTAAAAATGTACTCTTTAAAAAAGAGCATTAAAAGAAATGTTAATGTCGCCATTTTACTAATTTCACACAGGCGAAGGGTGAACCAGTTGAAGGTCGGGAATTCAAATAAAATATCCTGTGTTGACAAGATATGTGATCCCGTGTTTTCAGTACAGCAGTGAATCAATTAAGCTCTGCCTGATACTCCATAAGACAAGTACTATGAGACCAAGAAGACATTCTGCTATAGATGGCATTGTACGCTTCCAAATCTGAGAAATCTGTGTGCAAGTTCTACCATTTATTTCTATGGTCTTGGGGATGTTTTCACTTACTCTGAGACTTAGTTTCCTCATCTGTTAAGTGGGTATCCCCCCAAAATACTACCAATCTCATAGGGCTTTGGTAAAAGAAACAATTCACATGAAACATTTCACATAATGACTCTCCTATGGAAGTGCTCAACTAAGAGCATCTGGCCGCGGTGTTGACTTTGGCTCAGCCCCACTCATTTATCCCACAAAGCAGAGCCCGGCTGTCTCCAGTCCAGAACCTGTTTAGTGGCTTATCCACAATACCAGTTTCCTTGATTTTCTGAGATGGTTCCAGTCCAGCAGCATGCACCAATATAGCTCTCACTGTATGCACAGTGCCATGACAGGCAGAGCCCCTGAAGGAAAGAAATGGACTGGGGTGAAAAATAAATACAGCAAAGCCTTTAAAATTAAGAATGTTGGGGCACCTGGGTGGCTCGGTTGATTAAGCGTCCAACTTCGGCTCAGGTCATGAACTCCTGGTCTGTGAGTTTGAGCCCTGCATTGGACTCTGTGCTAACAGCTCAGAGCCTGAAGCCTGCTTTAGATTTTGTGTCTCCCTCTCTCTCTCTGCCCCTCCCCAGCTTGCACTCTGTTTCTCTCTCTCTCTTTCAAAATATAAATAAACTTAAACAAAATTTAAACTAATAATCTTAATGCTAAAATTCTTCCGTACACACTGGGCTTCTAATTCTTACCCCTCTATTTCTTACCTTGTCTGCAAATTCCCAATTTGGCCTTTTCCATGGGAAATTTAATCAGCTTACATGAAAGTTCAATTCAAAACAACAACAACAACAACAACAACAACAACACACACAATCTGCCAGACATTGAAAATTAGTAAAATACTATTCAGAATGTTCAATGTTAACTCTCTAAAAACAGCACAACTTGACCACATTATTATTACCTGGATTTGCCCTTAGCCCAACTGGTCTCTTCCTCTCCTGCAGAGGTAGCACCCTAGAGGTATGAAACCAATCCTATATTTAGTAGGGTGTATTTAGTAGGGTGAAGAAAGAGCCAAACCCCAAGACACACGGAAGAGGCTGCCAGTAGACCCTTCTGCATAGCCGTGGGGCTGCTGTGCTCTCTGAGAGCCATCTCTGGTGGGAGACGTTTTCGTGAGTCTGGGTGCATGCTTCAGGACCCTGCCCAGTACCCATCCCAAGGCGAGGATCGTGGCTTATTCCTACCAGTGACCCAGGGATGGAGGCCCGTGTTGAGTCCCCTCTGGGGTTACTTTCAAACTTCCTTACCTTGACACAGAGACTACCCTTCTGGATGTCTCTGTGGCACCTCTTCCCCAATTTCTGGGATGCTGGTACCCACCAGTTGACTTTCCTCGGCTGTCGCCCACTTCTCGCCATTCTACTCTGTGCACACCAAACTGCCCCAAGCATCACCTGAATCTGCGGGTCACCTCAATCACCATATCCCCACCCCCAACAGTGCGTCCCTTCCCTGTGTCTCAGAACCCCTTGGCCTCTTCCCGGCGCCTACTGGCTTCTGGCTCCTTCCCTGACACAGAGGATCCAAGAACGGGCTCGCAGTTACGGTTTTTGAGTCTGGAAGCGTCGCGGTTGGGAAACAGGTAGAAGTCTGATGGCTTTCGTTGTAAAGACTTCAAATTATATGGATTTTTTTCCCCTCCATTAATTTAGTTCTGAATCCGTAAATGCCATCTGGGATTCTTTAAAAGTTTTCTCAATCAGTGTTTGTTGTTTGAAAAATACTTCGACTTGCCTTATTGCTGGCTGTTGAGAGAATTGATGCCCTGCTCTTTGTTCCACTGTGCACCACCTCACAAGCACTTGTCTGCGTATTAATGCACTGAGAGTGGCATTTTTAACAGATGAGAGGATTGGGAAAGTAGCCCCGAAACAGACCCAAATCAAACAGAAAAAGGATAATATTAAGGCTGCTAGAGATGGAGGTCCTGAGAAATGTTCGTATTCCTTCAATACGAATTATATTTGTATATATGACCAGGAAATATATATGTGCATATATCTGCCAGGAATTGTAAGCCAGCCGCCTCTACCTTCCCATAAGAAAGGGAGCTGGAGCCTCAGCAGGGGTAAATGAGCTTCCTGCAGGTTTAAGAAGCTGTTTCCTGATCCAAACCGGGGTGCTTGAACAGTTCCGATAATGAAATGAAATGAATTTTCGACTGCTATAGAAACGCTGTTCAACCAACCCAGGCAAGCGTCGCCACTGGTGCTGACACACAAAAAAACGCATTTATCACAGATGCTCCATCTCTTAAAAGTGTTCTTCCGTTTTATTTTAAGCAACTCACTCTCCGACTGGGTCCTTTGCAAAGTTATCCATCAGAACACCAGAAAGAGCGCCTTACCTGCCCGGAACATTTCCTCAAAGTGATCGCAACAAATGTATTTTAAAGCTGGCCACCAGGCTCCGGTCCTTAGAGGACACAGGAGCCTGGCTGAGCCAGCCCCAGCGAGCTGCCACCTGTATACACAAACAGAGGCACTCCCAGGTCCAAACTATTTTAGGAATGTCCCGATTAGAAAGATTTATTTACTTATGCACTCACATTTGTGGTTCTTTCCAAGTCCCTGAGATTGGAACACATTAAACGTCTGCCACTAAAAATGACCATAAGAAAGCCAAATATCAAACTGAGAAAAATATTTGCAATAAGTGACAGACAAAGATTTGTTATTTTTTTTTTTACAGAAATAGACCCCACCAACCCAGTAAGAAACAAATAAAACCTTCCATTCTCCTCCCCACCGAACTACAGAAAGGGCAGGACCAGTCAGTTTGTGAAAGAAAATATATAATTGGCCAATCAGCACATGAAAAAAATTTTAAATCTCCAGTAATCCAAGAAATGTTTTCTAAAAATTAAAGAGGTATCAACTTTTATTTTTTCAATGAAATTAAATGGAATATTTAGCCTTGTAGATTTAAGAATAGTAAATCTTCTTTAACACTGCACATGGAAGTATGAATTTTGTTTTCTTGGTTTAGAAGTCAGTTTATTTAGACTATATGTTGATTGATCCAACTGGTGAAGAACGGTAAATAATATGATAAAATGTTCACTTTATTATGTTAATTATTCCAGGCTCTTAAAAACATATAACATATTTGCTCCTAAAATATACAGTGTTAATAAATTTATAAGAGAAAGACTAAAAAAAATAATAGATTAAAACACTGGTCATGTAAAAATTGTAGACTTTTGGGTCTCTTCATTTTCCCTTTTTGCTTTCCTATATTTCTAAACCTTCTAAAATGATAATTATTTTTAATATTTCCGAGAAAAAAATTATAAAACATGGCATACATGTGTTTAGAAATATACTTACCTACCAGAGTTTTCTTGCTAAGAAGTTGAATGTCTAGTTCTCTGGACAGTTTACAACCCTTGTGTATTTAAACAGTGCATAGGCAAGAAAGATTTCTGGCAACAGAAAGTTACATCTATGTGTATAAGTTATGGAGAATGAGAGCCACATGTGGCCTATCAGCCTCATTACTCTGTAATTATATGTAACGTTGTAAATCCTAGCTTTCAGTTTTCCCCTGGTTTGTGTTTTGTTTAAAAAAGAAATCACTAACACATCTCAATATACAAGACACTGTCAGTGTACCTTTTTAGAAAATAAACTGAATTTAGAAACGTGGCTTTTGTTTTAATTTTGTGGCCCTGGTTGAACTTCCCTGCAAGGCCCAAGTGTAGAATTCCAAGCAGGGGCTTTGCTTGTCCTCGAATTATACAGAAAGCTTCGATCTACAGTGCACTGTGTAACTCCAGGATTGAGGAGTGCAGCTGGCCCAGGGGAGAGGTCCCAGCATGATGCATCCTAACGAATGCAGAAAACTCCTGTGCGTATGAGGGTGGACTCAGGGAGGGCCTGCAGTGTTTCCAGAAGGTCCGATTTGACCTTCATTTAACCAAACCTTATTACCTACACACGTGACCGCTGCAGCAGCTCTGAGGACCCGCAAACAGTACTCTGTCGATCTTGGAGAAAGTAATTTTTGCCATGCATCTTGACTGCAATGAAGTTCTGTATCACTTTGCAACTAAAATAAAATAACCATAGTGCTCACCCAAGAGACTACCTAACCTAGTTTTGGTATCAATGCAAATCTTTGATTTCATTATGTTAAT
Organism: Prionailurus viverrinus; assembly: GCF_022837055.1. NCBI lineage: Eukaryota > Metazoa > Chordata > Mammalia > Carnivora > Felidae > Prionailurus > Prionailurus viverrinus. The sequence goes on from NC_062572.1 coordinate 75,340,881, forward strand.
ATGGTGGCCATTCAGTTTTGTGTACATTTCATGTGTGTGTGTGTGTACGTGCGTGCGTGCACACGCATATGTATGTGGTTGAATATTTTATGACATTATTTTTGTTAATTCTTTGAGCAGTCTCTGAATTGATAACTATCCCATTACATTAAAAGAGGAAACTGAGTCTTAAAAGGGGTTAAATAATTGTACACTACCACAAAGCTAGTAGAGATTAAGTGTACAAGCCTCAGAGACCTACGAAATCCTAATCCCAAATCCACCATTGACTAGCCATCTGACATTAAGAACACCTAATCTCTCTCTTTCCCTTCATGACCTTTTCTCCAAAAAGCTACCTGAACTCTCTATATGGTAAGGGCTTACAAGAGACAAAGATGAACACTGTAGGACCTCTTAGGTTCTCAGTCCAGTACTAGACAATTGTCACTTCTGCTACATTCTATTAGTCAAAGCAAGTTACAAGACCAACCCAGGTTTAAGGAGAATGAAAACAGTCTAGCTCTTGATTGGAGAAGTACATGGACATAGAGGAATGCGAAGGATCAGTGACGGTCATCTTCACCAACAATCCGCTTACCTCTTGCTAATTGTCCCTATATTACTGTAAGGATAAACATCTCTGTGAGCCCTCCTGTTGGGCATAGACTATGAGAAACATAGATGAGTACTCTTCAGGCTCCTTCCATGATAGATCTGTACAGGATCTAATAGTGGTTGTGACTCTTTTCTTAATTCTTAAATGTTTATAAAAATGTAATCTCTGCTACTACTTTTGAGGGGGATGAGGCCCACACGTGGGGTGAGGTGAAATAGAGAAGCCAGCCTTCAAATCCATTGAGCTGACAAGCTGGCTCATGAGCAGGGGTTCAGTGTAAGATTAGAGATGGGGCCAGAAACCAGCGAGTAGCCAAGATTGTAAGATTGTGGAGAAAAATGGAGTAATGGACGTGGAAGAAGGGTTTTCAGTATTCCCTGGGAGCTTCCAGAAATACTGAGTAAAAGACTAGCTCTCGAGCTATCAAATAGGGTAAGGGTTTATTGTGATTCAGATTCTAGAAGAACATTTACCCTTACTGGTTATGGAATTCTGGGAAAAACATGCCACAGATTTAAAAGTTCCTGACATAGTGTCTGGCTCAAATTAAGTACTCAAAAAATGGTAAAAGCCAAAAGTGGGTGTGGGAATTACAAGGTTGAACTGAAACATGGGTCCATTAAAGTCCATACTGTTAACCTTTGTGATATTGAGTGGTTATGATTACAATAACTTTGGGTGGCTTTGAAGTATTCATGGGTATGAATTCACCATTTTAGTTATTTGAGGTTCACACACTTTACTCATGAAATGAGTCCTTTGCAGGGATGCCCACAAGAATGAAAAAGAGGTATAAGAAAAAAGTTACAAAGCCAACTTCCCATTTGCTCCCAGGTGGACAATAAAATTAAGAGGAACACAGAGAAATATTCACACAGTGGGAAGCTGTGTGGCTTGGAACAGCCATGGGTAATTTGTGAGAAGGCCCAGGCCCCAAACTATCTCTCATAATCTTTCTGCAAATTAGATTTAATACTTAGTGACCAGCAATCTTTGAACATGTAAGTAACCCCAAGCAGTTTCATTTGTATCTTAATATAAATCAATTTAGCCTAACAGCTTGTTTATGGATTGAGAATTTTCAGTTAAAGAGAAATTGTAAAAGATGGGATCCAGACCTGGATGTGAGGGGACTTTGACCAGCCTGAGGCTGTGGAGGCCAAGCAGGAGATGGTTGAGGGATTCAGACCCGAGAGGGTGCCATAAGGACCACGTCTAACCCATATACGTCTAGCCCATATATTGATTAAGTGGATTTCCCAAGTTTATTAGTTTCATAGAAAATTACTGGATAACAGGTCTATCTTTTCCCAGACTCCTCAGAAGTTCCCTACTTTCACTCCTAGGGTCTTTCCTTGCACTCTTGGGAATACAAATCAAGTTCATTCATCACTGAGATATGTATCTCAGTTATATATATATGATGGGTGTTCTTAACTGGATGTCAGTTATATTTCAATAAAAATAACTTAAGGGGGCACCTGGGTGGCCCAGTCGGTTGATCTCAGGGTCACGAGTTCAAGCCCTGTATTGGGCTCTGTGCTGGGTACTTAAAAAAATAATAACAACTTAAGGAAAAGTCAGCTTTTGACATTCAAAGTGTGATTTTTCTGAGTCTCCATTAAAAAATAGTTTTGAGGGTGAAATAGGTGATAGGGATTAAGGGTACTCTTTTCATGATGAGCACTGAGTAATGTATAGAATTGTTGAATCGTTGTATTGTATGCCTGGAACTAATATCACATTGTATGTTAATTTTACTGGAACTTAAATTATTTTTAAAAAGAAAATAGTCTTGAAATGTAGTCTTGGCTTAAGTAGATGATGGTTTTTGTATTCCCCGAGCTCTGAAGGAGGCCTGTTGACCTAAAGAGTGAAGTTCTTTTTTTTTTTTTCTTTTTTTTTTTTTTTAAATTTTTTTTTTCAACATTTATTTATTTTTGGGACAGAGAGAGACAGAGCATGAACGGGGGAGGGGCAGAGAGAGAGGGAGACACAGAATCGGAAACAGGCTCCAGGCTCTGAGCCATCAGCCCAGAGCCTGACGCGGGGCTCGAACTCCCGGACCGCGAGATCGTGACCTGGCTGAAGTCGGACGCTTATCCGACTGCGCCACCCAGGCGCCCCAAGAGTGAAGTTCTACTGTAAGGCAGAGGTGGGAGTGATGTGGTGGGTGTGATCAAATGACTTAGGGTACTGGAGAAGGGAAAATAATAGGTAGGCTGACTGGAATCCTGAAAGCAGGGATCTTTGGAAGAGATCTTCAAATTAGGTTTGAAGGATTTCACATAGTGGCCAAAGAAAGTAGTTTGATAGATAAGTCTGAGGAATGTTCTTGGCCCCTAGTGAACTAAGAATTAAACCTGCTTGAGAGAGGCCCAGAAAGTTCCCTGTGCCTGTTATCAAGACTTACAAGGACTTATAAAGATAGTGGGCCAACATGAGTCTGGGTCAGGACAAGAAGCCTTTGTGTGCAAGGATCTGGCAATTGGGAGAAAAGGCAGGAATCAGAAGCTAGAACAATGGGTGCCATCATGATGCTTCAAGAGACCAGATAAAAGTAGGGTACCCAAATAGAAACTAGTCCAAGGTGCAGACCAGATGGTCACCTATATAGATCTGAGAACATCTACAGATACTACATGACTATGGAAAGGGTGTAGAAATCTAATGACCAAGCATTTACTCAAGAGGCCAAACTATCTAATAATGATGGTCTGATCCTAAAGATGCCAAGACACGGTTAATTGCAGATATAAAGTTAAATTTTTTCTCTTGATAGACATGGAGGGATTTAAGAAAATTATGAAATCGGTTACATAAACCAAAGACTATATCATGTTTGAATTGCAATGAATATAAATTTTTAAACAGCTTTATGGGTCATTTAGATTTTTCACCCTTTCTATAGCTGCACAGTGTACCATCTGCACAGAGGCCAGATTTATGGTCTTTTTCAGAGTCACCAGGCAGCAGCTGGGCAGCCCTCATGAATGTTGCAGTTGTAGCAACCCTCAGAAACTCACTTCACTCCCTCTGACTCTAGAACCCTAGGAAGTTTGGGGCAGTTAGCCAGTTCTACATCACCTAGTCGTAGTTCAAGATATAGACTCCCATGTGGCTCCCACGGGGCTTCTAGGCTTCCAATCCTGTGGACGTGAGTCACATAGAAGTGGTGTTGCAGGCACTACAGATGGCTCACTCATTCTTCTTTCTCAATCTCTTTCTGTCATATCTTCCTGTGCTCTGGCGATTAGCATCCTAAAAATTTGCTCTCCGCCTTTCTTGCAGTTAGACATAGCCTTCTAACATGGTTCTGGACCAGAAAATGCCTTGCGAGCATGCTTAAAGAAAGAGAAACTGAGAAAAATAAAAGACAAAGCCTCCATCAAAGAGAAAAAGTCCTTTGTAGTTTCATCTTTCCCCCTCATTCCATTGCCCTATCCCCCTTTTCCCTACCCAAACCACAGATGTGATATTTATACCTGCAAGGTCATCCTGTGACCATGAGATGACATTAGTGACAAAGATTACATACTCAGGATGGCAAACAGAAACGTGGAATGACCTGGGTCCTTGCTGGCACTGGACAGCCCTGGACTTTGTGAAACAACAAAAAATCCCTGTAGGTTTTCTTTGCTGTTAAGTTTTCCGTTGTGATAGCCCAGCCTATTCCAGCTAATGAAAAAGGAAGTCCTTGTCATCTGAATACATACACCAATTCATTTTGCTCTACTCATACCATTCCCTTTTACTTTTATTCATTAATCCATTTGTTCAACAAATATTTACTTATTATCTGTTACATGGCAGGAACTCTTCCGGATGCTTGGGTGACAGTGATGAACCAGACAAACTCTCTGAACTCCTGAGGATAATATTCCACCTCCTGGAAACTCAGGCTTTGAGTAGACTCTTCCAGCTGAGTCTACAGTTTATTTAAGATGCACGTCTTTGCGAACTCCACTGATTCACAACACATAGGAGAACTTAAGTAGGGGGTCCATTTGGAGTGATTGTCTTATTTCATCAACTAAATTGTAAGCTTCTTCAGGTAAAAGGCTATAATTTGTGCTTCTTTTATGTCTCAGGATTTTGCACTTGATAGTTTTATAATAAAGTCCTTGGATTGTCTAATTTATTGGCCAAAAGGGAGAAATTGTGAATTTTGCCAAAAAAGTACCTTTCCAGCAGACTCTACCTCACTTTCATCCACCACACGTCCTTCAACACAGTTCAGAAGACAGGATGAGGTCACTTTCATTTATAGTCACTCTCTGCTGCCCCTCTGGTTTATATATCCTATACGGGTTACGTTTGTTTATGTTGTTCTTGGTTGAAATTTAGTTCATACCACCTTTCATTTTGGTAGAGTCCTGTAAATTTTCTCATGCTTAATGCCATTCCTTTAAGCTATATGTCAGCACAGAGCTTTCTTTGTTCACAAAAATTTCAATAGTGTCTCAACACAAGCAAACACAACTTATGCAGGAAAGTCCATCACTTTTCAGGGAGGTACATGCATGGTTTCCAAAGCACTGTGGCACAATGTAAATGTAGAGAAAAGTTTGTATTAAGAATATTTTAGTTTCCTAATGCCAAGACAGCTGTAAGCCTGAGTCAGAAAACAAAAAAATATCGAGAGGAATGTGCTTGCTTCAAGCAGGCAAAGTATACTGTTCAACATTGATTGGCTATTAACATATTATCGCTTAACCTCATATTGCAAAGATCCTTCATGTAAATGGTTTGGAAAAATACGTAGGCAATTATTGTTAATATCAAGTAATTTACTGCATGCAGGGATCTCAAAGCCTGTTACAGAGTAGTAAACAGCTTCCTTCCAAGTTCACCATCACGAATGAGAAGCACAGAGAGATTAAGTGGCTTGACAAAGGGCCCACAGCCCATCATAGACATAGTGAGGTTTCCAGAGGCTAGGAGTCAACGGAACCCAAACGGGAAGCACCATGTTCCCCTAAATCCCTTGCATCACAGCAATCCCATCAAATCTGATACTCTCTACTCTCCTTCATTCCACATCACCCATTCATCAGATTCTTGTCTGCAGTCTATTAACATTCCAAGAGTTGAGCAGACATAGTCAAGGCATCACCTTTTTCGAAAGAAGTATCAAGTTGTATAGAATGTTAATAATTTACCAGGGTGAGAAATAAGGTTAAATAGGAGTCCTTATATCATGAGATGTCTCAGAGCCTTTACTTGATTAGAGTGCATTGTGAATCCTTGTGACAAGCATATTTTCTGTTAACATTTCCCAAATACAAAGAAAAATGGGACTCATGTTCTCAAAATACATGTAGGACTGGGGTTCCAACAAAATAGAAATCGGCTCATCTATGAGGTTTATAAGAGATTGGATCCATCCTTCAAAGAAATGTGCAGAACGCGACTCAAGTTCTTTGTCAATGTGAACATCTTTAAAACGTATGTGTAAGTAGAAATTTGCAATAACTTTCAGTTCCACATTGACTAAAAAGTCTTCATTCTTGGGGTGCCTGGGTGGATCAGTCTGTTAAGTGCTCGACTTCACTCACATCATTATCTCACGGTTCGTGGGTTCGGCCCCGTGTCGGGCTCTGTGCTGATGGCTTGGAGCCTGGAGCCTGCTTCGGATTCTGTGTCTCCTTCTCTCTGTCCGTCACCCACTTACTCTCTCTCTCTCTCTCTCTCTCAAAAGTAAATAAATATTAAAAAGAATTTTTTAAATCCTTAATCTTATTACAAATTGGTACATGACTTTGCTTTTCTCTAAACACACTCAAACCATCACTCTGATCTGACTCTATACAGCAGAGTATGAACAGCACATTTTCTTACCATCTGGGTTTCCAGAGTATTTACCCATAGTAGCCTGTATCTACCATTCTTGTGATAATGATCAAAGATTAGTTACATTAATACACCTGATATGAAAAGAACACATTTAGGCACTAAGGTCTAGGCCTTACATATCACACTCAAACACAGAATGTTTCTGAATAAGTGTTGACAGCAAACAGAAAATCCTGGTGGCCTCTCTAGGGAGAGTTCTTTGTTTTCATGTTTTGTGCTGCTTTTGTTTCCACCTTGATCTTCATCTGCGTAAGTCCCTACTTTTTGTTGAAGAATTAACATCAAAGCAAAATATCTGGCAGGATTCTTGCTTTTAACAAATTTCTTAATGAAACTCAAAAGTCCCCTTTCTTTCTCAAGTTGAAGATTTATGTGCTCACCCGAAGGTACCAGATGCCCCTGAGTGTTAGGATTCTCAACACCACATGCTCTGATCCTTATTATTTTAAAAACTGAATACACCCCCACCTGAAATAACTACAAAGGCTCGCTCCCCATCGTGGTCACCAATCAGACCACACCGGGTCCAACCCACCACTCGTTGATCACACCCTGTGTACACAGGGGAAGGCACACACTGCTGCAGAGTTCTCTAATGACTTCCAGAACTTGACTCTTCACAACATCATGAATCAAGGCGAGCATGTGCTTAGGTTGTAATTGGGAAGTTGCGTCTCTTAATCTTTATTTCTTTTTCATAAGGACTCTGCAGAAAGAAATATATCCAGAGATTTTTGCCACTCAAAGCACGGCCCTCAGACCAGCAGCATCAGCATCTTGTGTGATCTTGTTAGAAATGAAAACCTTAGACTCTGGCCAAACCAACTGAGCTGGAAGCTCCATTTCAACAAGACCCTCAGATGACTTCTGTGCACAGTAAAGTTTGAGAAGCACTGAAAGCTGGTCACATTTCCCTCTCTAGGCTTGAAACCCACTCATTGTACAACTAATGATGTTTTCCTCTCTTACAGAAATCAAACCTAATCAACAAACTGTAGTATTGTAGAAAGTGACACTAAAAAAATTCGAGAGTTTTCCCAAAGACAAATATTGGATGTTGTAACAAACAAAGCGCATGATGATTGCAAAGGTCCTTTAGAAGTATTTCTTATCCAACATTATGCTCATTTACTTTGGGTTGTAGAAGGGCCTGTTGACCTTATGTTATATAATGTAATGGGTTTCTGGATTTCACAAAAGTCAATCATTTCTGCTTTAGGGAGGTAATAAAAAGGGTCAGAAAAACACCTTTATCTAAAGAAGCTTGCTTTGGGGGCGCCTGGGTGGCCCAGTCGGTTAAGCGTCCAACTTTGGCTCAGGTCACTGTCTCATGGTTTGTGAGTTCGAGCCCCATATCAGGCTCTATGTGGACAGCTCAGAGCCTGGAGCCTGCTTTGAATTATATGTCTCCCTTTTTATCTGCCCTTTCTCACTCACACACACACACATACACACACACACACTCTCTCTCTCTCTCTCAAAAATAAATAAACATTAAAAAAAATTTTAAAGCAGTTTGCTTTATGTCTACCTCCCCATTCCCATCAAATTGCTTGGATTTTGGGGAAAAGATTATTTTAAGCCAGAGACTTGAACAAGTTTGGATAGTACCTAGGTGGTGTTTAGCCCTCTAGAGATAGAGACTTACAGCAGAGTAGGAAAGCTCTCTGATCTCCATCTCCTGGTGTGACATTTTTGCTTTGCTAATTATTTTTAAAAATGCCCAAATTAGGTTTAGCTCAGAGAAGAGAGTCATCCACTGATTTGAAAAAGCGAAGGGCTAAAGAAAATGAAACACAGCTTTAAACAAGCTTTCAATTTTTTAACAAACTTCAGATTTTGTATATTCAGTTTTGTTTGACCCCTTTCAAATTAGGCACTTTAGTAAATTAGACACACGTTTATTCCTGTGGTGTTGTCATTGCCAGAAACATATTTTTCTAACTTATCTTTGAAAACTGCCCTCAAAGAAATCTTTTGAGCATCACAGGAAAATGGCATGATTTTGTTCTCATTGGTTATTTTTAGTTTTAAATATTGCTATCCAGCCTGATTTCCCATCTTATTTCCCAAAGTTATTCCCCAGTGGTCTCAAATCATTCTTCTAAAATTGAGAAGCCAACTCTAAAATGCATCTTGCCCCATTTGATTTTTAAAACTTTGTGCCTGGCCACACGGAATTTCAAAGCAGTTTGGGCCCACAGCAAAATGAGGACATCAGCAACTGCCTTGGTTTCTCTCTGTGAAGATAGAAAATACTCAGAGGAAGATGCGATACTCAAGTGTCTATAGGAATTCTGGTAGGTTTTTGCAAATTCAGGCTACAGGCATGCCTCATCATGTACTGTCGCCAACAAATTTTGTATAGGTGACTTATGCGCCTGGTAAGCTCTCTTAAGATTTCTCCGTCCCTCAGAAACCCTCCCTCCCAACTCCTCTGCCCTAGCTCCCTACAGAGTCAGCCAGGAATGGAGGCTATGAAATGTCACAGAGGGAGGAGCCTACTATGTGAATAAGTGTGTGTGTGTGTGTGTGTGTGTGTGTAGAGTCAAGGCCAGGGCAGCAATGGTGATGTGCAGCAATGCAGGGCACCATGTACTAGAGGGCTGGGTTGTTCCAGTGTGTTGTGGAAAGTATAGCCCTGCTCCGGGGATGCCCAGCACCACCTCCCAGTTCCCCGAAGGCGAAAAGTTGGGTGAAGATCAAGTGGGAGATCCCAGTGTTTGGAGTCTGTCAGAGGTTAGAGTCATTCCTGAGATCTCATAGACGAATTGTCCATTCCAAGCATTAGCAGAGACAAAACTCTTGAGAGTCCTTGGAGTTATCTGTGTATACTTTTCAGGTGTCTGCATGGTCTGGAGGAGAGAGAAGGGACTACCTCCAGGAAGCCTGGAGTCAGACGACCTGGATTCAGATTCTAGCCCTGCCGTTTTCAAACCACATGATCTTATAAACACCACTCATTCTACACAAGGAATGCTGAATATTGTTACCACTTCTCCAACAAACATTTAAGTCTCAGAGGACATAGCAGTGAAGAAAATTCCTATCTTTGATAATTTTACTAGAGTGATGACAGTATGCATTCACTAGGATCTTATCTATACCTGGATCTATTAACACACTACACATACATCACACATCTTAATTAATTCTCATAAGAGTTCTATGAAACAGGTATTCATTTTATCTACTTTACATTTGAGGAAATTGGAGCTTAAAAGGTTAAACTACTAAAATTTACAACACTAGCGAGTATCAGAGACGGAGTTTCAACCAGATTGTTTTTGTTTGCAAAGCCTGAATCCTACTGAAGCACTGACACCATTCAATAGGTAATAGGGAAAAGCAAGGTTCAAGTAACTACTGAGCATGATAAAATCTTGAAAGCCTTTTAAAGCTACAAATACATCCTAAAAGGGTCAGAAATCACCCAAGTGCCTGAGAAGGAAGAAGTGCATCCATATTTAACTGAAGAAGTTATCCTGAAGTTATCCTGAAGAATGAGATGGCAGGGATGGATTGGAAGAGCTTTCTAGATTAAATATATATAAATATAATATAATAATTTAAATATTATATATAAAATATAATAATAAATATTATATATATATACATATATATATATATATATATATATATATATATATAATGATGATCTTCCCTGCAGGAATTTATAGGAAATTGCTTATACTTTTCTCCACAGAGCTCAAATAATTGCCCCAGCTTTATTCTAATTAGCTTTCTCCCTTGTGAGGAAAGGAATAGGGTACTAATTTTGGTCTCTCATTTGCAAAAAAGGAAAATGACACTTAGTTTAAATAAATTTTCTAGATCCTATAGAACACCAATAAAACAAAACAACAACCACAGGTTTGGATCTGGGACTCCATTTTAGTCCAACTGTCTGTGAACATAATCAGCCTCTTATTTAAGCACAGGACTAAGTGTGGCCTGTGTTGTGCCCTTTGCAAATACATTGCAAAGTCATGCACGTCTTTCCTGTTCCTTTTTAGAAATGTAGAGCTTTCTCAGGAGGACTGTGGGGTCATGTTCAATTTTTGAAAATGAGGTGGAAAATTCACTGCTCCACAGTTGCCTCAGTAAAATGAGGATCACAGTATATGGTTGCAAAAGTATTTGGGGTTATTGCATTGGTTCATCTCATCTAGAACCTTACTGCAAGTGACTGATGTCTACAAGTATGCAGGGAAGTGACCACACGGTAAGGGTCACTTAGCTTCACTGAGCCATTTGGCCACTCAGCCAAGACAAAAAAAAGTTGTAACAGGAGTGTGAAAATGACCATAGTTTTCATCCATTTTCTTACCACCCAGGATGTGGGCCAGTCTGTCAAAAAAAAAAAATGCATGGGCTGGTGTCCATAAATGATTATTTATGAAGTTATATGGCAGTCAGGGCCAATTGTCTTCTCCACCTTCTTCAGTACAGAAATACTTTATCTGATTATATAGCCACCCGGGGGGAACAAAGAAAGATAAAGACTTGGGGCACCTGGGTGGCTCAGTCCGTTAAGTATACGACTCTTGACTTTCGCTCAGGTTATGATCTCACAGTCTGTAAGTTTGAGTCCCCCATCAGGCTCTGTGCTGGCACTGTGGAGCCTACTTGGGATTCTCTCTCTCTCTCTCTCTCTCTCTCTCTCTCAAAAATAAATAAACATTAAAAAATTGTTTAAAAAAATACAAAGACTCTATTTCCCAGCCTCTCTTGCAATCAGTTGAGTCAGGCAGCTAAGTTCTGGCCAATATGATAGAGGCAGAAACTGAATGTTCACCTTCCAGGGAGCATCCTTAAAGGTAGGAAGCAGATCCCCTTCTCTCCTTGCCTCTCTTTGCCTTCCTAATGGCTGGAATGTGAGCATCATAGCCAGAGATCCAGCAGCCACTTTAAGCCATAAGAATCACTGCAGTATAAAAGTCACAGATAGAACAAGATAGAAGATAACTTGATACTATGTCCTGCCCTACCAGCCCTGGACCTCATGACTTCTTTCAGTCATATTACTTCTTCTATTACTCATGGCTGAACATTGCAGAAGCTGGAACAATGTCTTGGGCACTACAGTGTACTTCTCAAGCAGGCAGAATAAAATGTCTTTCTCCTGGTTTCTCTAAAGAGTTGCTACTGTAGTCATTATTAGCTAAACTGCTTAATTGGCAATTAATCAAGAACTATCTTTTGACATTTTCTGTTGTCATTGTTTTAAACTCATATTTAGAGCATCGATTACAATTCAACTTGTGTACTCCATGTATTAAACCTGTTTTTTCTTCTCAACTAAATTGAAAGCTGCCTCATTGCTGAGTTTCACTCATGAATTCCAGATATTCAAGTCTCAGTGATAACTTGGGGATACATTTACCATCTGTGTCAGAATTTGAAACACACTTTTTGTTTTCAGAGATGGTCTGTATACAGAGTGTTACTGCAAAGCAAGGTAGCATGGGGTTTAAGAAATTGTTTTAAATCCCAGACATATTAGTAGGTGAGTAACTTAGCCTCACTGTGCCTCAGTTTACTTGTCTAGAAGATGAAAATAATAGCTGACAATAACATAGATAAAAAATAATCATATAAAATACGATCTGAGGAAGTGGGTGCTACAGTTAGTTTCGTTTACAGGAAAGAAACTAAGATTCAGAGAAAGCAAACTGCTTAAGGTCACAGAAGTAAGCCAGGAGTGGCAGTAAAGGTCCCATCCCGGCATCCTGTTCTTTTCAGCAAGTACTGCTTCCATGAAGATGCTGCAATAGCAACACTGATGTTTCTGCCCCAAACCAACTCTTCTGGAATTTTCTGTTCATGCCTATTACTTCTATTATTCATTTTTCACTGCCTTGCAATTTCATTCTGGGGGAAGAATTCCATATAACATACCTTTGTCACCCAAGCCCCTTTCAAACAGTCAAGCGACAGTTTTGTTATTGATGATGTCCTTGTGTTGGAGAGCATTGCAAACTATGGATAACAAAAGGAGGCGTCAATTGTGGTGGTATTTTCTACCACAGTCCAGGCCTCCTTATAAAAACAAGAATATGGCACAAGTAACACGTTGACCAATGTAATTTGCCATGGACATTTTAAATATTAAAACAGTCACATAATCATTAAGACATTGATATTTTATTCATTATCTCTGCTCCAGTTTTAACAAGTAGAGGCTCATTTTATATGTTAAATGAATTATGTTTCCCTTGTCTAGATTGGAAGGAAATTTTTTTTTTATTATTTTTTTTAACGTTTATTTTTGAGACAGAGAGCGACAGAGCATGAACGGGGGAGGGTCAGAGAGAGGGAGACACATCTGAAACAGGCTCCAGGCTCTGGGCTGTCAGCACAGAGCCCGACGCGGGGCTCGAACTCACGGACCATGAGATCATGACCTGAGCCGAAGTCGGACGCTTAACCGACCAAGCCACCCAGGCGCCCCGGAAGGAAATTTTTTTAAGGGAATGATCAAGAAATAAATTCCCAATCTGAGCCACAGATTTATCTAAAAATTACCTTGGGACTCCTTACATATCATGTTTTAGTGACCTCAACAAGTAGTATGTAACTATTTATTAATCACTATTTAAATGGCAAGAGTGTAGTCTCAGCCTCTAGCAAAATCAGTTTGAGTAGCAAGAAAATCAATATTTAATAATATGATTGTTAGGATCTATCAGTGACTACTAAAAATGTGTACAATTTTGGAAGCAAAATAGTCAATGTGAAAAATTTAAATTAGAGAAAAATGAATTAGTAACAGGTAATTTATATTTATAAAACAGCCTTCACTATTCAAAGGCCTATCATAGATTCATTCTATAAAAATATGCACTTTAAGGGCCTATTTATTTGCATCTGCAAACTTTCTACAAGATGGAAATTGCATTCAGGTTAGTTCCTTTTTTAACCAGAGACCAGAATAGAATAATCCCAACAGGGTCTTGCAGTTACATAGCATCTTATAGTTTATAAATGACTTTGGCCTCTATTATTTTATTTAATTCTCAAATGAATTCCAAAGTAGTAGTATTATTATCCATCCCCATTTTACAAAATAAAAAAAACCAAGGACCAGAGAAGTAAAGTCTCCTTTCCAAGCTTCCATAAACAATGAGTGGCTGGCCTGTTTATTCTGGGTCCAAATATAATGGTCTCCCTAATAAAATATGCTTCATAATCCTAGCATAGACCAACTTTCAAGTCCAACATCTGATTTTCCTTTCCAGGAAAGGTCAAGTGAGGAATACCATAATTGGTACATTGTACGAATATTTTAAGATACAACCCATTTGTCTCCAGTCTACCAAAAAATAAATAAATAAATAAATAAATAAATAAATAAATAAAAGAATGCACATCCACCAACTCTACTCTGGAGGCATGTATATTCCTTATGGGTAGGCACAAGTCTACCTTTACCTCAGGAGGGACAAGGAGAAATAATCTGAGTTTATCTGGAAAATACAGAGTCAAGGACCTTGATATTTTGCACCAATCAAAAGAACAATCCAGAATGGGCAAGTTCTCCCTTCCGCAGACACTGAGGTGCACATTCCCTTTCATCAACACTCCCACTAGTGTCTTCTCTAAAATTAAATCCTGAGTGTGCAGCCTGTGGACATCTAGTGACTGGGCAGGCACATGGGGAGCTGTCCCAGATGATCTGGGCCCAGGTGCAGAATAAACTAATGCTTTTCCTAATGCGTTCTCCTTTTTAATAATAATAAAAAGTTACAATTACTTTTTGAATAATTTTTTCCCCATTTGGATAAGTGCAGTTCATGAATGTGGATCTCCCTGGTCCAAAGCACACCATTCACACCTGTTAATGACCGACCCCCGTAGTTTAGTAATCACAAACTAATCCCACCTTGGTGGATGAATATTGACAATCATCTCACTTATAAAGACTATTTACTATCAGTTTTTCAAATTAGCAGTTGATTGGCATTAAGCATAACTTCTTTTAAGGGGCAGTGTCTTTGTATACAACTAATTAAACTAGGGAACTCATCTGTTCAAAAATTGCAAGAATTAGAATTGTGAAAAAATAACACTTTTTGTCTCAAAATTGCTATACTCATATGAACAAAGTTTCTATATAATGTGATGAAATAATTATTGTAATTAGCATCTTAATTTGAATTTAGATGCAATTTGTTTTTTTTCTTTTTAGAAATCTAAATTAATTCCCTGGGAAACTGATGAGAATTTTTCAAAGTAGAAATAAATGCCTATAATAAATCAAGAGATAAGGGAACAGGCAGAGATTATTCTGCAATTAAAGTTTACTAAATTAATTCCACTTAAACTCCTTGGAGTTTAATGTGAAAGAACTCGGAAGGATGTATCTTCTAGGATTAAAAATTCACAGACTGAAAATTTAAAGGCAAAGAAGGGAAAAGAACCACATAATCAATATTTCCCTAAACACTAATCAGAAAATAAATGTTAATATTCCTCTCACAGTTTGATATTAAAAATATAAATAAAAGACACCAAACTTGAGTAAATTAAATGGAAACATGGACAGGTGATTGGAAGTTGAATGTGAATATTTGTTTTACCCAAATGAATGTAAATTTCATTAGTTGATAATTAAAAGGAAATTATACAGACATTACAATTACTGGCAATGGCATAAATTATGAAGCTGTATGGCAAAACAATTTAGGAACCCACATTGCTGTTACTATTGTCAAACTGGTTACCAGAGAAACCTAGAATAAATAATATATTCTGTGACTATGGAAATGAGGCCTTGATGTGTTGCTAGGCTGTTAAAGCTAATGTCATTGTATAAAACAATAATGTTAAACATTATTAGTTTTTTAATTATGTCAGTTAATTAGAATTGTTCCTGTTAATTGCCTATGATTCATCTCCAGATGAAAAATGTTCAAGTAAGAGCTTTGGCTTTTTCTCTCCTAACACACCATCTAAAACATGGCCTGAGTTTCGTACGCTGGGTTTTACAAATACCATTAGCCTGGGCAACAACAGTAATTATGGTCAAAGTCACCTCTGATAAAGGTACTTTAATAAAAATATATTATTAAGGCAGGTACTCAACAATAAAGAGCCATCATTTTATTGCTATGGACAAATGTTGGTTTTATGTCTAAGATTTTCACCAACCAATTAAAAGCAAACGTAATAAGGATAAATTAAAGACTTTCTGACATTTGTCTAGCCTACAAATAGCAAAATGTTGAACTTTAATGAATCCTCAACTTCTTCCCTTATTTTTCATGACTTCAGGAAATATTTATATTTTCCTAATTTTACTCATCCAATATTCATTGAGCACTTTAGTGTATGATAAAGACCACAATCGGATGTCCAACTGTGAAAATGTTCTGAGCCTGCCCTTGTGGAGCTTAGAGTTTAAGGCCACAAAGGCATCAATATACCCTTTGCAATTGTAGAGACCATCAAAACTTTTCAGTCATATCATAGAATCATGGCCAGAATATCAACAAACTAACTCTGACCTCCTCAGGTTTCCTCTTATGGAATAAGAACAGGAAACTTCTTCATGAAGTTTCGTCCATTACTGCATTCTTAGTGCCTAAACAATGGTTCATGATAGATAGGTGTTCACTTAATATTTGTTGAATGGGTGAATTATCCATTGCTGAACATGAAAGCAAGATAAAATAAGCATCTCAAGACAGACTTTGTTCCCTGATTTTAAATGTTCTCAGATTTAAAATTTTCTCAGTATTACACTAAGAGAATTTGTTAGTGTTCTCAATATCACACTTTTGGAGAGTTTGCACCAAAAAAAAAAAAAAAAACATTTAAAAATAGGTTAATTAATTTTTCAGTGACCATAGTTTAGAATTAGGTGCAAGAAAACGTTACAGAATTTGTGTTTGTATTTTGATGAGAAGTCCATGCTTTTAAAACATCTAAAGTTTTTAGTGTGAGAAGAGATTTCAGAAAGCAATTTTCCACACTGCAATGACATGGCATCCGTGATATGATTGCTCCCTCTTCCTGCAATATGTAGTAGCAAGGGAGACTCATTTCATCAATGAGCAGAATAATCAGGACAGGCCTTTCTACTCCACCAGCCACCTGCAAGGTACACCCGTCAAGGAGCTTCCAAAAGTGTTCACCACGCATCTGTGGGGTAGCTTGATTTATAGGAGACTGTGGTTCACCAATCCTCGCCTAGTTTTGAACAAAGCTAGTGTCCCAGCTGTTACATTTCTATTGGGCTTTAATGAGAAGAAGAATCTTCTGTTCCTAATCCACTTACTTGAATTGGTTACAGTGATTTCAATTCAGTGGCAGGAGGGTCTGACTAGGACAATGAAAAGATGCTGTAACACCTGCAAGTTTCTGGAAACCTTCACGTGTCATGTGCTTTATCTGGAATCTGAACTGATGGGTAGGGATGGATTCTTGCGGAAACCCACTAATCCTGCATCACAAAGGAAGCATTAAGACGGTTTGTTTAAGGATAAAGAAAGGACTAGACAATATTAACACACAGAATACTGGACCCTATACACATTTGTACCTTTCTAGACAACTTTCCAGTTTGTTTCACATGCTATTCTGTAGTCAGCCTGCCAAACAGACTTTCTGTCCCTCCAAAGATGGCCTCGTTCCTTAAAGTTTCAGTTTTCGTAATTTGGCTGATTGGAGAACTTGGCTGAGCAAAGCATCATCAGAGATGATTTCTCTTGTTGTGAATTCAAAAGGCTGTAGCGCACTGCACAAATGATCCATTAGCGTCCATTGTCTAGAGTTCAGGAAAATACCTTCTGCAGCATTGTGCACTAATGTGTGTGGCTTTTTTCTTTCTCTTTCTTCTCCTTTGATGGGAAAGCACGCTGCCCGACATACACAATGGCCAGCTTTTCAACACGTGAACACTTTATTATGATTAACTAAAGTTGTGGGAAAACTGTCACACTTCAAAAATGCTCAGAGAATTCTGGCAATGGCAAGAACAAGCTCCAAAAAGACTGGGAAAAACTGCAGTGTTTCTAAGTTTATTGGGATAACATAAATCAGATAAAATCACAAGAGAAAAGAGAACCAACTAAGAATTTGGTGTGCATGGTAACTTATTTCCAGGTAGGTGAGATAGAATAAAACATTGCCAACTCTGTAAGCTTACAGTTCTGTCGTAAAAACAAAAACTTAGGGGCGCCTGGGTGGCGCAGTCGGTTAAGCGTCCGACTTCAGCCAGGTCACGATCTCGCGGTCCGGGAGTTCGAGCCCTGCGTCAGGCTCTGGGCTGATGGCTCAGAGCCTGGAGCCTGTTTCCGATTCTGTGTCTCCCTCTCTCTCTGCCCCTCCCCCGTTCATGCTCTGTCTCTCTCTGTCCCAAAAAAATAATAAATAAACGTTCAAAAAAAATATTAAAAAAAAACTTAAAACAATACATTAAAAAGCAGTAAACCAAAACAGCTTCGAAAAAGAACAAAATTGGACGATGAGTACTATATAATAATTTCAAGACTTATCATAAAGCCATAGTAATCAAGACAATGTGGCAATTGGTATAGAGATAAATAGATTGATGGAACAGAATACTGAGCCCACAAGTAGGCTAATAGTTATATGATATGTGGACAATTGTTTTTCCACAAAGATGTAAAAGCAGTCGGTGGAGAAAGAATAGTCATTGCAACAAATGGTTAAAAAAAAAAAAGGATTTCCAAGATGCAAACAAAACAAAAAAAAACCCAAAACCCTTCATTTCAATCTTTACCTAGTACCAATATAAATATTAATTCAAAATGTATGATAAGCCTAAATGTAAGACCTGATCGGGGGGGCACCTGGGTAGCTCAGTAGGTTAAGCGTCCGACTTCAGCTCAGGTCATGATCTCACAGTTCCTGGGTTTGAGCCCCATATCAGGCTTTGTGCTGACAGCTTGGAGCCTGGAGCCTGCTTTGGATTCTGTGTCTCCCTCTCTCTCTGTCCCTCCTCTGCTCGCACTCTGTTTCTCTCTTTCAAAAAGAATAAACATTTAAAAAATAAATAAAAGAAAACATAGGAAGAAATCTTTGTGACCTTGGGTTAGGCAAAGATATAATAGATTTGACACCTAAAGCATGGATCATAAAAGAACAAATTGATAAGTCAGACTGTCAAAATTGAAGATTTCTGCTTTTCATTAACAAATGAAAAGACAAATCACAGAGTAGGAGAAAATATTTGCAAATCATATATTTGCTAAAAGACTCATATCTAGAATATATAAAGAATTCTCAAAATTGAATAAAAAGAAAACAACCTATTTTTTAATTAAAAATTTTTTTAGAGACAGAGAGAGTGTAAGTGGGGGAGAGGGGCAGAGGCAGAGAGAGAGAGAGCGAGAGAGAGAGAGAAAATCCCAAGCATGCTGTGCATGGAGCCTGCAGCTTTGTGAAAGAAGGAAGACAAAAAAGAGAATGTACTTATGATTCCATTTATATAAAGTTTTAGTGAATATAAACTGATATGTAGTGACAAAAAAAAGCTGTAGTTGTTTGGGAAAGGGGATACAAAGAGAGGCAAAGGGACACAAAGAAACTTTTGGAAGTTATGGATGACATACTCATTATGTTGATTGTGGTAATGGTTTCCAGGGCATACAAATATGTCAAAACTTACCAAATGGTACACTTTCAATATGTACAGACTACTGTATGTCAGTTATACTTTATTAAAGCAGTTAAAACAAAACAACAACAACAACAAAAAACAATGTATGATGAACTTTGAAGATGATGATCTGGGGACTCTGCATTGTAGGAATTCTAGCTGGATCAACATACAACACGGTCAACATGAAAGGTTTTCCAGAGGATCTGGCACCGACCTGAATGCATGAGAATTAATCACAGTACAGATCAGTTCATCGAGTAGTTTTTGAGCACCAGCTATGTGCAAGACTCTGTGATAGGCATGGTTTCAAGGAGCCTGTTGTTTAATGGGGTAGACAGAGACATAAATACTAAACTTCAAGATTAGTTGGAGTAAGAGCTGGATAGGAGTTTGTACAGAATGTTCTGTACATGCAGGAAGAAGGTTAGCCTTACCTGGAGGTTCAGGGAAGTCTTCATTTAAAAAACCTTTTTTTTTTTTTTAAAGTTTATTTATTTTTGAGACAGAGAGAGACAGAGCATGAACAGGGGAGGGGCAGAGAGAGAGGGAGACACAGAATCTGAAACAGGCTGCAGGCTCTGAGCGGTCAGCACAGAGCCCGACGCAGGGCTCGAACTCACGGGCCGTGAGATCATGACCTGAGCCGAAGTCGGACGCTCAACCGACCAAGCCACCCAGGCGCCCCTAAAAAACCTTTTGATCTAAGTCTTGTAGATGAGAATGATTAGCTAGGAAGAGAGAGAGAGGCAGAGTCAATGTTCCAAGAAGAGGGAACTGTATGAGCAAAGATTTGAAGGTGACGACAGTATGGTGCATTCTGAGAACAAATCAGCCAATATCAATAGAAAATAAAAACAGGTGCAGAGTGATACTCATGCATTTATTCACTCAGTTTGTTATTCAACAAATACTTATTGAGTGGTTTCTATGAATCAGGCTACATCAGATCATAAAACAGGTGAAGTTCTAGACTTTATAAAGCTTCCATTGTGAAAAGGTGACTCATTCTGGAAGGTGCCCTTGATAAACCCAGAAAGGCCAATGAAGGACATATTATGAAGAGCCTTTAATACCATTCCAAAGTGCTTAGGCTTTCTTCTGGAAGCAAAGGAGAGCCATGAAAAATTTTAAACAGAAGAATACCACGGTCAGTTTTGTATTCTGAAGCTCATGCAGATTTAGAGGGGTGGGTGCATATGATGAAGACAAGACCAGAAAAGGGAAAACCTGTCAGCTCACTGTTGTAAGAACCAAGATTGGAAACAGGAGAGTAAAACATCTGAGGGCTCAAACAATGTTGAGTTCAGGTAGAGACACGTTGGCTTTGGGGAAACCAGGAAGCAGAAGGATGTATTTGTCTGGGGCTCACTGGAAAGGTGAGACTCTAGAGACAGACACATCTGCTGAGAACCTCATTCTGGAGAACTGAAGACAGAAGAGACAAATCCCTGCCCCCCACCTTGGTATATCTGTTAGCCACTGGATGCTCACCTAATTTTTTTTTTTAATTTTTTTTTCAACGTTTATTTATTTTTGGGACAGAGAGAGACAGAGCATGAACGGGGGAGGGGCAGAGAGAGAGGGAGACACAGAATCGGAAACAGGCTCCGGGCTCTGAGCCATCAGCCCAGAGCCCGACGCGGGGCTCGAACTCATGGACCGCGAGATCGTGACCTGGTTGAAGTCGGACGCTTAACCGACTGCGCCACCCAGGCGCCCCTCACCTAATTTTTGCATAAAGCATCCCTGTCCTTGCTGTTACCCACTCTTATTTACTATTCTTATATAGCTACCCTCAGTGTAGTGTTCTGCCCCTAGGACATGCCAGTCTAAGGCAGTAGGCCCAAGGTTATCAAATCAAGAAATATTGGACTCAGGAATTTTAGAGATAATCACACCCACTTTCTTCCATTTACAAGACTGTAGCTTCAAAACTTTTATTTTGGTAATCTACCTAATCTTTTAACATACAACTATTGGTACAAATATCCCACTGCATATTTAATAGTCTGCCTTAACAATAACAACAACAACAATAACAAGCAGACATCTAAAAAGAATGAAACGTTATTTATATGTGAATCTCTGAGTATGAGAAAGGGTATTAGCTTCATCATGGTGAATTGGAATCTAAAAAATTTAGACTAATGATGGTGTCACTTGTCCCAAAGTTCTTTAAAATGCCCAGAGATGTAAGTAGTCACTTATTCCTCCCATAAACATCAGAATTGAACTGCCTATCAAAGCCATATCTTACATGTACCTTCTTGCTGAAGCAAGAAACATACTCAAGTGATCATATATGAGACTTGAAACATTGACACGGAGCTAGAGTTCTTGATATGTCAGTAAGCCAGGCTTAGTAGTATCCTGGCCACTAACATGGACAGAGAAACTTCTGGCTGGACCTTTTCATGATCTCATTTCTTTCCTTTTGACAAAAGGAACTTCAGGTTTCCCGGGTGTCAAATGTGCCTCTAATTTCTGTCCTTTGCTGAGCATGGCCTAAAAAATCTCCACTGGCGCAAACTTAAAATTTAATCAATAAATTTAGCAGTTATACATTTCATACTGACTGAGTGTTGGGATGGGACAGAAGATTTCTGTGTTTGTGGAAACTGTAGAAACCTAAAGGAGCCCAAGAAAAGACAGTCATGTCCATGTCTTCTATCTCCGGTGAAGGAAATTCCAGCACCCTTGATAGAAAATGGCTTTAAGAACACCCTACTAACGAATGAGTGGGTCAACCAGGCAATTAGAGAAGAAATTAAAAAATATATGGAAACAAATGAAAATGAAAATACAACAATCCAAACGCTTTGGGACGCAGCAAAGGCAGTCCTGAGAGGAAAATACATTGCAATCCAGGCCTATCTCAAGAAACAAGAAAAATCCCAAATACAAAATCTAACAGCACACCTAAAGGAACTAGAAGCAGAACAGCAAAGGCAGCCTAAGCCCAGCAGAAGAAGAGAAATAATAAAGATCAGGGCAGAAATAAACAATATAGAAACTAAAAAAACTGTAGAGCAGATCAACGAAACCAAGAGTTGGTTTTTTGAAAAAATAAACAAAATTGACAAACCTCTAGCCAGGCTTCTCAAAAAGAAAAGGGAGATGACCCAAATAGATAAAATCATGAATGAAAATGGAATTATTACAACCAATCCCTCAGAGATACAAACAATTATCAGGGAATACTATGAAAAATTATATGCCAACAAACTGGACAACCTGGAAGAAATGGACAAATTCCTGAACAACCACACTCTTCCAAAACTCAATCAGGAGGAAATAGAAAGCTTGAACAGACCCATAACCAGCGAAGAAATTGAATCGGTTATCAAAAATCTCCCAACAAATAAGAGTCCAGGACCAGATGGCTTCCCAGGGGAGTTCTACCAGACGTTTAAAGCAGAGATAATACCTATCCTTCTCAAGCTATTCCAAGAAATAGAAAGGGAAGGAAAACTTCCAGACTCATTCTATGAAGCCAGTATTACTTTGATTCCTAAACCAGACAGAGACCCAGTAAAAAAAGAGAACTACAGGCCAATATCCCTGATGAATATGGATGCAAAAATTCTCAATAAGGTACTAGCAAATCGAATTCAACGGCATATAAAAAGAATTATTCACCATGATCAAGTGGGATTCATTCCTGGGATGCAGGGCTGGTTCAACATTCGCAAATCAATCAACGTGATACATCACATTAACAAAAAAAAAGAGAAGAACCATATGATCCTGTCAATCGATGCAGAAAAGGCCTTCGACAAAATCCAGCACCCTTTCTTAATAAAAACCCTTGAGAAAGTCGGGATAGAAGGAACATACTTAAAGATCATAAAAGCCATTTATGAAAAGCCCACAGCTAACATCATCCTCAACGGGGAAAAACTGAGAGCTTTTTCCCTGAGATCAGGAACACGACAAGGATGCCCACTCTCACCGCTGCTGTTTAACATAGTGCTGGAAGTTCTAGCATCAGCAATCAGACAACAAAAGGAAATCAAAGGCATCAAAATTGGCAAAGATGAAGTCAAGCTTTCGCTTTTTGCAGATGACATGATATTATACATGGAAAATCCGATAGACTCCACCAAAAGTCTGCTAGAACTGATACAGGAATTCAGCAAAGTTGCAGGATACAAAATCAATGTACAGAAATCAGTTGCATTCTTATACACTAACAATGAAGCAACAGAAAGACAAATAAAGAAACTGATCCCATTCACAATTGCACCAAGAAGCATAAAATACCTAGGAATAAATCTAACCAAAGATGTAAAGGATCTGTATGCTGAAAATTATAGAAAGCTTATGAAGGAAATTGAAGAAGATTTAAAGAAATGGAAAGACATTCCCTGCTCATGGATTGGAAAAATAAATATTGTCAAAATGTCAATACTACCCAAAGCTATCTACACATTCAATGCAATCCCAATCAAAATTGCACCAGCATTCTTCTCGAAACTAGAACAAGCAATCCTAAAATTCATATGGAACCACAAAAGGCCCCGAATAGCCAAAGGAATTTTGAAGAAGAAGACCAAAGCAGGAGGCATCACAATCCCAGACTTTAGCCTCTACTACAAAGCTGTCATCATCAAGACAGCATGGTATTGGCACCAAAACAGACACATAGACCAATGGAATAGAATAGAAACCCCAGAACTAGACCCACAAACGTATGGCCAACTCATCTTTGACAAAGCAGGAAAGAACATCCAATGGAAAAAAGACAGCCTCTTTAACAAATGGTGCTGGGAGAACTGGACAGCAACATGCAGAAGGTTGAAACTAGACCACTTTCTCACACCATTCACAAAAATAAACTCAAAATGGATAAAGGACCTAAATGTGAGACAGGAAACCATCAAAACCTTAGAGGAGAAAGCAGGAAAAGACCTCTCTGACCTCAGCCGTAGCAATCTCTTACTGGACACATCCCCAAAGGCAAGGGAATTAAAAGCAAAAGTGAATTACTGGGACCTTATGAAGATAAAAAGCTTCTGCACAGCCAAGGAAACAACCAACAAAACTAAAAGGCAACCAACGGAATGGGAAAAGATATTCGCAAATGACATATCGGACAAAGGGCTAGTATCCAAAATCTATAAAGAGCTCACCAAACTCCACACCCGAAAAACAAATAACCCAGTGAAGAAATGGGCAGAAAACATGAATAGACACTTCTCTAAAGAAGACATCCGGATGGCCAACAGGCACATGAAAAGATGTTCAGCGTCGCTCCTTATCAGGGAAATACAAATCAAAACCACACTCAGGTATCACCTCACGCCAGTCAGAGTGGCCAAAATGAACAAATCCGGAGACTATAGATGCTGGAGAGGATGTGGAGAAACGGGAACCCTCTTGCACTGTTGGTGGGAATGCAAATTGGTGCAGCCGCTCTGGAAAGCAGTGTGGAGGTTCCTCAGAAAATTAAAAATAGACCTACCCTATGACCCAGCAATAGCACTGCTAGGAATTTATCCAAGGGATACAGGAGCGCTGATGCATAGGGCCACGTGTACCCCAATGTTCATAGCAGCACTCTCAACAATAGCCAAATTATGGAAAGAGCCTAAATGTCCATCAACTGATGAATGGATAAAGAAATTGTGGTTTATATACACAATGGAATATTACGTGGCAATGAGAAAAAATGAAATATGGCCTTTCGTAGCAACGTGGATGGAACTGGAGAGTGTGATGCTAAGTGAAATAAGCCATACAGAGAAAGACAGATACCATATGGTTTCACTCTTATGTGGATCCTGAGAAACTTCACAGGAACCCATGGGGGAGGGGAAGGAAAAAAAAAAAAAAAGAGGTTAGAATGGGAGAGAGCCAAAGCATAAGAGACTTAAAAACTGAGAACAAACTGAGGGTTGATGGGGGGTGGGAGGGAGGAGAGGGTGGGTGATGGGTATTGAGGAGGGCACCTTTTGGGATGAGCACTGGGTGTTGTATGGAAACCAATTTGTCAATAAATTTCATAAAAAAAAAAAAAAAAAAAAAAAAAAAAAAAAAAAGAAAATGGCTTTAAAAAAAACAACAGGGAAAACAAACAAAAAAATCACTCACAGCCCCGCCCCAACTTTCTGAGTTGCAGTTGTGGTTGTTTTGATTGTTACTGTTTGGTAGTGATAGTGGTACTTCTCCATCTCCTCCCCCCTCCTCCTCCCCCTCCTCCTCCTCCTCCCTCTCTTCCTCTTCCACCTCCTCCTCCTCTTCCTCATATGTCTCCAAATGCCTCTCTCATTTAAGTGAAAACAAGGGGATGTTATTCAACCTACATTTCAGGGACCCTATGTAACTCTCAATGCGAAAAGCAACCCCAAAACAATGTAAATATCATTTTGTTTCCCTCTCACACAGTCAATTTTATTTTTCTGGACATGCATTGATATACTAGGTGATACTTTTGATTCTCAATACCCTTCTGATGGCAAGGAGGTTTAGGATGTCTTATGGGATGCCCAACACAACAGCTTACACACAAAGCTCTCACTGACTGATAATGTGAAGGCTCCAGGTCAGAAGGTTGCTACCTGAAGTCATAGTTTTTGCTAATGTGTGGAACCCCTTCCATCCTGTACTCTAGTACTAATGTAAGAACAAGAGTCTGGCGTTCCTCTTCACTCCTGTAAGTGGCTTTCTTAACTATAATATTTTCTAACCTCTTCTGTTGAATACTTTACAAATATAATTTATGTCAGGTTTGTTTTCTTTATTTTTGAAAGAGAGAGAGCACAAGGTAGGGAGAGGCGGAGAGAGAGAGGGAGACACAGAATCCAAAGTAGGCTCCAGGCTCTGAGCTGTCAGTGCAGAACCCTATGCAGGGCTCAAACCCACGAACCCTTGGGATCCTGACCTGAGCTGAAGGCGGACACTTAACCAACTGAGTCACCCAGGTGCCCCAAATTTGTGTCAGGTTTAGATGAGCCAAAGCATATTCACTTTTTACATTTGTCAGAAGTCTTTGACAAAATACTCACAATTCATTTCTTAGCTCAGAGCTTCATAGCAGAGAATGTTTCTAGGTACTAAAATATTGCTTTTGAACTGCCTTTAACTAGGGAGTCAGGGGAATTGTTATAGCATTTGAATCCAGAAATTATAGGTAGCAGTTCTTCTCACAGTGTATATCCTTTCTAAATGAAGTAATCTTAGGAAATACCTTCAGCTTATACAAAAATTCAATCACTGGGGCGCCTGGGTGGCGCAGTCGGTTAAGCGTCCGACTTCAGCCAGGTCACGATCTCGCGGTCTGGGAGTTCGAGCCCCGCGTCAGGCTCTGGGCTGATGGCTCAGAGCCTGGAGCCTGTTTCCGATTCTGTGTCTCCCTCTCTCTCTGCCCCTCCCCCGTTCATGCTCTGTCTCTCTCTGTCGCAAAAATAAATAAACATTGAAAAAAAAAATTTAAAAAAAACAAAAACAAAAACAAAAATTCAATCACCATTTTGGAAAGAGAGTCTGAAAAACTTCACAAGTACCAGTGCTGATGCCCTTTTTGGAATTACAAGGATCAGAAAGCATCCATCCACTCCAGTAAGCATATATGCTAGCTTTATTCAGCATGGCAAGGGAAACACAGCACCTCTCATGTAAGCTTATTCAATGACCGAAGTCCAGGATCTGGGTCTACGGTCCATATCAGTGAAGCCATTATACATTTCTAACATCTTCTACAGTCAGACATAAAAGGAAATGGCCTTTCATTGTTTCTCACTGATAGTTCCCGAACACAACCCAGGCAATTGAGGAAGATGAAAGATTAAATAACCAAATGCCAAATTACAATTTCCATACTTCGATCTTGACGCTCTTCTATGGGATTGGGCTCTTTAATATTCTCCAATGCCTGTGACAACTACTCTCTGAGTGTTGGAGACGCAATTTCGATCTCTTTTTCTCTGAGTCTTTGTACCTTTTAGTCTAACAACAAAGAGGAACAAAGATCCTAATTATACCCATAATCATTATTATCTGAAGAAGTTCCTAGTAATTAAATTTTAAAGAAAATTTATTTAATGAGCTTTCTACAGTCACATCCAAGCAATACACATTCAAGTAGATAGTGATTAGTATGAAATAGCACTAATTTGAATGACTTGTTAAAAGCTCCTACTTCACTACTATGTTTTTAATAATTGTGTAATTACATAGAGAATTATTCCTGTAAATATCGCTTGTTTTATATAGCATGGAGGACATGAAGATGTGTTCTATCTGGAGCAAATTTCCAATATTTTGAAGCTGTGTCTTCTTGTGTCAGCTAAAAAGTTAATATGTACGTCTTAATTACACAAACACACACATACTCTCTTGCATGGAATATACACCTTTCATTTGCATGAGTTCAGAATAAGTGCTTAGCTTAGAAGCAGAGATGGAGGGAAAATAAATCTCTGAAGGAGTGCATGGTCATTACCAGTGAATGGAAATGAAAAGCATATTTCAGTGAACATCTCCTAATTATCCCATAAGAGAGGCGCGATAATTGGCGTAGACGATATCGATGTTGTCGCGTCTATATCATTTCCAGTGATTCATGGAGCTTTAGAAATGTTATCATGTAATATTGTACATTTGTTCTTTTTATTTCAGGGCAAAATAAAGTGCTGATCTTAAATACAACTGTAGAAAGGGGAACTGCAGCTCAAAGCGGACCTCATTCATTTGAATACTTTCTCATATCATGGGACTCAGGTAGTAAAGGATCCCGTGTATACTCAAATAACCAATACAGGAGACGATGGGACCAAAGGGACATATACTGTTCAAGGACTTGGAGATTAGGTTCAAATTCCTGCTTTGCCTCTAATTAGATGGTGTGATCTTTAGCAAATTACTTGCCCTCCTTTGGCCTCAGTTTCTTCATCTATAAAATGAGAAGATTAGAGATCCAATTTCTAAAGACACTTCCAACTCTCAACTGCATTTTCCCCAATATGGCTCTATAATACCTCCCACTAGATTTTATAAATAGGAAGAACTTACTAGATATATTCCCCTCTTCCTAAAGTTCAAAATAAAAGGAAGTGTTTATTACCTTCAAGAGGAAACATTTGAACATAAAGTATCTAATGCAACTCAAGGTACCCAATATATTAATATTTTATTCAATATATCAATGATATGATGTTATATTAACTTGATAAATGGGCAATAACAGGTTACAACAAGGTTAGAATGGAAAACTAAATAAATGTGACATAAAGTTTTGATGTCATATAACTAAAATTAAAATGACCGTGATTTCCTAACTCTTACCAAACTTCCTTTCCGACCTTACACAATTTTATTCTTGGGAGAAAAAACCTGAAATCGAAAGAAAAGAGAGAAAAACTTCCAATGTAATTGGAACTCAGCTCCTTATTGGCTGGCACTCCATCAGCAATATGCTATTGGCCATCATTGGTGCAATCTATAGCCTGCCAAGAGATACGAATCGTTTCAGCCATCTTGGAGTGGGACGAGGAGAAGTTGAATAACTAATAGCAATGCCCTGGGACTCAATCCCTGAAGCAAAACTACTGTGGTTCTGGCTGGTGTGACTGTCACAGGATCTCTTGGTGGAAGTGTAGCTGATCTTAATCTGGCTACGTGCGATTATGCATTGCTGAAATTCCTCCTGTGGTCAACATAAATATCCTCATCCCTGCTGATACCAACACGACACAAAGGAAGAGTTTACATCTCCTGGAAAGTCCGTGGTTTTCCAGAGCTGAAATGTGGGTTTGGGAAGAGGGGTTTTATCACCCATTTATCTAGAGAAGTAAATTTGAGTACAGAGCATCTTAACTCAAGTGTGTAATTCACTTAGACTTTCAGGAATCCAGGGGTGGGTCTTTCGCATAGGAAATAACTCCGGGTTAACTTCACTAGCAGCACAAATCCAAACTCCTGTTGGGTATTTACCTAAGTTTAGAAGAATTAAGGACCTTGTCTCAGGCACTGTCACTTTGTCCTATTTTTTATGATTCTCACTGAATAAAAAAATTTTTTTAACCCTGTAATATAAAAAACCAAATCAGCAGCCATTTTAGGATTCTGGAGATATGCATCATTCAAGCCAGTCTTCTGAACGAAAGTAGGGCAAATGGTCTAGTGAAAAGAAGACCATTAAATCATTCCCCTACACCCAGAGTCCATGGAAAAAGGCTGTCCTCCTACGTAAGCTCCCCGGTTTGGTGTGATCCTTTTGTGGAAGCTTTTTCAAGATGTGTAGAGAATCAAAACGTTGCTAGATAAAAAGACAAAAATAGAACTTCAAAAATTACAGATACTAAGAATTCTGTAGAGTATCTGCCACTTAAGGTTTTCTGCTTCAAGTTCGTTTTCAAATTTATAGTTGAAAAAGATATTAACGACTTTCAATCAAAATGATATTTACAGTTGCTTTAGGTTCAGCAACTGCGACGTTTCACATCACAGCGTTCTAGTCCATGCACTAATCTTCATTTTTAAAGTGTTTTGTGAGTCCTCAAGATGCAAAAATAAATAAATAAATAAATAAATAAATAACATCATGAAAAGGGCAATTCAGTTGAGGATGAAATTTGGATAGGAGAATTTTCTTTAGTAAAGACATTATTTGAGCAGGCAAGATTCAGGATGAATCACCCTCAGGTTTTCCTGTTTAATTTCAAAAAATAAAGCAGGCAAATTTAAAAACAAGAAGGAACCTGAAAATGAGAGAAGTTTGACAGCAACTCATTGGCGCTGTGGCAGAGTTGCCGTTTTCCCGGCTGATTTTCTTTTCTATGCCCATGATGTGTGAGAAAAATGCCAGCGCAGAAAAAAAAAAAAAATCAAAAGCTGAAAAAATGGATTTTGATTAGTAAGGAAATGGTACTGATTGTGAATTTGCAGTTCATCTCATTCTTCTGGCTTTCCTTTCAAAAGCCTTTTCTTCCATGTTTTATGCTCCCGGAGCTGTTAATGTACCCTCATTTGTTGGTTCTG
Organism: Prionailurus viverrinus; assembly: GCF_022837055.1. Lineage (NCBI taxonomy): Eukaryota > Metazoa > Chordata > Mammalia > Carnivora > Felidae > Prionailurus > Prionailurus viverrinus. The sequence continues at coordinate 75,370,946 of NC_062572.1, forward strand.
TTTTTAACTCCGGCATTCACTACCTATACCTGTACTTCTCCAGCTCTTTTATTACTCGACATCTTTTGATGCTCGCAGTTCTCTGGATATGCTTTTTATCAAGTCCCCAAGATTCCCTGAAAGGACGCCTTTCTTCCAGCTCATCCGCATATCTAATAGCACATTTAGCTTCATTCAGTTCAGTTCCACAGGCCTTCGCTGAGCAACCTACTATGTGCTGGGCAGCCGGGCAGCAAAGCGGGGAAGCACGATGTCAGTACACGGACGGGTTGTCCTTACTGCCACTTTCTGCTGTTCTCATTCTGACACTTCGTTTCTCTTAATCGCAGCAGGGACCTCACATTTTGGAGAAATGGCAGCTTAGGTCATTTAGCAACAAACTATGTTTCACAGTGAACGGGAGGCTGGACTTCATACGGTGAAGCATACCCGATGACCAGAACAGTCCATTGCCAGCATTTCCGTGTCTGAATTCAGTGAAGCCGTCAGTTGGCACTTAATTAGTTAATAAACAGACCGTTTCATGGAGAGCGCGCATTAGCATCTGACACCGGCTGGCAGACGAGCCTTCTTGATTGATTAAAATATACATTTAAATATATTCCCTTAATTTATATCAGTTGCAAAGTGAGGCAGTTATCTTTATAACTGAGAGCATTAGCGTAAATTATTTAGTATCTTCATTCTAATTTGCACCATATTATAATATCTATCTTGATCTCAGAACTAAATAAATCATCCGTCCCAAATTCTAAGCACACTGCGAGTCCTGTGATTTTTATATGGCTCTCCTATCTCTGCCTCACAATTCTTCCAAAGGAAACTGGAACTCCAAGGAATGGCAGATTACTTGAGTGGAGAAAATAAACTTTAAAAATATGCTGTGGTCATTTTCAGAAGAGTGAGGAGCTTAGATTCTGGTTTACACTTATTTAAATATTTTATCATGAATTGAAAATAAAGACTACTCTGAGCTTTCTCAAGATGTTGGGGTTTTGGTGTGGGTTTTGTTGTTGTTGCTGCTGCTGCTGCTGTTTTTCGTTTGTTCGTTTCTAATATGAATAGAAAATTCTTCTATCATTTATAGTCAAGGCTTAGTTGAAGTGGAGAAGTTGAGCAAAAGGCAAGACACTAAGACAGATGTCAGAAGACAGAGTAAAGAGAATGAGGTGTTCAAAGTCTTGTTGATCAACTAGGCTAGTGGAGCATAATTACCATGACAAGAGAAAAGACTTTCATAAAGGAGGTGAGACTATCAAATGCTTCAAAAGTGTTGGAAGGGATATGGACAAAGATTACTAGATCCATGGGACAAGAGAACACTGGGGACTTCCGGAAACCATTTCAGTGAAGTTTGGGACCAGATACCAGATTGATCGTGGTGGTCATGGGCACTATAGATACTTGTTACTAGATGGAAACGAAGAAACAAGATCACAGTTCAAGAAAGTGGTAGAGAAGTGGTTTCAACAAAAGAGTGAAAGAGACAAGAGAAGGAGGATGATGAAGACGCTAGCCAGAGAGGAGATAATTTGATGGGGAAAGTCCCCAAGAAGAAGGAACAATGATGGAACATGGAGTAAACATACAAGAGCTCCTTTAGAAGGGAGGAAATTTGTCCTGAGAGAAGGGAGAGGTGAAAAAGAGGACAGAAAAGAAAGATAAATGGAAATTAAAAGATGCTAGAGAGGGGGTGCCTGGGTGGCGCAGTCGGTTAAGCGTCCGACTTCAGCCAGGTCACGATCTCGCGGTCCGTGAGTTCGAGCCCCGCGTCAGGCTCTGGGCTGATGGCTCGGAGCCTGGAGCCTGTTTCCGATTCTGTGTCTCCCTCTCTCTCTGCCCCTCCCCCGTTCATGCTCTGTCTCTCTCTGTCCCAAAAAAAATAAATAAAAAACGTTGAAAAGATGCTAGAGATTGTATGGTGATGGGTAGAAAAATGGGGAAGATGAGGGATTTCAGGACCAAAAGCCATGATGTCAATAATCAAACGAAAGGAGAGAGTGAAAATAAAGTCTCAAGTGACTTTTAAAAATTTGAATTGTGACAATGCATTAACAAAGGAAAAACAATGAAAACAAAGTGGCAGAATATCATCTTCTGAAAACAGAGAGTAAAAATTAATTTAAAATTCCCAAAATGGACTTTGTTACTTTGTTCTCTGAATACTTCAGACTTGTTCAAAGTATTGCATATAACTTGAAAAAAGATACAAGCCATTCTATTCCTAGTTGATAAACATCTCTGAGGAACAAATATTTACATTATCACAGTTGTATTTACTTGTTGGATCATTTCATTAATGTCTGTCTCCATCCAGTAAAGGCAAACTCGAAGGCAGAATCAAAGTATATTTTTTCTCACCATCAAACTCTGATTCCAGCTAAATTCCTTAGTTAGCACCAGGATTTTGTTAAATGTTTGCTCAATGATTGATCTGTGCATCTTAACACATTCTTGCACCTTATCAGTCTTTTTTGAAAAGCCAAGGACAGTACCTTCCCATATGATAGGCTACAGTCAAATCAGATTAAACCAGCAAATGGACCACTTTTCATATATACATACATGTACTCAAAATGGCAGGAGGTGCAGAGAATTGCTGTAGACACTGCCCTTAAGAAGCTTCTAATCCATCTAGGAGAAATGCCCAACATACATGAAAAATTACATAACAATATAAGACTTCAATAAGCTTCAAGACTAAAATATGAGCCTGATGAAGTACTGAATGATTACTTGTCAAAGATTTTTCTAGTCCAGAAATTTAAAATTTGTTTATATGCTTGATAAATTTTTGAATTGTGCATCTCCTTAGACATTTAAATATACATACACAAGTTTTATTGTATATTTATAGCTCCAAAACTGTGTTTTGCTGTATATTACATATACTGTAAGTGTTTTGAATATACTTTTATCAGTATATTTTGACCTGTCAAAATATATTGAATTGCAAATTTAGCTCACTTAATTTGTGGAAAATTGTCACATAACCACGTGAGCTGAGTCAGTCCTCATTCTCAAAGAAATCAAACTTATTCTATGCTAGAAAAATAAAATCTGACTTTATTTTTTTTTAATTCGAACGAACATGCTAGTGAATGTCCTCATGGCAATCTTTTCGTTTCTGAATTCTATTTTTAATTATATCTATATGGGTAGATAAATGATAGATAAATGATTGATAGAATAGATGATAGATAGATGATAGATAGATAGATAGATAGATAGATAATGAGAAGGCATAATGTTTTGCTCTGAGTTTTTCACCTTGAGGGCATAAGGTACAGCATCCTTCAAGATTTCTTACAGTAGTTTTTTTTTTCTTTCTTTCTTTCTTTCTTTCTTTCTTTCTTTTTTTGGCTTGGATCTCAAAGAACTGTCCCTTAGGAGTGAGTCGTTTCCTAAGGAACTCTTTGTTTTATGTGACAAGTGTTTTTATATCCTTTGCAATGATTTTTATGCCCTTGAGGATTTTACATTGTGGGGCAAGAATGATGAAAGGTGTGATTTCTTTGGTAAAATGGAACAATTTTTAAAGAGGAGGCCGGGACGGAGCATTGACCCACCACAGACCTCAGGCAGATTTATTGCAGGGGAAAATATGACTGAAGTTCATAATTGGGAAAACAATTCCCTTAAAGCTATCCATGCCTGGGCACCCTCTGGAAAGTCTTTGTGTATCCCCCAAATTGAAGACTGTTGTTTAGATAAGGGATCAGCAAGCCTATGGACCAAAATCTGTCCTGCTGCCTGCTTTTGTAAATAAAATTTTGTTGGAATACAGCCACGTTCATTGGCTAACATATTGTCTACGACTGCATTTACACGATAACGGCAGGACTGAGTAGTTATAACAGATTGTATGGTGCTCAAATTTTAAAATATTGACTATCTGGACCTTTACCGAAAAGTTGGCTCATTCCCATTCTAGATATTATAAAACTGCTGTAAATAGTCATATTAGAGACAGACAGACAGACAGAGTGCACACATGCTCTAAGTTTGGGCAGTCAGCCTAAAATACGCTATTTAGCTGGAAAAGGTTTAGAAAAGTGAAGACAATGAAAATTGGCAGAAAGCATGCTATCACTGTATCTAAGATAAGAGTGGGGGGTCCATCTCGTCAATAAGCAGACCCATGTTAAATTTCATAGCCAAGAGAATTATACGTGAAGGAGAAAAGCCCACGAATGATGCCTTAGTCAAACAGAATGGGCCATTACAAACACATGCTATCATCCAAACTAATATAAGGGTAGATTGCTCTCAATCACGTGGGCATCTCCCTTGGAAGTCTGAAAGTAGCAGTTGGCAGTGAATGAGATCCTTAAGCAGGTTTTAATAATGGTGGATGTCTTCACTAATGCAACTAATTGATTCAGATATGAAATCCAAGCTCAGTAATGTAATTTAAGTGGTATTTAGTTTTCTAATGTGACTCTGATTTCTCAGAAGAGGCTAGAGTGTGGAGGTGACTCCCACTAGTTTTCTTCTGTGTGTTATTTCACCAACATTTAAAAAATATTTAATCATGCAATGCATTCGTAAAATCACCATATAAGCACTGTTAAGAATAGCATCCGCAACAACAAAGGTAACGGGCACTCCACTAATTTGAACTAGTTAACTAAGACTGAGTTATTTTTAGAGATACTGGAAATTTGACTTCTGTATAGATGTAGTAAATCCAGCTGGGAAGGCTGGGTGTATCTTAGAAGAAGATATTAGGGAAACTCTTTTAAGAAACTGAAAGATTTAGTTGAATTCACCCCATCAGTTATAGCATAATCAACATTTAATAAGGGCCTACCATGTGGAAAATGGTGTATATATCTGAGTACAGAATGATACTTTACAATTTTTATCTTTGCAGATGTGATCAAGCTATTCATTTGTAATAGTGAGAAGGAACTTTTGTTAAGGGGATTTCTGAGTTATCCCCCATCTGAATTCAAAATGGAGAATGTATAAATTCATATTTTTTCTATTGTTCCTGTACTGGCGTAAGTGTAAGCAGAGGCTGCGTCCAAAGTCAGTATTTAAAATTTAGTATAATTAACATGAAATGTCAAATGTAGAGATAGATACCTCTACAGACTTCACTGTATTCTGACATTGAATCCAATGTTCCAAAATAAACAATTTTCCTTTCACCTTTGTTCATTTAGCACTTGATGTATCAGTGGAGGCCCCCTCAAGAAACAAAAGCCACATAGTAACTTGAACAGATTATATAGATGATAATAGAAAGAACAATTAACTTAGGGCTGGAGTAACAAGTACTGGGTTAGTTAAAGAAAACAACACAAAAATATAGAATAGCAGATATGAGGAGCAGCCTCTAGGCCTCGGACCGAAATAGAACACCAGAGAGAGATCTTCCTCCCTAAACAGAGCTGAGATATAGACTTCATTAAAAAAGGCAGGACTGTAGCTCACTGGACAGCAAGAAGCAGCTGAGGGGTCATGCAGTCAGGACATGCTGGAGATCTGTCCTCTGGGATGCTGGGGAAAGCCATCCACAGGCAGGTGCTGTGCCTCAGAACTCACTGCCAGGTCACCCAGGAGAGGAGTGGGAGAGCGTATTCATGGGCCCGTGCCTTTCTGGCAGCACTCCACTCTGAAGCCTTCCTAGGAGGTTCCGGGGAAGCTGCCGGCTGCTGTCGATCCCATTGAGCTTTCGGAACTGGGACCTACAACAGCCTTCCGAGACGGGAGCAGGTAGGTACCAGAGAAATTGTGCTCTGTAGGAACCTGGCGGGTGAAGCACACCAGAACACGGAAGAGAAATCCGTATCTCCTCCAGTGTCCCTCCAACACCCTCTAGAACGACAACATTTAATACTGTGCCAGTTGGCAAAGAAGAAGTATTCACAAAGGCTGCCTCCATTATTACAGAGCAGCAGGCTAAGACGGGCATATTTTGAGCTAAGAGGTAACACATCAGCACTAGCACACTCGGTGTTTGTGAGTATGCCTTCAGTGTGCTGTGGCTCTTCATCACGGTTGCAAATTTCATAATTGTCCATTTCTCCATACAACACCATAAATCTACCTGGAAGCCTTTTTGTAACCATTCATTCAACAAGTACTTACCGAGTGCCCTTGGTGAGTGCTGTGTTCTCAAAAATCAGGAGGAAAAGACAAAAAAATTATAATCCAAGCCATAAAAGATCGTACACTTGAAGAGTAAATGAATCAGGGGTTGGATGCAACGGGCTGAGCACTCTACCAGAGATATAGATGCCCGATGACCAAGCAGCACAGAGGAGAAGCTAAGTGTGCCCTGGAGAAGAGAGGATTGAGGGTGGTTACGGTTCTGAAGAGAAGGTGGCATCTTATTTGCATCTTGAAAGATGACTGGGAGTTTTCCAGGAAGACAGGAAGTGAAAGGTCCTCCCTCTGAGGGTACAGAATGTGCAAAGGGTCAAGGTCCTAAAAATAATGACTTACTGACTGAAGGGCCAGTGTTTCCAGGATGCTGGAAACTGCCAAGGTAGCTAGAAGCCAGATGGAAGGCCTTTTGATAAAAAAAAAAAAAATTAAAACTTGACTTTAAAGGTTATCCTTTCTCCATTTCCTGAAACGGTTTTGTTGTTTAGAGAAATTACTATTTTCATTTGTCTTCGTGGGGAATTGAAGATGGTAAAATTAAATCCTTTAGATCTGTACTTCCTGAAAGAAGCAGACTGAATGCAAAAAAGAACAAACACTACTTAAAAAGAAGTGACTTGCTCTGTTTTGTGTGTGTGGTTTTTTTAAATTCAAATGTGACTCTGGAGTGCAACCAACATAATATATTGGAGGATCAGAACATCTGAGCCACATCACTGATTAGCTTCTTTTCACCCAAACTGAAGGGGAAAAAAATATTGATGAATTAAATAAATGACTCATTGAAAATGACTGAGCATGCAACATTTTGGTAAATGTGGCATGGCAACTGTTCTGAGCCATATTTTAATTTTGCACCACAGCAGAGGGCAATACAATTCCCTGGTTTTCAGTTTAGGATTTTAGAAAAGCTAATAAAGGTTTAGTGCTATATTATGGAGATCTGAGTTGCTGCCCAGCACAGAAGAAGAGGGAAGTCTCCAGATTGATTTTGATTGCTGGGGAAGATCCTGTTTTCTTGTCTTCTTGACTGCAGGAAACATGTGTGGTCTGAGCATAGTGAGACTGAGGGAGAGGTTCTTGCATCCAAAACTCTCATTTATAACTTTAAAGAGAGGTCCTGTAGCAAATCCTGTTCTAAGTCAGGTTAAAAATCCGGTGTTAGCTCTAACACTTGTACATGGCCCTTGAGAGACCCATCAAACTAGCTATAAAAGCTGATTAAGGTTCAAGGCTAGTTTGACCCACGGGTAGAGCAGGTAATCACTTATATAACCCTCTCTGCACAAAGAATTCCCCCAAAGCCTTGCATTCCCTGCTCTGTTGCCTAGCCTTTTACCATATTACATAATGTATTTTATAATATCGATTAAGTGATTGGGTTAACCTATTACCATTTCCGGGAATCCCCTGCAAACAGTATGTACCTCTATGATAGATGGTAATATCTAGCATTTATTTGGTACTTACTATTTCTTCCTATGTCTACATTATTAAAAACAATATACTCGTTTAGTCTTTTACTTTGGAATAGGTTTTTTCAGTAACTCTGTTTTCCAGATGAGTAAACTGAAGCACAGAGAGATTAAGTAATTTGTCAAAAGTCATACAGCTAGTACACGTTGAAGCTGATACCTGAAGGCAGCAGCTTTCACTATGCCAAGACCTTATATTGACCCAACACTTGCCACTAGAACCTTAATTAGGATTACATCATAGAGGAATGAGTGCTTTTATGAACTAATCACTGTTTTAAACATTTTAGATACATTATTTCACGTTCTCTTTAAATGTAATACTCCTCAAAGATGGGTAAATGTTCTATTTTGTAAAAGAGGAAACTGAGGTACAGTAAGATAAAGAGATGATCCCAAGATCACACAATTATTAAGGACAAGAGCCAGATTTAGGACCAAGGTCAGCCCGATTCCCAGTCCTGCAGCTCAAGCCAATTTCTCGGTTCTCCCAATCATTACCCACTCATTAACCCTCCCCCAATATATACTTTGGCCATACATATTCTTACTTTTACAGATTTTAGTAGGATTCTTAGAGTTATAGTTGGCAATATAAATGGAAGGGGGGGTGCTAAGAATTTTTCTTAAAGTCGTATTTGTATAGCAAACCCATTGTGTTTGGCTGAGCTGGAGGTGATTATGAAGGGTGGAGGTTAAGTGATCTGTTAGTGACACTATTTCCAGAATCTCTTTGCTTATCCTTTCTTTCCAGCTGAGGGCATTTTTCCCATGAAGCAATTTCGATCTCTCTACTCTTCCTCCTCCTCCACCATTTTGATAGCTATCATGTATGCAAAAAAAGAAGAAAGAGGGGCACCTGGGTGGCTCGGTTGAGTGTCGGACTTCGGCTCAGGTCATGGGGCTCAAGGTTTGTGTGTTCGAGCCCCACGTCAGACTTGCTGCTGTCAGCACAGCGCCTGCTTGGGATTCTCTCTCTCCCTCTCTCTGCCCCTCCCCTGCTTTGCTTGCACTTGCTCTCTCTCTCTCTCTCTCTCTCTCTCTCAAAAATAAAATAAACATTTAAAACAGAGGAGAAAGAACCATTATTTTAAAATCACTAAGTTTTGGTGACAGCACTGTACTCTATAGATCTGTATCTCATGGATTCTGAAACATACAATATTATTCACATATTAATGCCCCCCAAATTGGGATGCTCCTCACAATTCACTGTGTCTGATCATCACTGCTGACCAGCCAGCAGTCATGACACAATTATCATTGTTCAGTTATTATTCTTTTGTTAATATGTTTTATTTCTTTATTTTTGAGAGAGGAGAGAACATAAGCAGGAGAGGGGCAGAGAGAGAGAGAGGGAGACACAGAGTCTGAAGCAGACTCCAGGCTCTGAGCTATAAGCATAGAGCCTGATGCGGGGCTGGAACTCACAGACAGTGAGATCATGTCCTGAGCCGAAGTCGGTTGCTTAACCAACTGAGCCACCCAGGAGCCCCTTGAAGGAATGACTAGACAACTCCAACCCTTTGTTGACACTTTAGTCAGCAAAACACTTAAGGACCATTTGAACATGGATGACCATTTCAGCTGGTGTTTGAAAACCTGATGCCCAGCGTCTAAGCTTGCTGTTGAGTGAGAGCATCACGGCTGAAATCCCAGATGCAAGAGTCATTCGCTCTTATAGGACATAGGCTGCATCAGCATTGCTCCTGCAGGTCCGGAGAAGGATATTGTAGGAAAACCATAGATATCAAGATCTCTGATTCCGAGTACCACTGAATCAACCTCTTAGTGCCTCTGTATTTCCAGAATCTCTCTGCTTGTCCTCGACTACGGAAGGTCAGATGTGAAGAAGTCTAGAAATATGTAGCTCATTTATTTGTCTCATATTTCCCCTTTCATGTATGCCCAAGAGTCATATTTGATTTTTAACATTTATTTATTTATTTTGAGAGAGAGAGAGAGTTGAAGCAGGGGAGGGGCAGAGAGAGAGAGAGAGAGAGAGAATCCCAAGTAAGCTCCGTGCTGTCAGCGCAGAGCCCAATGTGGGGCTCGATCCCACAAACCGCAAGATCATGACCTGAGCCAAAATCCAGAGTCAGACGCTTAACCGACTGAGCCATGCAGGCGCCCCCGTGTTTGATTTTTAAAAAGAAAGCCTATATCTAAATAAGTTTAAAAGAGCTCTTTGAATAAAAAAATAAATAAATAAGTAAACAAATAAATAAATATTCTAAGTAATAAGGAAGATTGTAGATTAATTGGCAATATTTTTCTCTTTCTTAGTGAAACATTAAATAATATTGCCATTTACAGTAAGTTATATCTTAGATTTGGGGAAATAACAATGCCCCTCCCCGATGTCTCACACTAAGCCTATGAAGTAGTTTTATTGTTCTCATTGTTCTCTTTTAGAAGCAGCAGAGACTGCTCAGCTGGAAGAAATTAGACCCCATAGTCTTGCCTTTTCATTATCCCAAGTGGTCTTTATGGGGTTTGGGGTCTGCCACTTAGCAGTCTTGGACAAATCATGTAGCTTGCACAGGTTTCTGTTTCTACTTCTGTAAAAACACCAGCTATTTCACCAACTTGCCAGGAGGATTAAATGTGGCCAGACTTCACAAGCTTCCAAATCTGTAGACATGGCAGGCATCCTCCTTGCCGTGAATTAGCCTCTTCCCCATGGCAGTTCTCGAAATGCCTGCCTTTTGTCAGAGCACAGCCGGAGATGTTTTCCGGGTTTCTGTGCACGTACGATGGCAACTAGATGGTCAGCATTTTGAGGACAGGGATTTGTCGTTGGGAACTATTTGAACATTTGTAGCATCCCGTGCACATAGCTGGCACTGAGTGGATATTTGTCTAAAGGAATAAAAAAGCATTTGAAAAGTTGTGAAGTGTTCAATGCTACTGATGTTACTCCCTGTGAACCTGTTGAAACAGAGGATAGGCTGGGAACAGCATATGTTGGTGACGATTTGGCTGCAAAAAGTGTGAGACTTTTTAATAAAACTGCACTAGACCACATTCTCTCCCATGATGATGTTTATGACATTTTAGGTAGCAGGAGAAGAAGACTCTGGAGAGAGGAAATATCGGCACATGAGACAGAACAAAGAGTTGGAAGCGCCGATTTTTTTTTTTTTACAGAATGCGAGGCCGTGAAAGAGTCCCACTTGCTGTGTGATACACGCCTTTTCATTGTGTACTAAGTCATATGAGACCCTGTAGAAGGAGCTTCTGTCCTTAGAAAGCAATTTCCAGTCAAGTTCCAAAATAATGTCAAATAAGTATCTTCTTAAATACATGTTTATGTATTGTAATTAACTTTAGAATCGGCGTTTCTAATCCCCAGTGCCTAAGAAATTCTCTGGTAGTAAGTTAGTTATTTAGGGAGGGGCATTCATTCTGGGCCTGTAAATTTTATTTAAAATTGAGCCGTCTTCCTGCTGTTTGCTTAACAGTCCCTGTGTTGTTTGCGGGAAAGCAATACATCTCCCTAAATGCACCTAACTCTGTACCAGCGAGTGAGTCGGACACAGGGGCCTCGATGTATGATACCGAGAAGAAATTTGTGCACACGAAACATATGCCGACATTGCAGATTTTTTTTTATAGCCAAGATGTATGTGCTTTTTCCTGCTAGAGCCCCTCAACCCAGCTTAACACCCATTCCACAGAGAGGGTGCTTTGAAGTCTGGGTGAAGGGACAAGGATGCTGAACACCCCAGAGACTCCCCAATGGTTCCCACGTGTGGAACGCTTTGACTCAAACTCATGCATACAGAGGCAGGGAGTAAAGATTTGTTTCGTAATTCTGATGAATTGCACGTCTGGGGCCCCATGTGAAAGAGGGGAGCTGGGCATGAAATGTGATTTGGGGGATGCCCCCAAGTCCTGGGACCCCAAATCCTCTCTCTATGCTCTTGCCATGGCTTCCAAATCTCCTGCCAGGAATGTTATGCCTTTATATAACGTCCTCTCGCCAAACACAAGGGACACAAAGGGCTGAGTGAAGATTTTATCAGTTAGTGTTAGTCCCCAGTTATCCTGAATCCGCTTCCTCCATAGTATCCCACAGGGCTCTTTGAATCCCATACATTTTTACACCAAAGTTTAAAATTAAAAATGATGCGGGATCAGGGGGCCATGCTCAAGGAGACCAACCCAGTTGGGGACAGCATCCCACCCTGGCCGCACATCCAGCTTCTCTGTGCCCAGGTGTGCAAGGGTGGGGGGTGGGGTGGGGAGTACAACAAGAGGAAGAAAGTCAAAACAACAAAGACAATTCTATCTCTTTAACCACCGTAGCTGGCTCAGGGGGGTTCGCCTTTTAGAAAGAACGATACACCCTTTGGAGGACTGACCCATCGTATCTTAATTTGAACGGTGCTGCAACGTACAGTGAAGCGATGGGAATTCACATCACATGGGAGTAGGAGGGTCAGCCGTGACAGCAAATAACAGCCACACACAGCCCAGCCTACCTTCCCGGGTTGCAAAGCACACTGGCAAAACCAATTACGGCGGGCGGCGCCGCATTACAGAATTCAAAAGCTATAACCAATTGTTATAAAAAGAAAATTGAGCCACATGCTACGGGTTGCTGGTCCCCCCCCCCCCCTTCCATTAAATCATAACAGAGTATCTTTGGCCTAATGTCCCCTGTGAGACGGGTTGGGGTGATTTGTGTAGAAATTCTCACTTGACAAGCAGCTGTGAAAGCAAGCTCGCCGGGTTGACAGGCAGAGCAGAGCATCATCCACCCAATAACTCAGGAACAAAAAGCAAATCAATAGACATAATATTGCAAAACACTGCAGCAGGATAAACACAGCTCTCACATCTATTTGATTTTTCTCCCTCATCTGTCAACACAATTGAGAAGTCGCGCTTGCTAATTGTCTTCAATTGGCAGACTCCGCCGACTTTGACGGGACTGCGACACTTGGATGTCACAGTCGTTGCCGCCCGTGGTCGCCAGCCTGGCAGCCTTGCAAGCGGCCTCCATTTTGGGCGGGCTGCGTTCATCTGCACGACTTCTCTCTGTCTGGATGAGGCGCGCTCTCCATTATGCAGTTCTCATCATTAGCACCGACTGAAGAATCTGTGCCATGTTCTCTGTATCCAAAATATTTGAGGGAGGCAAAGAATCCCAGGAAGTCAATGAAAATGCGCTTCTATTGCCAGCTAGCATTTGCAACTGCCAGACTTCCTTGCATTCAAATTAGATTACCCAGCCGAGGAAGGACGGAGAGGGACCGGTTTCAAACCAGGCTTTCTTTTGTGACTAATTGGCTACGTTTGAAACGAGTACATGATTTGCGCCCTGAGAGGTCATGCCCATCGGCTTCTTTGCTCACTCCATGCAGGACGGTAAGGTCACCAGCAAACTTTTAAAGTCCCCAGAGACAGGGACGGTGATGACTGCGTCCCTCCGCACACACCCAACACGGTGCTCCGCAGACAATTGAGGGCTGGCAGATCCTGGCCATACTGACCAAGGGGTGCTGGCACTACAGAGGACAAAGGAAACTGTCCCAGGAGCTGGTGGGCCTGCGACTTTCTAGGAGGAGGGCGTCCTCCGGGCTCCAACGCTCCAGATAGTGTCTGCGGAATGAATTCATCCGGTCTGCTTGGCAGCGATTGTCCAAGCTGTCTTTGCCAAGTCCCAGGCAGGAGATCCCTGAAGTGGACAGTCAAGGTATGCCAACCTTACAGGTGAACCGGAGTGGGCAGTGCTGGCCGCCCTGGTGAGTAGAGCGGCTGTACTCCATTCCACCCTTCAAAGACCTTCTCGGAGATTGCCAGGGGCAGTGCCAGGAGCTTCCCCTGTTCCCGCGCCTGCCTCCTTCGCATCCCTGGGGTCACCAAGCAAGAACCGAATCTCCTCCGGTTTGCAAATTGATGCCTTGAAACAAGGTGTCCTCTCTTGGCTACTCCACTGCTCTCTCCCAGGCACCTTTACCTTGCCTTATAATCTCAATCTCTCTCTTTCTATCTCGACCTACATATACGCATACACACAACAGATGTGCACACACGCACACACACACACACACGCACACCTCTTTATTATGGACAATTTCAAATATACCAAGTAGACAGGGTGTATCATTGAGCTCCATGTACTCCAACACAGCTTCAGGTAATATCAACTCAGGGCCAACTTACTCCATCCATTTTCCCTCTCACACCTCTCACACCATTGCGAAGCAAGACCCAGATGTCATGTCATATTATCTATAAATAATTCGGGGACATATCTTTAAAAGGAAACCAAGTAGCATCTCTGAGAAACCTCACAGCCCACCGCACACGGCTTTGGACTCCCTCCTTTGTGCTTCCATGATATTTTGCTCACTCTCGACTAGAATAAAATTGTTGTCTAGTCTGTTTCCAGATTGTCTCTTTTGCTGGATCGTGGAAGCCTGAGATCCTGGCCTCGCAGACAGAAGCTAGCTGAATTGTACTGTGTTGAATAGATCGGCACCCCTTCTGCCCACCACTGGCTACCCTCCCAACCCCTAGACCATGTAGGCACAGAGGGGAGGGAGCAAAACAGCCCCCTTGTTATTTCCCTTTGAGATAAACCATCAAGATATGTGAGGAGACAAATGACAGTGTGGTTTTTAGACTAGTTCTTAAGGGTTTTTTTTTTTTTTTCTTTTTCCTAAACTAGCCATCGTTTTGGTGCCTGGCCTCAAAGGCTGTGGGAATCACCAGCTTCATTTCCCCACTTCCTGCAGAGGACCTCATGTTTTCACACTTCTGATCCAGGCACTGAATTTTCCTGCCAGAAAACACAGCTTTAGGTTATAAAATCACAGCCACTGAAACAAACTGCTGCCCATTTCCATCTAGATTTCTCAGCTGCAAAAATCATTGTTTTTTTCAGACAGTGTTTGTACATTTCATCAGTAAGTAGCCACCCTCTGCTTTCATTTTTGATGGTAAAATAATAGAGAGGAGGAAAAATGGTTTTTATGAGAGTTTTCAAAGTTGTACATCGCAAGTCTGATTTCTAATTGTAATTTCCCTGGTCATAACCCTCCTTAAGTTTTAATACACGGTCAAATTACTTGGCTATAAAATCACAGAGTGAAGAACAATTTTGATACTCCATGTTAAAATAATCATTTTACAGAAGAAGCAGGAGAGCCAAAAGTGGATTTTATCTTAAGATCTTTAATAGTGTCATTTTGTGGAATAGAAAAAGTTGTCATCAGACCTGAGACACCTGGAAAAAGAAAGAAAAATATTTTTATTTTTTAAAAAATCACTGATTAAAGATGTTTGCCCATAGGGCAATTACGTAGAGCAATGTGTCATAGAATGGAAATCATTTGATTTTGTGAGACCCAGGTTCTAGTGTTGAATGTGCCACAAAAGTAGCTCTGTGACCTTGAACTTACCACCTGAATGCCCTGGGTCTAGGGTTGCCAGACAAAATATAGGACAACTTCAATTTGAATTTCAGAAAACAATAAATACTTTTTCGGGATAAAAGTGTCCCGACTATTGCATTGGAAAACCTAACCTAAAAAAATATTTGTTGCTTATCTGAAATTCAGAGTCAGCTGAGATTTTCTATATTTTGATTTGTTCAATCTTGCGCTCAGCCTGGGTCGCATTATCTTCAGAGGCCCACGATTCCTGTCTTAGCTTTTCCTTTCTGCCCTCCTTTATCAATTCATGAGAAAAGATTTTTGCTAATTTGCATTTCACTGATCTTTGAGTTATTAATCTTTAAATTGTTAAAGAAATATTATTTCTATTCCTTTATTAATTTTCCAAAGGTGTTTTGAATGTATCATATTTCCTATGCATATGTCATCATTTTTGGATGCAATCTCAGAATATTAGAATCTTTGCAGTTCAAAACAAATGCTCTCAGGTTATTTCAAGCTTTGTCAAACTGAAATCAAAGAAAGACCTAAACTCTGCCTGTCATTTTATAACCATTTTCCCTTTGGTAAACGTGGCAAGACTGCCATCCATCTTCCTGCATGCCTGTGAACAGAAAGGAGAGTCAAGCCCAACAGTTACTTGTAAACATCATGTTACTAAGAGAACGTAAGATCCATGGCCAGAGTCTTGAAAAACCAGCCTGGCACAGCATCAACTGTTCTTTTATTTTTTTAATTTTTTATGTTTATTTATTTTTGAGAGAGAGAGAGAGAGAGAGAGAAAGAGCACGAGTGGGGAAAGGGCAGAAAGAGAGGGAGACACAGAACACAAAGCAGCTCCAGGCTCTGAGCTGTCAGCACAGAGACCGCTGTGGACTCGAACTTACAGGCCATGAGGTCATGACCTGAGCCGAAGTCGGATGCTTAACCGACTGAGCCACCCGGGCGCCCCAAATGTTCTTTATTTGCTATTGAAATCCAGAAGTTAATTGCTCCATGTTTTCTAAGTCAGTTTTACCTGAAAAACAGGTTAGTTGACATTAAAAAATACAAAAATTGCATTGACTTTGAACAAGTGAGTTTACATCTCACAGGTTATATATTCCATTCTTGGCAGCCTGCATTAGTCAATACTTGAGAGCGAGGTATAAATATATAACATCCTCAGAAAGAATAAGTAGGAAAACATTTCCTCAAGACCTGATTTGGGTTTCCCCCATGATGGTATATTCCTTGTGATACTCTTGGTCAAAACATATCTTTAGTGTTTGTGCTTTTAATAAATTATAGAACACATTTTTTTTCTCTTTGAAATCTCTGTTTCTCACAAAGCTAATGAAAACAATATGGTATGGCTCTAATTATAATAACAAAATAAAATGTTTGGGATTCGTTTGGTCTTATTGAAGAGAATGTTATTGAGACATCCTTGATCTTGTATTGTAAAGATTCAAATGGAAATCCGAGCCTCATCAGGACAGGTGGCAACTAACGGAGTCTTTCCTGAATTCTTAGTTTTAATGATATTTTAAATTCTGCCGGTACCCCGGGCAGAGAAGGATAAAAAACAAGCTCAGTACTGATGGTGTATGAGTTAATGGCAGGGTAACTGATAAAATTAAACCTTTGCAACCTGCTGAGCTAACCTAAACTTGCTAAGCTATGAGAACATTAATGAGTAAGAGATCTTAATTAAATTGTTTGTAATTAACTCTCCCAAGAGTAAAAAGTGTAAAAGTAGCTCAAACTAAATACCTGTGGTACATACTTGCAATAGACAAAGCAATTTCAACACAAATGATATGCATAAATACATGTGAAATATGTGTATTCCCCACGTATGTCAATGCCATACAAACGACAGTGATTTCTTTTCTCTTGCAATTCCCCTGAGCTACCGTTTTAGAATATTTATATTAATATCTACCTGCTACTTGATGGAAATAATACATTCTGTCTTACCAGAGATAACTCTGAGTCCTAAGACGAACTAAGGATTTCTAATTAAAGGTATACCATTTTCTATCTAAATTTAACGAGAGGTAGATCGTCTGAAGACTGTAAGACAAATTTACACACTAAAAGACCTGGTTAGGAAGGGCCCAATGAGCAGTGATGTTTACAAAAGTATCAACATCATCTCAGGCTTTTCCACGGGATCAAGACAGCCATTCATGTGACAGTTGTACAGTCCCACTCTGGGGTGTCCTGGCGTGACAGTCAGCCAGGTGGACTATAACCCACTGAGCCAACCAAACTTAGTACACACCCTGTGTCATGAATGGCTTATTCATGAGCCCAGGCATTGCATTAGGTGCTGAGATGCCAAAGTGCAAAAGACATGGCCCCTGGCTTAAGCATATTGCAACGCAGTGGAGTGATGGCACAGAGAGGTAAAAGTTTTGACCAACTGAATTCAATTCCATTTTTGTGGTTTTTCACATGTTCTTTCAGAAACTACATTGCTTATTACATGAAAACTTATAAATGATGAAAAGCGAAAAAAACCAAAAGTGTACATGGGTATGTTTTAGGAGCTGTAAGAGTCTAATGCACGTATTAATATTATGCCAGTGTAACCCAACTTATTCACACTGTCTTTGACCTTGACTCTGGCCGTGACACTGCCGTAGGCCAATGGCCCCCAAACTTGTGTAAGCCTAGTAGTGCCTTAAGAAATAGAATAGCAGACTGGGCAAACTGAGCCGACATGGACCCCACTGTGCGCTGCCTTTGCCAGAGTAAACTTCAAATGGCCACCATCCCCACTGTTCAATGGGTCCTTCATTACCTTGAGGCTGCTGAGATGGCCAAATCTGTCCTTCCAAAGACTTGAGGGCCAATTGTGGCCCTGAGGAGTCACATCTGCTCCATTTATGTCATCATTACTCTTGATCTTGGAGCTGTCTCTGCATTACCTGCTGGCAGCAGTGATGTTAGGCTGAAAGAAAGAGTCCTCTGCAGAATACAAGGCACTATTGCACTAATCCAGGGACTGGCTGACTCAGATAGCAAAGGATGTTCGGCCAGCAGCCTCATTGCCCCTCTCTTCCCTCCACTTCCAGAGGTGAACCGTTTTCCTAATGCATTACATCCATCACAGGTGCAACTTTTCTCAGCTCCTGTTTTCTCTTAGCAGAGGAAGCTCCAAGGTAGGCTCCCTGCTGCAAAGTCACCTGACATTCTATTTACTTATGCTTGTTCTCAACTTCCAAGAGACTTGCTTCTCTGGACACCTGCGCCCTCAAGTTGCCTTAAGCTTTCCTCCATTCCCAATTCTCAGATTCCAAAATCTGGTCGAAAGCCTGTGTTCACCCATGGCTTTATATTCCTGAATCATCTCACCTGTGAGCCTATGGTTTCTGAGCTCAAGTTTCAGATTTCTTTTTCTGTGCTTAGTTTATCTTTCTAAGAAACTCTGCCCCTTCGAACATTCAAACTTTGGCCAAGTTCATTAATACCTCTAACCCTGAATTCCTCATCCCTGACATTGGAAAAAATTCTATTTCCGACTCTGTTGACTTGCCATGAATTTGAATGGCATCAAATGTGCACGAGGGTTGCAATGGCATCTGCCATATCGGCTATTCATATCCCCCATTCATATCTTTTGCTCGTTTATATTTAGACATAGCTGTGATGATTAATATTATGTGTCAACTTGACTGGGCCTTGGGGTGCCCAAATGTTTAGTTAGACATTATTTCTGAGTATGTCTATGAGGGTGTTTCTGGATGAGATTGAATCAGTTGTCTGGGTAGAGCAGATTGCCCTTCCTGATGTGGATGGGACTCATCCTGTTCATCGAAGCCAGAGTAGAAGAAAAGGCCAAGTAGCAAGAATTCCTTCTCTCTGCTTCACTTTCTTTGGGGTGGGACATCTGTCTTCCACCTTTAGCCTCAGACTCAGACTGGAACCATAACATCAGCTCTCCTCGATCTGAACTTAGCCCCCAAAATCACATGATCCAATTCCTTATCACTGTAAATGTATTTTCAAGACTGGTGCTTCACTTTTGATCTCATTAATCCTGTGTTTGGACTTAGTAAGTTAAACATTTTTGTGTAGCTACCTATTTCTCAAGACTTCCTCTTAGCCTTAGTGGAACTGAATGAAGCAATTCTACTTTAATAATGATGTCTCTAGTACACCTTCCTATAATTAGCTTCTAAAAGAGAACTTTGCCCAAAGATCTGCCCTCTGACTTGTTTTCTTTTTACAAATTTTATCTCAGTATAGCATATATACACATTTGAATCGTAAGTGTTCAGCTCAAAATATGTTAAAGTGAACACACTTACGGAGCAAGCACCTAGATCAAGAAATGAAAGAAAACCCAGGATGCCAGAAGCCCCTTGTGTCCCCATTCCAAAGGCAACCACTTTGCTGACTTCTAACAGTACACGCAACCTGGCCTGCCTTTGGCCTAAATAATCACACAAGGATGCACTTCTTTGAGTCTGATCTCATTTCTCAGTGTTACCCCAGCGAGATTCAGCCATGCTGTTTGGAGTTATCGCCTACTAATGCTGTCCGCCTACTAGTATCCTCTTGAACAATAAGCCATGATTCATTAATCTGTCCACCATTGGTCAACTCTTGGGTTGCTTCCACTTCTCACTGTCATGTATGGGCCTGTTAAAAACAATCTTATAGACATCTTCTGTGAGCATACATGTCCATCGTGGTCAGGTAACTCTAGCAGCGGAATTGCGGGCTTGTACAATGCTTCTGCATTTGTGTACCCTATTTCAATATATTTTGCTTTATTTTATTAACACTTATGTATTGGATTATCCTCTAAACATGGGTAACTTGCAGTTTTGTATCCTCACCTTTCTGCTCTCTTATGCACCAGCAGAATTATACATTGGTCATAAAAAAGTCCAGGTTCAAGTCTTTGACTACCATCCTTCCCCCTGCCATTGTGGATTGACCCTCCCATGGCCTCCCCAGGCAAAGGGGCATTATGTACAGCTGGAAGTTTGAACTCAGACACCCACCTAGCCTCCCACCTCTGGACCATATGTCAAATATAAAGATTAATTTTGTCCATTTATTTAAGGCCTGGGAGGGGAAAAAAAGCCAGGGTGAGACTCCCCCCACCTTCCCCACTTTCTGGAAGGCCCTGCCCTGGTTCCTCTCTGGGTTTCTAAAGTGGGAAGGGTTTAAAGATAGAATGGAATGCCTCCATAGCAGGGAAAGTTCCAACGCCTGCCTCACCACACCAGCTGCATGAGAGACAGTTCCAAGACAGAGACGATTCAAAGAGGAAACGGTCCTTGCATGCAGAAGAGAGAGCACTAACCACCTCACTCCTCCCTTAGCATGCTTACGCCAAATGCCTGAGTCTGCTTATGATTTTGACCATATCCGGGCTCCTCCTTGGATACAGAAGGAGGGGAGGGAAGCTCAAGTTTCGTGTGTTCCACCAACCCAGAGTCCACGTGTAATAGTTCTTATCCGGAACACCTTTAATCTAACATATGCAAAAACAAACCCTTATCTTTTCCCCCAAACCAAATTCCCTTTCAGACTTCTCAGTTTCTGTCAGCTGTAATATCATAATCATGATGCTCAAAACCTTAGAAACCATCTCAGATTCTTTTCCTTTACCTAGTCAGTCAACATATATTTTTTTCTTCTTCATTAAAACTGTCCATTCTTCCTCAAAACGCCTTTTGTGTCCACTTGATATTGGCTGTTGCACCTCCCAACTGAATTATTACCAAGGCCTCCTGACTATTTTCCCAGCTCAGTCTACTACCCCACCCAGCTTTGCCACCACCTTGACATCCATCTTCCTAAAACGATGATGTCCTGACGTTACTTAGCTGACTACCCTGGAGTAATGGGCCTTTCAACTGAAAATGAGCAGCTATAATTTACATAATCAAATAGTTTTTTTTTTTAAAAAAATATAGATGGGGTGCTGTTGAATGATGGAGTCTAGAAGAATCAAAACTAGGAAAACTTATCCCATTTTCGACTTCCAATTGATCAGTGCACTTTAGAGAACAGTCACAGTAGAACATTGCAGCTGAAGGCCCAGGCAGATGGCGGTGAGGTGAGAGAACAGAGATACCTTGTGGACAGCTGGAATGCAGGCTTGTGAGGACACGTGGCTGGTGAGTTTTGAATAATGCAGAAAAAACAAAATTTTCCCCCATGGGAAGCCCAAAATGGACAGTCTCTCCCTGCATCTCCCTAAATAGCACATGAGCCTGAGCACCTAATAAATCTCTCCATGCTGGAAATGGTCAGTTGAACTCATTCCCCTTCCTGTTCCTATAACTTATGGCCAAAGCTCACATAGGCGACCTAACCCCCAACCCACTCATCTCTGGTCAGTCTCTTTATAGTTCAAGATTCCCAGCTTCAACTTCTGTCTTTTTCACTCCTGTGCCATATTCCACCATATGTACACAAGCATATTCACAGGACTCTACTAGGAATCCTGCAAGGGATGTAAAATTCAGGCTGGCTTGACCAATCCTTCACTTCCTTCTTCTGTTTTCCTACAAATATGAGGTGAGGACCTACTTTCTGCCACATTACTATGAATTTTTGTGAAGGCAAAATTAAGTGTCATATAGTTCCTATCTTCAAGGAACTGACCTGCTAGGTGATGACTTAAGACTCTCTCTCTCTCTCTCTCTTTCTTCCTTTCTTTCTCTCACTCATGCTCACAGGAGCATATGCACACACACACACGCACACACACAATTATGATATTGGGGTTAAGTAACAATTGCTTGTGATCTGTTTGTCTACTGTACCTTGTATTATAGGGTTAAGTGGCAGAATGCTTTGGGTATAACAGGCCTCATTAAACTTAAGCTTCTGCAAGTAGAGTCACTTTCACAGGTAATCCACACAGCCTGGGGACTAAGCAAGGTGGAGGAGGTTAGGAGAAGAGAGAGATGGGAATAGCAAATGGAAGGGCCAAAAGAGCAAACAGAAAATACAGCTCCCTTTTCTCATGCATTTTGTTCATAGAGCTGATGCTTTAGGAGAAGTGTGCTCTGAAGGGCTCCAATTCTTCCAGAATTTTTGTTCTTCCAGACTACTCAGCCTGTCATTGAGTCTCATGTAGGCAGCAAATACAGCAGGAGAGGGCTTCCTTCAGGGCTGCCTTTAGGAGATACTGAAGGTGAGCATCTTTGGGAGGCTGCTAATTGCTGAAGCATGAAGATGACGGCTAAGACAAAAAACATCTGCCAGCTTGCTGACTTGTAAAGGGGTCCTGTCGACCCTTTCTCATCTCCATTTAGGCCTCCTGAGAGGTTCCTGGCATGGAGCTGGACACTGCATGGGCCAGGACTTTGATCTCTATGAACGTGGTTTCAACCTTAGAACAGGAAAATAGGAGGTTGTGAGTGTTTCTCAGGGGATACCTCACACCTGCCATCTCTGTCTGAGCCCTAGAAACACAGGAGTAGAGGGTGGCAAAAAGTTGAGATTTTCCTTATTTTCTCTATCACTCAAGAGGCGGAAAGGTAGAGTGTTAGTTGCTGGTTTTTTGGCCACACGTTATTGATTAACCTCATGTCAAGAGCTGAGGTCTTTGAAGCCTCCCCTGGAATCTAGGTAGACCTCTGTGGTTGCTTTGACCATTTGGACTATGATGGAAATGATACTTTCAAGGTCATGTCCTAAAAGACCGTGAAACTTCTACCTCATTCTCATGGGACATTTATTCTGAGGGAAGCCAGTGTCCATGCAAGTCTGAGTAACAGGCAACCATCGTGCTGCAGATGCTACACGAAAGGACTTCAACTATCACTCCCAGCTGAGCCCCACTTTCCAGTCAAGCCACCAAAACGCCAGATACATATGGTTGTTCTGGTTCCTTCAGACCAGCCCTTCTGCCAGCGAGAACCACTTATGGACCTTGGTAAATGCCAAAAGGAACAAAAGAATCCCTCAGGTAAGCCCTGCCTGAATTCCTGAACTATAGAATCCAGGAGATATAATACAATGCATGTTGTATTAAGCTTCTGTGTTTGGGGATAGTTTGCTACACAGTGATTGTAACCAGCACAGAAACGTATGCAGTCTGGGGATAAGTGCCAAAAGTGGGGTTAAGGGTGCTCTGGGAGTAGGGAGGGAAGATTGTGTATAAGTTGATGTTGCTGAGTACCATGATCTCTGCCTCCATCCTCACATGGCATCCCCCTCACATGCATGTCTATGTCCAAATTTCTCCTTTCTGTATGGACACTAGGCATATTGAATTGAGACCCCTTCCAATAACCTCATCTTTTTAAAAAAATTTTTTAAAATGTTTACCTTTATTTTTGAGACAGAGAGAGACAGAGCATGAGCAGGGGAGAGGCAGAGAGAGGGAGACACAGAATCTAAAGCAGGCTCCAGGCTCTGAACTGTCAGCACAGAGCCCAACGCAGGGCTCGAACTCATCAACTGCAAGATCATGACCTGAGCTGAAGTCGGACGCTCAACCGACTGAGCCACCCAGGCACCCCTAATAACCTCATCTTAACTAATCACATCTACAATGACTTTATTGCCAAGTAAAGTCACATTCTGAGGTACTACATGATAGAACTTCAACATACGAATTTGGGGGATAGGCACACAACTCAAGCCACAGCTGTACTATATAATCTTGACTATAATGGAAAGTACTAATGCCTTGACTACCCCTCCAAAGAGATGCTGTAAGATTTAAATAAAGTAGGCAAACTCGAAGGACTATGTGCTGGGTGTCAATGCCTCAGTCTTCCTGCTCTTGTCCTGAGCAAGGCAGTTTGTGAGGTGTGCAGTGTGATGTCCCACATGCCAGGTGCTCAGCTGCTGTGCCTGTGTGAGGGTGTGGGCTGAATGGGAGTCTCGGTGGCATTTTGTGAGGGGATTTTTTTGGCTGGTGTTTCTGTGCTGCGTGGGCTGGAGCGCATTTGTGTTATTTTCACTTCCTACATTAGCAAAGGCAGGTGCACAATTATGGAGAACTTCATCCCTCCTTGTCTGCATAGGGGGTTTGTGTGTGGTCAAGTTGTTATGATTAAAAGCAGCACGCTGAACACAAGGGGGCACAAAGCAGCAAAGAATTCAACCCAGGCTACTTCCCTTGCCCTATTCAGCTGGGGCTTGGCAAGTCATGATGAGAAATGAGCAGCCACTTCTACACAGAGGCCCTAAGGCAGGGGTCTCAGTACCCAGAAGGCAGAGATGCCTGCCCAAATTCGTCATCTACAGCCTCGTCCGTCCTTCTCCCCTCACGCCCAGTGGACGCTTGACCCAGTGTCTCACAGAGTCCCAACATCTGCATTGTGTCCATGGCTGCCAGTGGGGAAATATCTTGGGAAGCCTTCTCAGAGGGGCCTGAGTTTACAGAAAAAGCCCAGTTTTCCAGAAAATAGAGACATACATGACTTACTCATTTTGCAAAGGCCAGGTCGATTCTGAACCAGTGTCTACTGAAAGCCCGAGTAGAGGTCCGGACTGTGTTGAAAATCATTTCTCTTTAAGCATTTGTGCTTCTACATCTGAAAGCTAAATCTGACCATAGGAACAAACTCAGCCTTAGTGAGGGCATCTCAAGTGGCCTGGGATGGGATTATGCCAGGAAGCCCATAGAACTCTGAACACTGGGACCAGAACTCCCTCGGGATTCATTGGAATTAGTTGAGGATTAGTTGAGGAATTAGTTGAGGATTATTCAAGGAATAATGTATTGAGTGACGTTCTCTGGGGCTACTATCTCAAAGCCCAATGAAGTAAAGGCCCATGATCCTGCTTCCAAAAAAGTCTTCTCACTAGTGACAAGCAAATGTACATTTCAGTTGCAGACTATACACTTGATTCAACCCCCACCCCCATGTCGATAGACATCCTCCCACAGCTCTATCCTACCCCTCCCCATGCCTTTTCTATTCTCCTCTAAGATCGTGTCCTCTCTATTCACATGAGGCCAAGAAAATCCCTGATATGGGAGCTAGGTTTACCAAAGTATGTTCTGAGGTCGCCTTATATCAGAATTACCTTTCCAGGTGGGAAAGGAAATCAAAAGGCAGAGATCTCAGCTCTATCTTAAACTCATGGAAACAGAGTCTTTGGACGTGGGGTTCTGTTTAGGTCCTAGGTACTTAAAGGATGGTCCAAGGACCAGGAGCACCAACAGCACCTAGCGCCTTGTTAGAAAGTCAGACTCTCTGGCTATACTCAGGACCAACTAAATTAGCAATTTCATTTTATCAAGACTCCCCAGGGTGAATCACAGACACATTTATGCACATTAATGCTCAGAGGCCTATTCATTGATCTGACTCTTCATAGCCAGATTTGGGTTTCCTGCCTGCCTTTTGGTATTAGTAGCAGGACAATAATTCAAGAAGAAGCACTTTAGCCAGTTGCCCTTAATTTCCATCTCCCTCTTATTTTATCTGGATAAAATAATCAGAGACTACAATAAAGGTTCTC
The DNA here is from genome assembly GCF_022837055.1 of Prionailurus viverrinus. Lineage (NCBI taxonomy): Eukaryota > Metazoa > Chordata > Mammalia > Carnivora > Felidae > Prionailurus > Prionailurus viverrinus. Next base: position 75,396,390 of record NC_062572.1, read on the forward strand.
TAGCCCCTAAAGAGTCAGTATCATATCTCCCCTCCCTGCATCCTGAAATTGCCTTTGGTCTTCACATTTTCTGACTTTCAAAGCACAAAACACCTTTTATTAAAGCACGAATAGAATTGTCACCTAGAGCAAGGCACCGAGCTTCACGTACTGACATACTATCCGGCACCTCCTTTTGAATGCAGCCAGTGTTGTTTCTTGGTGCCTCATGCTAACCTTCCGTTGCAACACTTACATACGGATAAAATATCTGTATGAAATGATACAAAACCGATGATTCCCTCCAGGGAAGGAGGGAGGAAGTGGGTGGCTTTGGAAACAGGGGTGAGTGGCGTCTCCCTGTATTCCCATTTGTAACTGTTAGGGTATGAAGCTTTACAAAGAAAAGAAAAGAAAATTCAAAGTAAACATGAAACTGAAAATTCATCCTGTCCTTTAATTATCCTGTGCAAAAGCTACATAGTTGTGACCGTTTCTGGTGGCTCACATGCCAATCAGCCAAACGTGTGTATCGATTAATGGATGCATTCTTGGAGGAGAAAAGAAAGCTGAAGACAGTGGAGGGAGAAAGAAAGAAAGAGAAGAGAAGAAATGAAACTTATCTCAGCACAAAGGAATTGGCTGGAAAATTAGGGGAAAAGCTGGAGGTTTAGGGAAAGTGCGATGCGTATGGTCTTCCTTTCTTCTCGCCCCAGCTAGCCCGTGTTCACCTTCTTCTAAAATCTCTGCATGATGCTCACAGGAGCCAAAATGTTCAGAGCCACCTGAGACTCATCTTCCTTGGGTGAATTCCCAAACGTTGCCCCACATCACTGTTGGACATTTTGGAATTCACCGAAGCGGCCACAAGACCTTTAGTGAGAGTTTGACGGAGATATGGAATGATATGAGACATAGGACAGGAAGAGGGTGGAAGAAAGTTACTTTCGGGACCTTCTTGGAAGAGGTCCCATGCTCATGACTTCATTTTGAAATGGCAGGAAAAACAAAACACATTGAAACAGGGCTTCAGTAGCAGTCCCAACTCAAAACGGATGCACGGAGAGCTGCTGAAGTGTTCAAAATACTGCCAACTGGCACTTACATATGCAAATGAGCTACAAATGTGACGGTCCAAATTTTGGGTTATGTGTGCCAGGACAGAGGGGACAGAGGGAGCATGTGTCTATTTCGAGACTGCACCTTTTTTAGAAGCGGATTTCTACATTGTCAGCTTCCCTGAAACCATTATCTCACATTTTGAATTATAAACATATCTTTAATTCCATTGCCTGATTCACATTTCAGAGAGACTATCATGTGTATCTGGAGGATGTAATTGGTGTCGAGTGCTATGATGTTGAACAACACTGTTCTCAACAATAGCATCTTTTTTTTTAAAGATCATCAGGATCTGATCTGCTGGCAAATGCATTTGCTGAAAAGTATAAATGTCAGTAGACCCAGGGTTTAATGAGGACACACTAAGAAAGACGCACTATTTTTTTATTCTCCTCTAGGAAAATCTATTATAGCATCTCAAAAATAAGATGTCATCCTCAAAGCATCTTTTCTATCTTGTCTTCGCATGCGTGAGTTAACCCAGGACTAACTTGCAAAATGCGGGCTCCGGTCTCCTCACTCCCAACTTGCCGCCATTTGTAGCCCTGCTCAAGTCGCACGTGGGGACTGGCTCTGCCTGGGGAAAGAACACAGCATCTACCCTCCTGCTGGCTGGGCACTCACATCTGCTACCAAGGTTCCCCCCAAGCCCTGCTCACCCTGCCCTGAACCTGTCGTGCCCTTTCAGGTCTCCTGGCTCTCCAGGGTTACGCAGCTCTGGGATTTGCATCTAGCCTTATAACCTGGCATTTGTGTCCTGGTTCTTATCTGTATGCCCGGCCTCTGACCTGTTCCTGGCTTTAAATGTCACACTTCCTGGCCGCCTCGTTTGACCTGTGGACCTCTCGGTGACTCACCATGCTCTCGGGGCTCTCGGGTGAGCAACTTCTTGCATCAGCAAAGTTGCTTCTGATTCTTCGAGCTGCATCCAGTTGGTGGGCACCCATGCCCTGTGTCATGCCCTCAGTTTTATTCAACCTAAAATTAGTAACGAAGATTTGACTGACACAGAACCTTCTTGCCAGTTGTCCTCAACCCACAAACACTACAGAGATGTGGAAAGAGCAATAAAATCTTCAGGTATAAGACACTTCATAAAAAACTACACATAATGAATGTGTGCCATCCTACCTGAGCCGTGAACAAAAGTGGTTCATTTGGAGAAAAGGGAAGAGCGGAACCACAGGAGTGCAATTCTCCACTCAGAGCACACCTGAGAGCCACACAGGTTCCAGAGCCTTCCTGCTTTCTCAACGCAACCTGTCTTCTCAACTTGAGCTCCCTTTCTTATCAAGAACTTGGCAGGGTCTGGGATTTTACCCCATTCTAAGCTTATAAGTACTTGTTATCATTTCATGGCTGTTGGTGGAAGAATCAAGTCCCCAGGGACAGAGACAAAGGACTTTATCATTTCTGGCAAAAGCAGTTCCTGTTCCTGTTTCTGTTCCACGTGTTCCTGTTCTCACAGATACCCCATGCACCCCATGTCCCACACGGTAGTGCAAGGGCCCACTGTGGATGGCCGCACAGGCAGTGGCCACAGTAGAGGACAGGAACAGAGATTGGAGGATTCACCTCTTGTATGTCAAGCAGCCACAAGCCTGCTCTGACCCCATACCTCAAGGCTGCACATTGCAAACACTTCGAGTTGCTCGGGGGTCTGCGTCAGAGGTGGTCAGCACCTCGCCTTCTTGGCATTCTCAGCAAGGATGAGCCAGACTTCCAGGACCTGGGTTGAATTGCCAGCCCTCTCGCTCTTACCCCAACCACCTCCAGGTGTGCGGGCCTCAGGGCTCTGCCCTGCAGACAGTCTGTGCACCTGGATCCCAGGACACACTGTCCGCCAAACTTCTACCCAAGGAAAGTGATCCTTCCTCAAGCATCTCTGCAGAGATCTCTCCCCCCCACCCCCCACCCAATGAAGCCTTCCCTGATTCCTCTTCCCATCTCTAAAGGATGCTTCTCCTACAGCTCAGATTATGTGCAACATTCACTTCTTGTTTGGGCATTAGTTGCATGTGTGTCTGACTCTCCTCCAGACTAGAAGGCCTGTGTGCAGCTCTGTGTCTCATGTAAGCTCATGTGCATGTCAGATAAACCAAAATGACCAAGGGAGAGAAAAATGTTGAAATCCAAGGAAAAAAACTATAAAGATATATTAAAACCAACCACCACCCTTTCGGATCTTGATTTCTAAACACCGTTCTATAATAAAAGAAACTAGAACCGCTTGGAGAAACGGCTGGTTCCAGGCCTGGGGCAGGGACAGTCTTAGATGCACCTGGAATATCCAGTGGTGTCAGAAGGCAAAGAAGTGCTCAGAAAGGATGGGGGCATGTTGGAAGGACTCAAGAGTCAAGTCAAAGAGCTCCAATGGCCACAGCCAGAACAATTTGAACAAGTAAAAAACAATAATATTGTATTATAACCCAAAATCTAAAAGAAATATCCATGAGTCCATATCGATAGAAATCAATGGTTGAATAAACCAACACAAGGGAAAGAAGGGACAACTCTTTCTTATAAGAAAATTCTGACTAATAATGTAGAAAGAATGATCGTTCTCAGAACGCCACAGTAATAATGCTAATACCAGCATGCAACTGTTTAAGGAGAACCAGAATTCTGGCATAGTCTCCAAGTACCTCCCCCAAGCCATTTATTATACACAAAGGGAAAATGATGGCTTAAGGTGGAGAAACCGAGCGGATACCACCTCACCTATGTGATCAACGGTACCTTCACCGGTAGTAAGACATAGTGACATCACGCACCCCTGGTAGGATACACGGAGAAAGGCGTGTCACCTCTGCCATATTCTTTCCTCAAATACATAACTCGAATCTGTTCACAAGAAAAAATCAGACAGGGGCGCCTGGGTGGCGCAGTCGGTTGAGCGTCCGACTTCAGCCAGGTCACGATCTCGCGGTCCGTGAGCTCGAGCCCCGCGTCGGGCTCTGGGCTGATGGCTCGGAGCCTGGAGCCTGTTTCCCATTCTGTGTCTCCCTCTCTCTCTGCCCCTCCCCCGTTCATGCTCTCTCTCTCTCTGTCCCAAAAATAAATAAATGTTGAAAAAAAAAAAAAAGAAAAAATCAGACAAACCCTAATTGAGGGACTTTCTCCAAAATACTTGACCAGTTCTCTTGAAAAAGATCAAGGCTATGAGAAACAAAAGATTAAGGAATCATCACAGATTGGAGAAAACTAAGGAGACATGAGAAATAAACATAATAGGGTCTTTTGATTAGATCTTGGGGGTGGGCGGGATACAAAGGACATGGGTGAAATTCCAGTGAAGTCTGTTGTGAGTTCATAGTGCTGTTCCAAAACTACTGTCTCAGGCTGAATCACTGCGCCATGATTGTGCAGGATGCCATTAGGGGCAACCGAAAGGAAGACGCATAGGAAGTCTCTATAACATATCTGCAACTCCTTTTTAAGTCTAAAATTATTTTAAAATTAAAAAAAAAAGTTTTAGGAAAACAAGTAGTGAGAATTCAAGGAAAGTAGCTAAGCACTTTACATATATGAACTCCTTAATTTATACAACACTAAGAGGGAGGTACCTGTATTGTACCCATGTTATACCTGATAAAACTGAAACATAACGGGTCTTGGCTATTAAGTCATAAGGCCAGCATTGAAACCCAGGCTTCTGACTCCAGAATCTGTGTGCTTAGCCTCTTCAGGCAAGCCCATGTGGTTCTTAGGGACATTATTTTGTTTTTTTCCTCAGTACTCTAGGCTCCAGAGTAGAGGTTATCAATAACTGAGAACCTACTTTGTTCTAAGCACAAATAAAAAATCTCTGCAACCATTTTACTCCTTTGGGAGCCTCATTCCCATTTTACAGATGAAGAAACTAAAGCCCAGAGAGGTGTACCAGATACTATTTTTTGATAGAATAGTCTCTGCTTTTCTAAGGTCCCCCCCTCCACCCCGTAGCCAGGTTCACAAAGTAAAAACCCAGTTTCCCAGTGTTCTGAGCCAACAGGTCCCACACTAGATTCTACGCAGGACAGGCCTTTGTGCGGGGTCTGAAGATGAAAAAGAAGAAGCCTTGTCCTACGGCTGCAACCAAGCCAAGGCGCAGGCTGCAGGCTGCAGGTGGGAGGTTCTGCCTGTGGCTTCCAGGCGGCTTCCAAAGAATCTCCCCACCCCCTTCAGATGAGTCAGCTGGAGTCAGCTTCTCCACAACCCCTGTATTTACTGATATTTGTTTTCCCAGCCTCTAATTCCCCGTATGGAACTTTTTTGAAGTACCTAAGTTGGCTTTTGTTTTCCTGACCAAACGCTGCTTACGAATTTAAATGACTTTCCCCAAATCACACAGCTGGTAAGTAGCAAGGCTGCATCTATGAATCTGCTCTTGTAACAAATATTTACTGAATACCTAAACTTTTCCAGTTCTACACTTGGAAGAGAGCCTTTTTTTTTAGCCCCCAGAAGACCATTTGGTTGGAAGTCTGACAATCTTCCTAGCTTTCCGTGTCTCTGTCCACTTTCACCCCTGTGAATCCCGCTTCAAACCAGATGAACATCTCTCTAGGGAGGAGCTAAATTCAATTCGCCTATGAGCATCACCATGGCTGAAACCCATCTACCGCCTTTGACACTTTCAATCACCGTGGATTGAGCTGCATTTTACTACTCATCCCCTCTCTGGGACATATGTTCTTCTGCTTCCCCTCTTCCAGAACAGTATTAGAACCAATCATTCCTCAATTCCTGCCTATTTCTTTTTGCTGCTGCTGAGGTTCCAACACACATCATTGCCAAAGCCAAGTTGTTGATGACAGGCAGCTAACACCAAGTGCAATACTCACACAGAGGAACTTTGTAAGCTTTGCAAACTGTGAAGTGCTAATAAAAATTAATTCTTTTCTTTTATGGCATCAGTCACAGTCCAATTCTGTCACTAGAGACCTGGCTGAGAAAATGTAATTTAAAAGGAAATATTGACTTATTAATTAGTGTTAGGAAAGCATCAACCACAAGCTCAAAGTATTAATAGGCACGGGTCTGTCGTGATTCTAATTAAGCAATACCAGTGTTGCAGATTTCTGGTTTATTGTGCCAAATTCGACATAAGCAGCCATTTCTGGCTAACGCTACTAATACCCAGTTAATGTAAATGTTAGCCAGGTTTATTCTTCAACACGAACAGTTTTAGATTGAATTTGATAATTATAAAGCTATGTGGGAAATAATGTGAAGACGGGAAAGAGGAAGCAGAGTTGGAAGGAAGCACAAATTCACAGCAAGGACTCATCCCTGCTGTCCCCCGAGCCAGCTGTCCCCAGCCATAACAGAGTTTTGTGATGTCCAGAGGAAAAAAGACAGGATGGGCCACAGCAAGATGACAGAACACACATGCCTTGTCCAAAGAGGGTAACATCTGCTGAGCTCCAGCCAGAAGTGACTGGGCTGAAATGTGGGTCCAGCATGGCCAGACTTTCCAATTTTTCCAGAGAAGTTAGAGTCGGAAATATACATATATGTATTTACATATATATACACACAAATTTTATATATAATATATATATTATATATAGAAATTATATATAATGTAGAAATTATATGTGTGTGTGTATATATATATATATATATAATCTTGCTCTTTGAATGTTGACAACGAATCACATTTCATTAAAACAAATAAAACTGGGCCTGTCACCTCTGATTTTCTGACTTCCTTGAGGTTTAAGACACCTATATATATTTAAAATAAGAGGACCTTGGGGCACCTGGGTGGCTCAGTCAGTTAAGCATCCACCTCTTGATTTCAGTTCAGATCATGAGCTCCTGGTTTGTGAGTTCAAGCCCCACGTCGGGCTCTGAGCTGGCAACACAGAGCCTGCTTGGGATTCTCTCTCTCCCCCTCTCTCTGTCCTTCCCCAGCTCATGTTCTCTTTCTCTCTCAAAGTAAATATAAAAATATTTTTTTAAAAAAGAGGACCCTTAAGAGGAAGCTGGAAGAAGGAATCCTCCTTTCTGAAGCTTCCATTTGTTAAGCACCACATTAGTGTCAGGCTCTGCATTATCGCATCTATAGAAGGAAGCAACTGAGAATGGAGGTTGAAAAACAAAAGAGGGAAGAAAGGAAAGAAGAAAAGCCTTTGATGCCCCACTCTGTGCTAGAGGAGAAGGGGCGCTCTGGTGAGGACACGAGATTTCTAAGGCAGGCAAAGCGGCAGCCTCTTCCTGAAAACTTGGCTAGTTTGTTTATTAATTTATTTCCTTCACATGTTTGCTTTTATTTTTAGAATAACTGATACACTTGGAATCCTAATGTATCATCCCTTAGGGAATTAAAGTCTGCAGCTTCCTGGCTTCAAGTCGCTGATTAAATTTCAAAGGAGCTGGTCGACAGGTCTCATCTGTGTGTGTGTGACCCAGCGTTCTCGCCCCCTCGGTCTCTCGCCCGTCACCGCTGCCCCGCAGGGCTGTGACGACATGCACTGGAAGGGAGTGCTTGCAAACAACAGTCGAGGGCAGTTGGTGGTGTCAGTTCCCTGGAGGGGGTGGGGCATGTGCCAGCCTTCCAGACTTCTCCATTGCAACCCCGCTGGGGAGGACCCAAGATCTGTGCCTCCACGCTGCCAGCCCACTCTCTGCCTATTGTTCCCCAAGTCTGATTTCATACTTAATAATGGGGAGTGCATTCATTTTCCAGGCTGCTGGAACAAAGTACCCCAAACCGGGAGTCCTAAACCACAGACAGCTATTGTCTCACTGTTCTGGAGGCTACTAGTCCAAAATCAAGGTGTCGGCAGGATCCGTCACTTCTGAGGGCTGTGGGAGAGAATGTGTTCCGTGCCTGTCTCGTAGCTTCTGGTGCCTCACTGACAATCATTGGTATTCCTTGATGTGTGGAATCCGTGCCCCAATCTCTGCTTCAAGTCCACATGGCCTTCTCCCTCTGCTCATGTCTCTGTGGCCAACTTTTTCCTTTTCACTAGGATATCATCCTATTAGATTAGGGCCCACCTTAATGACTTCATCTTTTTTTCTTTTTTAATGTTTATTTATTTTTGAAGGAAAGAGACAGAGAGCGAGAGAGAGAGAGAGCATGAGTTGGGGAAGGGTAGAGAGAGACACACACACAGAATCAGAAACAGTCTCCAGGCGCTGAGCTGTCAGCATAGAGCCCAATGTGGGGCTCCAACTCATGAACCGTTAGATTGTGACCTAAGCCTAAGTCGGACGCTTAACCAACTGAGCCACCCAAGGACCCTAATGGCTTCATCTTAATTTAACTAATTACATCTTCGACAGCCCATATTTCTAAATAAAGTCACATCCTGAGGTACAGAGACTTCACTATATGAATGTGGGGGCACACCCATTATATGGAAGGAGTCTCCCCCAGTTGCGAGAGACAAAATAGAAGTTGCAACCCCAAGAAGACTGAGTAGGGTTGAGATCCAAACCTGTTCTCTGCTGTTCATGGAGAAAATTACAAATGTCTGGAAGCCGGAAATAATCCAGAAGCTCCCCAGCGCCTCCCTGCAACCCAGGAGCACTGGCAGTCTCCAAGGCTGAGAGCCACTTGATCATGCAATGCCAGAACTGTCCCTGCTCATAAAATTCCTTGGCCTCCCTCGCCTCCCCACTTTCACCTTGAGCGTGGACAGCTCCCGTGCCCATAACAAACCTGTGAAGGGGACATGAGTGCCTCTACTAATTGCTGATATGGCCAGTGTGCCATTCTCTGTGGTGGTCAGTTGAGAAGAGCTATACACATCAACCTGCATTCTGTTTATTTTTGTCAACTCCACTATATGCACATCTCTGACTTTGAGTGTTAGTCTTAGGAAAATGGATAAGACCTTCCATAGTGGGTTGCAAAAGATTGGTCTCTAGTCACTACACAAATTATTTTAGCCATTTTGAAGTGAATTCTCTTCTTCACTTACATGCCCCTAACTACTCGGAAACTGTTGGAATTCCCACTTGCATTCTGTGAATTCCTTCTGGAGTGATCCTTTTGGTTGCTTCTAAGCAGAGCTGGGGGAGGCACCTGGGCTGTGAGATGATGGACCTGGTTGGGGTCCAAGCCCTCTGGCAGTGCATGCCCCACCCTCTCCTGCTCTCTGAGCTATCACAATTCACTCCAAAATTGTCCCCAGCCCTGCTGTCATAACACAGAGCTCACTTCTCACTCCAAAGTACAGCATCTAGACGTGCTTCCTAAAGTCCAGAGGATCTGGCAGGCAGGAGAGCCAGAAGGGATGTTCCTACATTTTACTTTTGTCTTTGGGCCCAAAAGTGTATATATTAATATTTCTACTGCTGTGTGCAATTCTCTCACTGCGTGTCTACAGCTATACCCAGTGCAGGGAGTGATGGATCTACAACTCTTGGTCATGGGTTCCTATTGACATTTAATTAAGACCTCTCTTAATTTTACGTTTGAGGCCGTTCAACAGGGAATGGGACCAAAGTTTATCTTTAGATTTTATGTAAAATATTCATTATGCAAACTGATAATGCCAACCATATTTCCAGGGAGAACTTTTAAACTGCCCCCCCCCCCCCGAACTACCATTAACAAAGTACCACAAACTGAGTAGCTTAAAACAATAGAAACTTATTCTTTCATGGTTCTGGAGGCTAGAAGTCTGAAATCAAGGCATGTGCTGGGACTTCCTTTCTCTGAAACCAATAGGGAAGGATCCTTCCTTGCCTCTTTCCAGTTTCTGCTGGTGGCCATCAATCTTTGGCATTCCTTGTCCTGCAGCTACACCTCTCCAATCTCTGCCTGTTGTCACATGGCATTCTCTTCTCTCTCTGAGTGTCTTTGTGTCCAAATGACCCTCTTCTTATAAGGACATTAGTCATATTTGATTAGGACCACCCTGATGACATCATCTTAACTTGATTACACCTGCATTTACCCTATTTCCAAATAAGGTCACATGCACAGGTACCGGGGCTTAAGACATAAATATATCTCTTTTTTTTGGGGGGGGGGCACAATTCAACCCAGAACGCTGTTTAAAAGTAAAATTCTCTTTAGATACTTCCAAAACATACGTTTAAATACTGACAATAGCCACACAAACTAAAAATAACTTGGTTCTGAAAACCTCAGTGGTTCCCCGTTATCTACATAATGTTGAAATACCTGGGTCTAAGCAATAGATCCAACCCATCTTTCTGCTCTTCTAGTCCTTGCCAGTATGAGATCCATCATTTTTGTGAGCACATGTGAGAGTTTGCCACTCCTGATGCACCCTGCCGGGAATACTTTTCCCATACACCAACATCTCTCAATAGCTCTCCTGTGAAATCTTACCCAACTGCTCAGTTTTTAGCTTATAAATATCTATTGACTATATACTATGCGTCAGGCAGGGTGGGGGGCGATGGAAAGCACACACCCTTCCTTCCAGGTGTCCCCAGTCCAGTGGAGAACACACGAAACAATTGTGGTGCTAGAAACCAGCTTCCAGGACCATGGAGGAGGCAAAGTTGACTGTATGCACCGAGTCCCTCTCTCACATAACAGACCCTGGGCCAGGCACATTGCTTTCATTATCTCTTCTCATCCTCACACACACACTGTGGGTGGCATTAGTAACTCCATTCTGCAGATAAGAAATCTAAAGCTATGAAAGAGTGACTAGACTCAGTCACCCAGTCAGCAAGTGAAGACTTACTCTTACATGCATCTCACTCCCCAATCCTTGCTGTTAATGCTAGAACCTGTTGAAGTTGAATGGCAGCTACCTGGGGATCTTTAACCCTGTTCTAATACTTCACATTTGAAAGTGTTTGTACTGAAAATATTTCAGAAACAAAGAATGAAAGCCTTGCTATTAACCACTGCATGGAACCTAACAGGCAGGGCCTTGGATGTCAGCATCCAGAGGTTTACTTCTGAACTCTCCTTGCTCCTGGCTGGACCACTCATGTAGAGCATCATACTTGTATGTGTACTCTATTTTCCATCAATATCAACTCCCAACACACACACACACACACACACACACACACACACAGAGGCAAGTCTGAAAAAGAATAGAGAAACAATATACTTACTATACAATTGTAAATATATATGACTATTTATTGACCAGCATGGTGATTTGCATGTATTACTAAGAACAAATATTAATTAATTAATTAATTAAAAGACATTGCCTAGAGCTCATTTGTTTTATTAAGCCCTTGAAAATAGCAAAACTGTCTTATTTACAATGTATGATTTAGACCTTTCACTGTTATCACTATAGTACCTTATTTTATATTAGTTTATACATCTTTAAATAAGTTGTTAATACAAAGTAATGATATATGGTCACTCTCCCCCACATACATAAGTACATACTTGTTACCCATATGAATATAAGCCTCAAATGGGGTGATTTGTATCTGCTTTTACTCATTAATGATTCACAAGCATCTGGACTAGTACCATGTACACAGTAGGTGTTTAACAATTACTTGTTAAGTGAATTAATGGATGGGCCAATAACACATAGGTCCTATGGACGATCGTAGGAAAGAAGTGCAAATAAGTCGCTAATTTTGTATCAGTCTGTAAACACCATCCACATATCAGCAGTCATGTATTTTGGGTTGCATTGAAATAGTACTTCAGCTTAGGTGATTTGGTTTTACTTAACAGTGATACCTTACCCAGATATCATTTAATAGGCCACCCTTGACCATCCAGAGTTCAATCTAAAAAGAGCAGCAAAACAGAAAATAGCATGGAGTTACCATAACATATATTACAGAGCTTCTGTCCTTATGAGCTATTCTAATAAGGTTGGCTATCTGTTTTTCTGTATCTCAAGAGAATGCAAATATTAAAATAAGAGGGCCATGATAACATCAGACCAAATGGACATCCATACGTAAAAAACAATCTCAAACTACAACCTCACATCTTATACAAAAATTAACAGATCAAAGACCTAACCACAAAACACAAAGCTATCAGCATTTTAGAAGAAAACATAAAAGAAAAATTTTATAGCATTGAGTTTGGCAAGCATTTCTTAGATACAGTACCAAAAACATAATCTACAAAGAAGAAAGTAATAAATTACAATTCCACAAAATTAAAAACTCTGTGAAGGTCATTGTAAAGAGAATGAGAAAACAAGGCACAGATTGAGAAAAAAATATTTGCAAATCACATATTCACAAAGGGCTTGTATCCAGAATACATAAAGAAACTTAAAGCTCAGAAATAATAAAATATACAACATCATCTTTAAAATGGACAAAATTTTTTGAAGAAACACTTCACTAAAAAAGGTACATGGGGGCACCTGGGTGTCTCCGTGGGTTCAGTGTCCAACTCTTGATTTCAGCTCAGGTCAAAATCTCACAGCTCATGAATTCAAGCCCAGTGTCTGTCTCTGCCCTGACAACGTGGAGCCTGCTTGGGATTCTCTCTCTCTCTCTCTCTCTCTCTCTCTCTGTTCCTCCCCTGCTCATGCTCTCTTTCTCTCTCTCAAAATAAAATAAACAAAACTTAAAGGAATTTTTTTAAGGCACATGGATAGCAGGTAAGCACATAAAAACATGCTCATCATCATTAGTCGCTGGGAAATGCAAATTAAAACCGCCACGAGATACTACCTCACACTCATCAGAATGGCTAAAATAAAAAGTAGCAACAATACCGAGCCATGGGGAGGTTACAGATCACTAGATCTCTCATTCACTGCAGGTAAAAATGTAAAGCAGGATAGCAACTCCGGAAAACAGGCAGTTCTGTAAAAAGTTGAAACATACACACGCTTCCCATATGACCCCCAATCCCAGGAGAAAGCAAATTTACTTCATATAAACCCCTACACACAGTACCCTTCAATGGAGGAATGAATAACAAACTGATGGAATTCCTCTGATGGAACACTACTCAGTAATAAAGAAGAAAGACTTGTTACGTGCGCCAGCTCGGATGAATCTCCAAGGCAACATGCTAGGTGAAAGGGTATGACTCCGAAAGCGGACAGACTGTATGATTCCATTTATATGACATTCTCCAACAGATGAAACTGTGAGGACAGAGAACAGATCTGGGGTGTTGGGCTTTAGGGGTAAAAGGAAGGTCTGACTACAAAGAGCACAAAGGATTCTGTTGAAGTGCCCTAATTGTGATGCTGGTTAGCCAACGTACCCATGTGGAAACGTGTAGAATTGCATGCCGAAAAAAGCATCTAAGTTATTTTAATAGATGAGGTTTTAGAAAAGGTCACTGAGCAGCTGAAGATATGATTGTACCAGTAGTAGTTGATAGCTGACAGGCCAACTGAGGGCGAGGTTGCTACAGCAATCTGGGGCTAAGGGAAGACTAACATCTAGAGGACACATTTCCACGTGCCTACGGCCATTGGTACGCTCTAGTACAGAGAAGGCACGGTGCTGATGACCTTGCTAATTCAATAATGGCAGATAATATTATTTTCAGCCTGGAGTTTTTATTTTCTGGGGAAAAAATATATATACATACCTATGTATGTGAATATGTATGTTTTTGAGGATAACAATGATTCATCATGAGCTGTCAGAGCCAGAATTCCCAGAAGAAAATTCATGACAGAATTTCCTTAGGTAAACTTGGCAAGGTACTGCCTCAGCATGATCAATACCAATCTAGGAGATAGGGCACCATGAGTCAAGGAAAGCTCTAGTTCAGAGGCAAGAGACCCAAGTGACCCAAAGAACTGAGCTGAATCACCTGGACACAGGGGCAAAGCTCAAAAGAGGCTTCAAGTAAAGAGGGTGTCCCAAACAGGAGCACATGAGGACAGAGTGACACATGGCCATGGGCCAGCCCGTCCCAGAGCTACTCTCTTCTTCTTTCCTGAAACATCTGGTTTTCTCTAACCATCCTAAGAATGGGATTTTTAAGTGGCAGTCTCCTGCCAGACTAGCCTGGAAGTTTACAGTGCTTTTTTTTAAAGGAGATTTCTATGCCAAATGATTAATACTAATATTTTTAAACTCATAATACGGTACACTTTGTTTCTTGACAAAACCACTTACAAGGAATAGCTCATTTGCTGACGAAACTGGATTATTGATGTGTTTCTATCTCTGCCTTGTGATTTCTATAATAGCAGAATAATGAAGTATTATTTAGCTTAATACAATCACTCGAGTTTCTCTATGGTCTTGGAAGGAAGAGATACAAGCTAGGAACCTTTTTGAGGTATAATCAGTTTCCTATACAAGACATTATATAAATAAAAAGTGGAATTAATTTAAATGACAAGTGGACGGCCGTACATCTTCATTATGTCCTAGGACTAGTGGTACCAGGAAATTACTCAACTGAGAACACTTTGTTATTATAGAGGCTGTGAGAATCTAGAATAGGTTTATATAAAATAATCCTCTAAATAAGATTAAGGTTAAAGAGCCTTATGAACTTTTATGTTTCATAAAACAGCAAAACTCTGTTAAGTGAGAGAAAAAAAATACA